>NW_027363895.1:0-397086 GCF_046119375.1 Phyllobates terribilis | reverse complement strand
CAAAAAATTTCAGAATTGCACCTTGCAATGTGGAGATATTACTGTTTGTGCATTTACAATATTCATTGATTTTTGCCATTGAAAAACATGTTTTTCACATACCAGAAATGTTTGAAGCTACTGACTGAATGAAAGGAGCTGGCATCTCACTCTCTTTGAATCTTCTTTATCATGCTAGGATTAACAGGAAAAAGCTAAAAATTTCAGAATTGCACCGTGCAATGTGGAGATATTACTGTTTTTGCATTTACAATATTCATTGATTTTTGCCATTGAAAAACATGTTTTTCATATACCAGAAATGTTTGAAGCTACTGACTGAATGAAAGGAGCTGGCATCTCACTCTCTTTGAATCTTCTTTATCATGCTAGGATTAACAGGAAAAAGCTAAAAATTTCAGAATTGCACCGTGCAATGTGGAGATATTACTGTTTGTGCATTTACAATATTCATTGATTTTTGCCATTGAAAAACATGTTTTTCATATACCAGAAATGTTTGAAGCTACTGACTGAATGAAAGGAGCTGGCATCTCACTCTCTTTGAATCTTCTTTATCATGCTAGGATTAGCAGGAAAAAGCAAAAAATTTCTGAATTGCACCTTGCAATGTGGAGATATTACTGTTTGTGCATTTACAATATTCATTGATTTTTGCCATTGAAAAACATGTTTTTCATATACCAGAAATGTTTGAAGCTACTGACTGAATGAAAGGAGCTGGCATCTCACTCTCTTTGAATCTTCTTTATCATGCTAGGATTAGCAGGAAAAAGCAAAAAATTTCTGAATTGCACCTTGCAATGTGGAGATATTACTGTTTGTGCATTTACAATATTCATTGATTTTTGCCATTGAAAAACATGTTTTTCATATACCAGAAATGTTTGAAGCTACTGACTGAATGAAAGGAGCTGGCATCTCACTCTCTTTGAATCTTTATCATGCTAGGATTAACAGGAAAAAGCTAAAAATTTCAGAATTGCACCGTGCAATGTGGAGATATTACTGTTTGTGCATTTACAATATTCATTGATTTTTGCCATTGAAAAACATGTTTTTCATATACCAGAAATGTTTGAAGCTACTGACTGAATGAAAGGAGCTGGCATCTCACTCTCTTTGAATCTTCTTTATCATGCTAGGATTAGCAGGAAAAAGCAAAAAATTTCAGAATTGCACCTTGCAATGTGGAGATATTACTGTTTGTGCATTTACAATATTCATTGATTTTTGCCATTGAAAAACATGTTTTTCATATACCAGAAATGTTTGAAGCTACTGACTGAATGAAAGGAGCTGGCATCTCACTCTCTTTGAATCTTCTTTATCATGCTAGGATTAACAGGAAAAAGCAAAAAATTTCAGAATTGCACCTTGCAATGTGGAGATATTACTGTTTGTGCATTTACAATATTCATTGATTTTTGCCATTGAAAAACATGTTTTTCATATACCAGAAATGTTTGAAGCTACTGACTGAATGAAAGGAGCTGGCATCTCACTCTCTTTGAATCTTCTTTATCATGCTAGGATTAACAGGAAAAAGCAAAAAATTTCAGAATTGCACCGTGCAATGTGGAGATATTACTGTTTGTGCATTTACAATATTCATTGATTTTTGCCATTGAAAAACATGTTTTTCATATACCAGAAATGTTTGAAGCTACTGACTGAATGAAAGTAGCTGGCATCTCACTCTCTTTGAATCTTCTTTATCATGCTAGGATTAGCAGGAAAAAGCAAAAAATTTCAGAATTGCACCTTGCAATGTGGAGATATTACTGTTTGTGCATTTACAATATTCATTGATTTTTGCCATTGAAAAACATGTTTTTCATATACCAGAAATGTTTGAAGCTACTGACTGAATGAAAGGAGCTGGCATCTCACTCTCTTTGAATCTTCTTTATCATGCTAGGATTAACAGGAAAAAGCTAAAAATTTCAGAATTGCACCGTGCAATGTGGAGATATTACTGTTTGTGCATTTACAATATTCATTGATTTTTGCCATTGAAAAACATGTTTTTCATATACCAGAAATGTTTGAAGCTACTGACTGAATGAAAGGAGCTGGCATCTCACTCTCTTTGAATCTTCTTTATCATGCTAGGATTAACAGGAAAAAGCTAAAAATTTCAGAATTGCACCGTGCAATGTGGAGATATTACTGTTTGTGCATTTACAATATTCATTGATTTTTGCCATTGAAAAACATGTTTTTCATATACCAGAAATGTTTGAAGCTACTGACTGAATGAAAGGAGCTGGCATCTCACTCTCTTTGAATCTTCTTTATCATGCTAGGATTAGCAGGAAAAAGCAAAAAATTTCAGAATTGCACCTTGCAATGTGGAGATATTACTGTTTGTGCATTTACAATATTCATTGATTTTTGCCATTGAAAAACATGTTTTTCATATACCAGAAATGTTTGAAGCTACTGACAATGAAAGGAGCTGGCATCTCACTCTCTTTGAATCTTCTTTATCATGCTAGGATTAACAGGAAAAAGCAAAAAATTTCAGAATTGCACCTTGCAATGTGGAGATATTACTGTTTGTGCATTTACAATATTCATTGATTTTTGCCATTGAAAAACATGTTTTTCATATACCAGAAATGTTTGAAGCTACTGACTGAATGAAAGGAGCTGGCATCTCACTCTCTTTGAATCTTCTTTATCATGCTAGGATTAACAGGAAAAAGCTAAAAATTTCAGAATTGCACCGTGCAATGTGGAGATATTACTGTTTGTGCATTTACAATATTCATTGATTTTTGCCATTGAAAAACATGTTTTTCATATACCAGAAATGTTTGAAGCTACTGACTGAATGAAAGGAGCTGGCATCTCACTCTCTTTGAATCTTCTTTATCATGCTAGGATTAGCAGGAAAAAGCAAAAAATTTCAGAATTGCACCTTGCAATGTGGAGATATTACTGTTTGTGCATTTACAATTTTCATTGATTTTTGCCATTGAAAAACATGTTTTTCATATACCAGAAATGTTTGAAGCTACTGACTGAATGAAAGGAGCTGGCATCTCACTCTCTTTGAATCTTCTTTATCATGCTAGGATTAGCAGGAAAAAGCAAAAAATTTCAGAATTGCACCTTGCAATGTGGAGATATTACTGTTTGTGCATTTACAATATTCATTGATTTTTGCCATTGAAAAACATGGTTTTTCATATACCAGAAATGTTTGAAGCTACTGACTGAATGAAAGGAGCTGGCATCTCACTCTCTTTGAATCTTCTTTATCATGCTAGGATTAGCAGGAAAAAGCAAAAAATTTCAGAATTGCACCTTGCAATGTGGAGATATTACTGTTTGTGCATTTACAATATTCATTGATTTTTGCCATTGAAAAACATGGTTTTTCATATACCAGAAATGTTTGAAGCTACTGACTGAATGAAAGGAGCTGGCATCTCACTCTCTTTGAATCTTCTTTATCATGCTAGGATTAACAGGAAAAAGCTAAAAATTTCAGAATTGCACTGTGCAATGTGGAGATATTACTGTTTGTGCATTTACAATATTCATTGATTTTTGCCATTGAAAAACATGTTTTTCATATACCAGAAATGTTTGAAGCTACTGACTGAATGAAAGGAGCTGGCATCTCACTCTCTTTGAATCTTCATTATCATGCTAGGATTAGCAGGAAAAAGCAAAAAATTTCAGAATTGCACCTTGCAATGTGGAGATATTACTGTTTGTGCATTTACAATATTCATTGATTTTTGCCATTGAAAAACATGTTTTTCATATACCAGAAATGTTTGAAGCTACTGACTGAATGAAAGGAGCTGGCATCTCACTCTCTTTGAATCTTCTTTATCATGCTAGGATTAGCAGGAAAAAGCAAAAAATTTCAGAATTGCACCTTGCAATGTGGAGATATTACTGTTTGTGCATTTACAATATTCATTAATTTTTGCCATTGAAAAACGTCCAGAAATGTTTGAAGCTACTGACTGAATGAAAGGAGCTGGCATCTCACTCTCTTTGAATCTTCTTTATCATGCTAGGATTAACAGGAAAAAGCTAAAAATTTCAGAATTGCACCGTGCAATGTGGAGATATTACTGTTTGTGCATTTACAATATTCATTGATTTTTGCCATTGAAAAACATGTTTTTCATATACCAGAAATGTTTGAAGCTGCTGACTGAATGAAAGGAGCTGGCATCTCACTCTCTTTGAATCTTCTTTATCATGCTAGGATTAACAGGAAAAAGCTAAAAATTTCAGAATTGCACCGTGCAATGTGGAGATATTACTGTTTGTGCATTTACAATATT
Organism: Phyllobates terribilis; assembly: GCF_046119375.1. Taxonomy (NCBI): domain Eukaryota; kingdom Metazoa; phylum Chordata; class Amphibia; order Anura; family Dendrobatidae; genus Phyllobates; species Phyllobates terribilis. The sequence goes on along the minus strand of NW_027363895.1, from coordinate 392,770 downwards.
CATTGATTTTTGCCATTGAAAAACATGTTTTTCATATACCAGAAATGTTTGAAGCTACTGACTGAATGAAAGGAGCTGGCATCTCACTCTCTTTGAATCTTCTTTATCATGCTAGGATTAGCAGGAAAAAGCAAAAAATTTCAGAATTGCACCTTGCAATGTGGAGATATTACTGTTTGTGCATTTACAATATTCATTGATTTTTGCCATTGAAAAACATGTTTTTCATATACCAGAAATGTTTGAAGCTACTGACAATGAAAGGAGCTGGCATCTCACTCTCTTTGAATCTTCTTTATCATGCTAGGATTAACAGGAAAAAGCAAAAAATTTCAGAATTGCACCTTCCAATGTGGAGATATTACTGTTTGTGCATTTACAATATTCATTGATTTTTGCCATTGAAAAACATGTTTTTCATATACCAGAAATGTTTGAAGCTACTGACTGAATGAAAGGAGCTGGCATCTCACTCTCTTTGAATCTTCTTTATCATGCTAGGATTAACAGGAAAAAGCTAAAAATTTCAGAATTGCACCGTGCAATGTGGAGATATTACTGTTTGTGCATTTACAATATTCATTGATTTTTGCCATTGAAAAACATGTTTTTCATATACCAGAAATGTTTGAAGCTACTGACTGAATGAAAGGAGCTGGCATCTCACTCTCTTTGAATCTTCTTTATCATGCTAGGATTAGCAGGAAAAAGCAAAAAATTTCAGAATTGCACCTTGCAATGTGGAGATATTACTGTTTGTGCATTTACAATTTTCATTGATTTTTGCCATTGAAAAACATGTTTTTCATATACCAGAAATGTTTGAAGCTACTGACTGAATGAAAGGAGCTGGCATCTCACTCTCTTTGAATCTTCTTTATCATGCTAGGATTAGCAGGAAAAAGCAAAAAATTTCAGAATTGCACCTTGCAATGTGGAGATATTACTGTTTGTGCATTTACAATATTCATTGATTTTTGCCATTGAAAAACATGGTTTTTCATATACCAGAAATGTTTGAAGCTACTGACTGAATGAAAGGAGCTGGCATCTCACTCTCTTTGAATCTTCTTTATCATGCTAGGATTAGCAGGAAAAAGCAAAAAATTTCAGAATTGCACCTTGCAATGTGGAGATATTACTGTTTGTGCATTTACAATATTCATTGATTTTTGCCATTGAAAAACATGGTTTTTCATATACCAGAAATGTTTGAAGCTACTGACTGAATGAAAGGAGCTGGCATCTCACTCTCTTTGAATCTTCTTTATCATGCTAGGATTAACAGGAAAAAGCTAAAAATTTCAGAATTGCACTGTGCAATGTGGAGATATTACTGTTTGTGCATTTACAATATTCATTGATTTTTGCCATTGAAAAACATGTTTTTCATATACCAGAAATGTTTGAAGCTACTGACTGAATGAAAGGAGCTGGCATCTCACTCTCTTTGAATCTTCATTATCATGCTAGGATTAGCAGGAAAAAGCAAAAAATTTCAGAATTGCACCTTGCAATGTGGAGATATTACTGTTTGTGCATTTACAATATTCATTGATTTTTGCCATTGAAAAACATGTTTTTCATATACCAGAAATGTTTGAAGCTACTGACTGAATGAAAGGAGCTGGCATCTCACTCTCTTTGAATCTTCTTTATCATGCTAGGATTAGCAGGAAAAAGCAAAAAATTTCAGAATTGCACCTTGCAATGTGGAGATATTACTGTTTGTGCATTTACAATATTCATTAATTTTTGCCATTGAAAAACGTCCAGAAATGTTTGAAGCTACTGACTGAATGAAAGGAGCTGGCATCTCACTCTCTTTGAATCTTCTTTATCATGCTAGGATTAACAGGAAAAAGCTAAAAATTTCAGAATTGCACCGTGCAATGTGGAGATATTACTGTTTGTGCATTTACAATATTCATTGATTTTTGCCATTGAAAAACATGTTTTTCATATACCAGAAATGTTTGAAGCTGCTGACTGAATGAAAGGAGCTGGCATCTCACTCTTTGAATCTTCTTTATCATGCTAGGATTAACAGGAAAAAGCTAAAAATTTCAGAATTGCACCGTGCAATGTGGAGATATTACTGTTTGTGCATTTACAATATTCATTGATTTTTGCCATTGAAAAACATGTTTTTCATATACCAGAAATGTTTGAAGCTACTGACTGAATGAAAGGAGCTGGCATCTCACTCTCTTTGAATCTTCTTTATCATGCTAGGATTAGCAGGAAAAAGCAAAAAATTTCAGAATTGCACCTTGGAATGTGGAGATATTACTGTTTGTGCATTTACAATATTCATTGATTTTTGCCATTGAAAAACATGTTTTTCATATACCAGAAATGTTTGAAGCTACTGACTGAATGAAAGGAGCTGGCATCTCACTCTCTTTGAATCTTCTTTATCATGCTAGGATTAACAGGAAAAAGCAAAAAATTTCAGAATTGCACCTTGCAATGTGGAGATATTACTGTTTGTGCATTTACAATATTCATTGATTTTTGCCATTGAAAAACATGTTTTTCATATACCAGAAATGTTTGAAGCTACTGACTGAATGAAAGGAGCTGGCATCTCACTCTCTTTGAATCTTCTTTATCATGCTAGGATTAACAGGAAAAAGCAAAAAATTTCAGAATTGCACCGTGCAATGTGGAGATATTACTGTTTGTGCATTTACAATATTCATTGATTTTTGCCATTGAAAAACATGTTTTTCATATACCAGAAATGTTTGAAGCTACTGACTGAATGAAAGGAGCTGGCATCTCACTCTCTTTGAATCTTCTTTATCATGCTAGGATTAACAGGAAAAAGCTAAAAATTTCAGAATTGCACCGTGCAATGTGGAGATATTACTGTTTGTGCATTTACAATATTCATTGATTTTTGCCATTGAAAAACATGTTTTTCATATACCAGAAATGTTTGAAGCTACTGACTGAATGAAAGGAGCTGGCATCTCACTCTCTTTGAATCTTCTTTATCATGCTAGGATTAGCAGGAAAAAGCAAAAAATTTCAGAATTGCACCTTGCAATGTGGAGATATTACTGTTTGTGCATTTACAATATTCATTGATTTTTGCCATTGAAAAACGTTTTTCATATACCAGAAATGTTTGAAGCTACTGACTGAATGAAAGGAGCTGGCATCTCACTCTCTTTGAATCTTCTTTATCATGCTAGGATTAACAGGAAAAAGCTAAAAATTTCAGAATTGCACCGTGCAATGTGGAGATATTACTGTTTGTGCATTTACAATATTCATTGATTTTTGCCATTGAAAAACATGTTTTTCATATACCAGAAATGTTTGAAGCTACTGACTGAATGAAAGGAGCTGGCATCTCACTCTCTTTGAATCTTCTTTATCATGCTAGGATTAACAGGAAAAAGCTAAAAATTTCAGAATTGCACCGTGCAATGTGGAGATATTACTGTTTGTGCATTTACAATATTCATTGATTTTTGCCATTGAAAAACATGTTTTTCATATACCAGAAATGTTTGAAGCTACTGACTGAATGAAAGGAGCTGGCATCTCACTCTCTTTGAATCTTCATTATCATGCTAGGATTAGCAGGAAAAAGCAAAAAATTTCAGAATTGCACCTTGCAATGTGGAGATATTACTGTTTGTGCATTTACAATATTCATTGATTTTTGCCATTGAAAAACATGTTTTTCATATACCAGAAATGTTTGAAGCTACTGACTGAATGAAAGGAGCTGGCATCTCACTCTCTTTGAATCTTCTTTATCATGCTAGGATTAGCAGGAAAAAGCAAAAAATTTCAGAATTGCACCTTGCAATGTGGAGATATTACTGTTTGTGCATTTACAATATTCATTAATTTTTGCCATTGAAAAACGTCCAGAAATGTTTGAAGCTACTGACTGAATGAAAGGAGCTGGCATCTCACTCTCTTTGAATCTTCTTTATCATGCTAGGATTAACAGGAAAAAGCTAAAAATTTCAGAATTGCACCGTGCAATGTGGAGATATTACTGTTTGTGCATTTACAATATTCATTGATTTTTGCCATTGAAAAACATGTTTTTCATATACCAGAAATGTTTGAAGCTGCTGACTGAATGAAAGGAGCTGGCATCTCACTCTCTTTGAATCTTCTTTATCATGCTAGGATTAACAGGAAAAAGCTAAAAATTTCAGAATTGCACCGTGCAATGTGGAGATATTACTGTTTGTGCATTTACAATATTCATTGATTTTTGCCATTGAAAAACATGTTTTTCATATACCAGAAATGTTTGAAGCTACTGACTGAATGAAAGGAGCTGGCATCTCACTCTCTTTGAATCTTCTTTATCATGCTAGGATTAGCAGGAAAAAGCAAAAAATTTCAGAATTGCACCTTGCAATGTGGAGATATTACTGTTTGTGCATTTACAATATTCATTGATTTTTGCCATTGAAAAACATGTTTTTCATATACCAGAAATGTTTGAAGCTACTGACAATGAAAGGAGCTGGCATCTCACTCTCTTTGAATCTTCTTTATCATGCTAGGATTAACAGGAAAAAGCAAAAAATTTCAGAATTGCACCTTCCAATGTGGAGATATTACTGTTTGTGCATTTACAATATTCATTGATTTTTGCCATTGAAAAACATGTTTTTCATATACCAGAAATGTTTGAAGCTACTGACTGAATGAAAGGAGCTGGCATCTCACTCTCTTTGAATCTTCTTTATCATGCTAGGATTAACAGGAAAAAGCTAAAAATTTCAGAATTGCACCGTGCAATGTGGAGATATTACTGTTTGTGCATTTACAATATTCATTGATTTTTGCCATTGAAAAACATGTTTTTCATATACCAGAAATGTTTGAAGCTACTGACTGAATGAAAGGAGCTGGCATCTCACTCTCTTTGAATCTTCTTTATCATGCTAGGATTAGCAGGAAAAAGCAAAAAATTTCAGAATTGCACCTTGCAATGTGGAGATATTACTGTTTGTGCATTTACAATTTTCATTGATTTTTGCCATTGAAAAACATGTTTTTCATATACCAGAAATGTTTGAAGCTACTGACTGAATGAAAGGAGCTGGCATCTCACTCTCTTTGAATCTTCTTTATCATGCTAGGATTAGCAGGAAAAAGCAAAAAATTTCAGAATTGCACCTTGCAATGTGGAGATATTACTGTTTGTGCATTTACAATATTCATTGATTTTTGCCATTGAAAAACATGGTTTTTCATATACCAGAAATGTTTGAAGCTACTGACTGAATGAAAGGAGCTGGCATCTCACTCTCTTTGAATCTTCTTTATCATGCTAGGATTAGCAGGAAAAAGCAAAAAATTTCAGAATTGCACCTTGCAATGTGGAGATATTACTGTTTGTGCATTTACAATATTCATTGATTTTTGCCATTGAAAAACATGGTTTTTCATATACCAGAAATGTTTGAAGCTACTGACTGAATGAAAGGAGCTGGCATCTCACTCTCTTTGAATCTTCTTTATCATGCTAGGATTAACAGGAAAAAGCTAAAAATTTCAGAATTGCACTGTGCAATGTGGAGATATTACTGTTTGTGCATTTACAATATTCATTGATTTTTGCCATTGAAAAACATGTTTTTCATATACCAGAAATGTTTGAAGCTACTGACTGAATGAAAGGAGCTGGCATCTCACTCTCTTTGAATCTTCATTATCATGCTAGGATTAGCAGGAAAAAGCAAAAAATTTCAGAATTGCACCTTGCAATGTGGAGATATTACTGTTTGTGCATTTACAATATTCATTGATTTTTGCCATTGAAAAACATGTTTTTCATATACCAGAAATGTTTGAAGCTACTGACTGAATGAAAGGAGCTGGCATCTCACTCTCTTTGAATCTTCTTTATCATGCTAGGATTAGCAGGAAAAAGCAAAAAATTTCAGAATTGCACCTTGCAATGTGGAGATATTACTGTTTGTGCATTTACAATATTCATTAATTTTTGCCATTGAAAAACGTCCAGAAATGTTTGAAGCTACTGACTGAATGAAAGGAGCTGGCATCTCACTCTCTTTGAATCTTCTTTATCATGCTAGGATTAACAGGAAAAAGCTAAAAATTTCAGAATTGCACCGTGCAATGTGGAGATATTACTGTTTGTGCATTTACAATATTCATTGATTTTTGCCATTGAAAAACATGTTTTTCATATACCAGAAATGTTTGAAGCTGCTGACTGAATGAAAGGAGCTGGCATCTCACTCTTTGAATCTTCTTTATCATGCTAGGATTAACAGGAAAAAGCTAAAAATTTCAGAATTGCACCGTGCAATGTGGAGATATTACTGTTTGTGCATTTACAATATTCATTGATTTTTGCCATTGAAAAACATGTTTTTCATATACCAGAAATGTTTGAAGCTACTGACTGAATGAAAGGAGCTGGCATCTCACTCTCTTTGAATCTTCTTTATCATGCTAGGATTAGCAGGAAAAAGCAAAAAATTTCAGAATTGCACCTTGGAATGTGGAGATATTACTGTTTGTGCATTTACAATATTCATTGATTTTTGCCATTGAAAAACATGTTTTTCATATACCAGAAATGTTTGAAGCTACTGACTGAATGAAAGGAGCTGGCATCTCACTCTCTTTGAATCTTCTTTATCATGCTAGGATTAACAGGAAAAAGCAAAAAATTTCAGAATTGCACCTTGCAATGTGGAGATATTACTGTTTGTGCATTTACAATATTCATTGATTTTTGCCATTGAAAAACATGTTTTTCATATACCAGAAATGTTTGAAGCTACTGACTGAATGAAAGGAGCTGGCATCTCACTCTCTTTGAATCTTCTTTATCATGCTAGGATTAGCAGGAAAAAGCAAAAAATTTCAGAATTGCACCTTGCAATGTGGAGATATTACTGTTTGTGCATTTACAATATTCATTGATTTTTGCCATTGAAAAACATGTTTTTCATATACCAGAAATGTTTGAAGCTACTGACAATGAAAGGAGCTGGCATCTCACTCTCTTTGAATCTTCTTTATCATGCTAGGATTAACAGGAAAAAGCAAAAAATTTCAGAATTGCACCTTCCAATGTGGAGATATTACTGTTTGTGCATTTACAATATTCATTGATTTTTGCCATTGAAAAACATGTTTTTCATATACCAGAAATGTTTGAAGCTACTGACTGAATGAAAGGAGCTGGCATCTCACTCTCTTTGAATCTTCTTTATCATGCTAGGATTAACAGGAAAAAGCTAAAAATTTCAGAATTGCACCGTGCAATGTGGAGATATTACTGTTTGTGCATTTACAATATTCATTGATTTTTGCCATTGAAAAACATGTTTTTCATATACCAGAAATGTTTGAAGCTACTGACTGAATGAAAGGAGCTGGCATCTCACTCTCTTTGAATCTTCTTTATCATGCTAGGATTAGCAGGAAAAAGCAAAAAATTTCAGAATTGCACCTTGCAATGTGGAGATATTACTGTTTGTGCATTTACAAATTTCATTGATTTTTGCCATTGAAAAACATGTTTTTCATATACCAGAAATGTTTGAAGCTACTGACTGAATGAAAGGAGCTGGCATCTCACTCTCTTTGAATCTTCTTTATCATGCTAGGATTAGCAGGAAAAAGCAAAAAATTTCAGAATTGCACCTTGCAATGTGGAGATATTACTGTTTGTGCATTTACAATATTCATTGATTTTTGCCATTGAAAAACATGGTTTTTCATATACCAGAAATGTTTGAAGCTACTGACTGAATGAAAGGAGCTGGCATCTCACTCTCTTTGAATCTTCTTTATCATGCTAGGATTAGCAGGAAAAAGCAAAAAATTTCAGAATTGCACCTTGCAATGTGGAGATATTACTGTTTGTGCATTTACAATATTCATTGATTTTTGCCATTGAAAAACATGGTTTTTCATATACCAGAAATGTTTGAAGCTACTGACTGAATGAAAGGAGCTGGCATCTCACTCTCTTTGAATCTTCTTTATCATGCTAGGATTAACAGGAAAAAGCTAAAAATTTCAGAATTGCACTGTGCAATGTGGAGATATTACTGTTTGTGCATTTACAATATTCATTGATTTTTGCCATTGAAAAACATGTTTTTCATATACCAGAAATGTTTGAAGCTACTGACTGAATGAAAGGAGCTGGCATCTCACTCTCTTTGAATCTTCATTATCATGCTAGGATTAGCAGGAAAAAGCAAAAAATTTCAGAATTGCACCTTGCAATGTGGAGATATTACTGTTTGTGCATTTACAATATTCATTGATTTTTGCCATTGAAAAACATGTTTTTCATATACCAGAAATGTTTGAAGCTACTGACAATGAAAGGAGCTGGCATCTCACTCTCTTTGAATCTTCTTTATCATGCTAGGATTAACAGGAAAAAGCAAAAAATTTCAGAATTGCACCTTCCAATGTGGAGATATTACTGTTTGTGCATTTACAATATTCATTGATTTTTGCCATTGAAAAACATGTTTTTCATATACCAGAAATGTTTGAAGCTACTGACTGAATGAAAGGAGCTGGCATCTCACTCTCTTTGAATCTTCTTTATCATGCTAGGATTAACAGGAAAAAGCTAAAAATTTCAGAATTGCACCGTGCAATGTGGAGATATTACTGTTTGTGCATTTACAATATTCATTGATTTTTGCCATTGAAAAACATGTTTTTCATATACCAGAAATGTTTGAAGCTACTGACTGAATGAAAGGAGCTGGCATCTCACTCTCTTTGAATCTTCTTTATCATGCTAGGATTAGCAGGAAAAAGCAAAAAATTTCAGAATTGCACCTTGCAATGTGGAGATATTACTGTTTGTGCATTTACAATTTTCATTGATTTTTGCCATTGAAAAACATGTTTTTCATATACCAGAAATGTTTGAAGCTACTGACTGAATGAAAGGAGCTGGCATCTCACTCTCTTTGAATCTTCTTTATCATGCTAGGATTAGCAGGAAAAAGCAAAAAATTTCAGAATTGCACCTTGCAATGTGGAGATATTACTGTTTGTGCATTTACAATATTCATTGATTTTTGCCATTGAAAAACATGGTTTTTCATATACCAGAAATGTTTGAAGCTACTGACTGAATGAAAGGAGCTGGCATCTCACTCTCTTTGAATCTTCTTTATCATGCTAGGATTAGCAGGAAAAAGCAAAAAATTTCAGAATTGCACCTTGCAATGTGGAGATATTACTGTTTGTGCATTTACAATATTCATTGATTTTTGCCATTGAAAAACATGGTTTTTCATATACCAGAAATGTTTGAAGCTACTGACTGAATGAAAGGAGCTGGCATCTCACTCTCTTTGAATCTTCTTTATCATGCTAGGATTAACAGGAAAAAGCTAAAAATTTCAGAATTGCACTGTGCAATGTGGAGATATTACTGTTTGTGCATTTACAATATTCATTGATTTTTGCCATTGAAAAACATGTTTTTCATATACCAGAAATGTTTGAAGCTACTGACTGAATGAAAGGAGCTGGCATCTCACTCTCTTTGAATCTTCATTATCATGCTAGGATTAGCAGGAAAAAGCAAAAAATTTCAGAATTGCACCTTGCAATGTGGAGATATTACTGTTTGTGCATTTACAATATTCATTGATTTTTGCCATTGAAAAACATGTTTTTCATATACCAGAAATGTTTGAAGCTACTGACTGAATGAAAGGAGCTGGCATCTCACTCTCTTTGAATCTTCTTTATCATGCTAGGATTAGCAGGAAAAAGCAAAAAATTTCAGAATTGCACCTTGCAATGTGGAGATATTACTGTTTGTGCATTTACAATATTCATTAATTTTTGCCATTGAAAAACGTCCAGAAATGTTTGAAGCTACTGACTGAATGAAAGGAGCTGGCATCTCACTCTCTTTGAATCTTCTTTATCATGCTAGGATTAACAGGAAAAAGCTAAAAATTTCAGAATTGCACCGTGCAATGTGGAGATATTACTGTTTGTGCATTTACAATATTCATTGATTTTTGCCATTGAAAAACATGTTTTTCATATACCAGAAATGTTTGAAGCTGCTGACTGAATGAAAGGAGCTGGCATCTCACTCTTTGAATCTTCTTTATCATGCTAGGATTAACAGGAAAAAGCTAAAAATTTCAGAATTGCACCGTGCAATGTGGAGATATTACTGTTTGTGCATTTACAATATTCATTGATTTTTGCCATTGAAAAACATGTTTTTCATATACCAGAAATGTTTGAAGCTACTGACTGAATGAAAGGAGCTGGCATCTCACTCTCTTTGAATCTTCTTTATCATGCTAGGATTAGCAGGAAAAAGCAAAAAATTTCAGAATTGCACCTTGGAATGTGGAGATATTACTGTTTGTGCATTTACAATATTCATTGATTTTTGCCATTGAAAAACATGTTTTTCATATACCAGAAATGTTTGAAGCTACTGACTGAATGAAAGGAGCTGGCATCTCACTCTCTTTGAATCTTCTTTATCATGCTAGGATTAACAGGAAAAAGCAAAAAATTTCAGAATTGCACCTTGCAATGTGGAGATATTACTGTTTGTGCATTTACAATATTCATTGATTTTTGCCAATGAAAAACATGTTTTTCATATACCAGAAATGTTTGAAGCTACTGACTGAATGAAAGGAGCTGGCATCTCACTCTCTTTGAATCTTCTTTATCATGCTAGGATTAACAGGAAAAAGCAAAAAATTTCAGAATTGCACCGTGCAATGTGGAGATATTACTGTTTGTGCATTTACAATATTCATTGATTTTTGCCATTGAAAAACATGTTTTTCATATACCAGAAATGTTTGAAGCTACTGACTGAATGAAAGGAGCTGGCATCTCACTCTCTTTGAATCTTCTTTATCATGCTAGGATTAACAGGAAAAAGCTAAAAATTTCAGAATTGCACCGTGCAATGTGGAGATATTACTGTTTGTGCATTTACAATATTCATTGATTTTTGCCATTGAAAAACATGTTTTTCATATACCAGAAATGTTTGAAGCTACTGACTGAATGAAAGGAGCTGGCATCTCACTCTCTTTGAATCTTCTTTATCATGCTAGGATTAGCAGGAAAAAGCAAAAAATTTCAGAATTGCACCTTGCAATGTGGAGATATTACTGTTTGTGCATTTACAATATTCATTGATTTTTGCCATTGAAAAACGTTTTTCATATACCAGAAATGTTTGAAGCTACTGACTGAATGAAAGGAGCTGGCATCTCACTCTCTTTGAATCTTCTTTATCATGCTAGGATTAACAGGAAAAAGCTAAAAATTTCAGAATTGCACCGTGCAATGTGGAGATATTACTGTTTGTGCATTTACAATATTCATTGATTTTTGCCATTGAAAAACATGTTTTTCATATACCAGAAATGTTTGAAGCTACTGACTGAATGAAAGGAGCTGGCATCTCACTCTCTTTGAATCTTCTTTATCATGCTAGGATTAACAGGAAAAAGCTAAAAATTTCAGAATTGCACCGTGCAATGTGGAGATATTACTGTTTGTGCATTTACAATATTCATTGATTTTTGCCATTGAAAAACATGTTTTTCATATACCAGAAATGTTTGAAGCTACTGACTGAATGAAAGGAGCTGGCATCTCACTCTCTTTGAATCTTCATTATCATGCTAGGATTAGCAGGAAAAAGCAAAAAATTTCAGAATTGCACCTTGCAATGTGGAGATATTACTGTTTGTGCATTTACAATATTCATTGATTTTTGCCATTGAAAAACATGTTTTTCATATACCAGAAATGTTTGAAGCTACTGACTGAATGAAAGGAGCTGGCATCTCACTCTCTTTGAATCTTCTTTATCATGCTAGGATTAGCAGGAAAAAGCAAAAAATTTCAGAATTGCACCTTGCAATGTGGAGATATTACTGTTTGTGCATTTACAATATTCATTAATTTTTGCCATTGAAAAACGTCCAGAAATGTTTGAAGCTACTGACTGAATGAAAGGAGCTGGCATCTCACTCTCTTTGAATCTTCTTTATCATGCTAGGATTAACAGGAAAAAGCTAAAAATTTCAGAATTGCACCGTGCAATGTGGAGATATTACTGTTTGTGCATTTACAATATTCATTGATTTTTGCCATTGAAAAACATGTTTTTCATATACCAGAAATGTTTGAAGCTGCTGACTGAATGAAAGGAGCTGGCATCTCACTCTCTTTGAATCTTCTTTATCATGCTAGGATTAACAGGAAAAAGCTAAAAATTTCAGAATTGCACCGTGCAATGTGGAGATATTACTGTTTGTGCATTTACAATATTCATTGATTTTTGCCATTGAAAAACATGTTTTTCATATACCAGAAATGTTTGAAGCTACTGACTGAATGAAAGGAGCTGGCATCTCACTCTCTTTGAATCTTCTTTATCATGCTAGGATTAGCAGGAAAAAGCAAAAAATTTCAGAATTGCACCTTGCAATGTGGAGATATTACTGTTTGTGCATTTACAATATTCATTGATTTTTGCCATTGAAAAACATGTTTTTCATATACCAGAAATGTTTGAAGCTACTGACAATGAAAGGAGCTGGCATCTCACTCTCTTTGAATCTTCTTTATCATGCTAGGATTAACAGGAAAAAGCAAAAAATTTCAGAATTGCACCTTCCAATGTGGAGATATTACTGTTTGTGCATTTACAATATTCATTGATTTTTGCCATTGAAAAACATGTTTTTCATATACCAGAAATGTTTGAAGCTACTGACTGAATGAAAGGAGCTGGCATCTCACTCTCTTTGAATCTTCTTTATCATGCTAGGATTAACAGGAAAAAGCTAAAAATTTCAGAATTGCACCGTGCAATGTGGAGATATTACTGTTTGTGCATTTACAATATTCATTGATTTTTGCCATTGAAAAACATGTTTTTCATATACCAGAAATGTTTGAAGCTACTGACTGAATGAAAGGAGCTGGCATCTCACTCTCTTTGAATCTTCTTTATCATGCTAGGATTAGCAGGAAAAAGCAAAAAATTTCAGAATTGCACCTTGCAATGTGGAGATATTACTGTTTGTGCATTTACAATTTTCATTGATTTTTGCCATTGAAAAACATGTTTTTCATATACCAGAAATGTTTGAAGCTACTGACTGAATGAAAGGAGCTGGCATCTCACTCTCTTTGAATCTTCTTTATCATGCTAGGATTAGCAGGAAAAAGCAAAAAATTTCAGAATTGCACCTTGCAATGTGGAGATATTACTGTTTGTGCATTTACAATATTCATTGATTTTTGCCATTGAAAAACATGGTTTTTCATATACCAGAAATGTTTGAAGCTACTGACTGAATGAAAGGAGCTGGCATCTCACTCTCTTTGAATCTTCTTTATCATGCTAGGATTAGCAGGAAAAAGCAAAAAATTTCAGAATTGCACCTTGCAATGTGGAGATATTACTGTTTGTGCATTTACAATATTCATTGATTTTTGCCATTGAAAAACATGGTTTTTCATATACCAGAAATGTTTGAAGCTACTGACTGAATGAAAGGAGCTGGCATCTCACTCTCTTTGAATCTTCTTTATCATGCTAGGATTAACAGGAAAAAGCTAAAAATTTCAGAATTGCACTGTGCAATGTGGAGATATTACTGTTTGTGCATTTACAATATTCATTGATTTTTGCCATTGAAAAACATGTTTTTCATATACCAGAAATGTTTGAAGCTACTGACTGAATGAAAGGAGCTGGCATCTCACTCTCTTTGAATCTTCATTATCATGCTAGGATTAGCAGGAAAAAGCAAAAAATTTCAGAATTGCACCTTGCAATGTGGAGATATTACTGTTTGTGCATTTACAATATTCATTGATTTTTGCCATTGAAAAACATGTTTTTCATATACCAGAAATGTTTGAAGCTACTGACTGAATGAAAGGAGCTGGCATCTCACTCTCTTTGAATCTTCTTTATCATGCTAGGATTAGCAGGAAAAAGCAAAAAATTTCAGAATTGCACCTTGCAATGTGGAGATATTACTGTTTGTGCATTTACAATATTCATTAATTTTTGCCATTGAAAAACGTCCAGAAATGTTTGAAGCTACTGACTGAATGAAAGGAGCTGGCATCTCACTCTCTTTGAATCTTCTTTATCATGCTAGGATTAACAGGAAAAAGCTAAAAATTTCAGAATTGCACCGTGCAATGTGGAGATATTACTGTTTGTGCATTTACAATATTCATTGATTTTTGCCATTGAAAAACATGTTTTTCATATACCAGAAATGTTTGAAGCTGCTGACTGAATGAAAGGAGCTGGCATCTCACTCTTTGAATCTTCTTTATCATGCTAGGATTAACAGGAAAAAGCTAAAAATTTCAGAATTGCACCGTGCAATGTGGAGATATTACTGTTTGTGCATTTACAATATTCATTGATTTTTGCCATTGAAAAACATGTTTTTCATATACCAGAAATGTTTGAAGCTACTGACTGAATGAAAGGAGCTGGCATCTCACTCTCTTTGAATCTTCTTTATCATGCTAGGATTAGCAGGAAAAAGCAAAAAATTTCAGAATTGCACCTTGGAATGTGGAGATATTACTGTTTGTGCATTTACAATATTCATTGATTTTTGCCATTGAAAAACATGTTTTTCATATACCAGAAATGTTTGAAGCTACTGACTGAATGAAAGGAGCTGGCATCTCACTCTCTTTGAATCTTCTTTATCATGCTAGGATTAACAGGAAAAAGCAAAAAATTTCAGAATTGCACCTTGCAATGTGGAGATATTACTGTTTGTGCATTTACAATATTCATTGATTTTTGCCATTGAAAAACATGTTTTTCATATACCAGAAATGTTTGAAGCTACTGACTGAATGAAAGGAGCTGGCATCTCACTCTCTTTGAATCTTCTTTATCATGCTAGGATTAACAGGAAAAAGCAAAAAATTTCAGAATTGCACCGTGCAATGTGGAGATATTACTGTTTGTGCATTTACAATATTCATTGATTTTTGCCATTGAAAAACATGTTTTTCATATACCAGAAATGTTTGAAGCTACTGACTGAATGAAAGGAGCTGGCATCTCACTCTCTTTGAATCTTCTTTATCATGCTAGGATTAACAGGAAAAAGCTAAAAATTTCAGAATTGCACCGTGCAATGTGGAGATATTACTGTTTGTGCATTTACAATATTCATTGATTTTTGCCATTGAAAAACATGTTTTTCATATACCAGAAATGTTTGAAGCTACTGACTGAATGAAAGGAGCTGGCATCTCACTCTCTTTGAATCTTCTTTATCATGCTAGGATTAGCAGGAAAAAGCAAAAAATTTCAGAATTGCACCTTGCAATGTGGAGATATTACTGTTTGTGCATTTACAATATTCATTGATTTTTGCCATTGAAAAACGTTTTTCATATACCAGAAATGTTTGAAGCTACTGACTGAATGAAAGGAGCTGGCATCTCACTCTCTTTGAATCTTCTTTATCATGCTAGGATTAACAGGAAAAAGCTAAAAATTTCAGAATTGCACCGTGCAATGTGGAGATATTACTGTTTGTGCATTTACAATATTCATTGATTTTTGCCATTGAAAAACATGTTTTTCATATACCAGAAATGTTTGAAGCTACTGACTGAATGAAAGGAGCTGGCATCTCACTCTCTTTGAATCTTCTTTATCATGCTAGGATTAGCAGGAAAAAGCAAAAAATTTCTGAATTGCACCTTGCAATGTGGAGATATTACTGTTTGTGCATTTACAATATTCATTGATTTTTGCCATTGAAAAACATGTTTTTCATATACCAGAAATGTTTGAAGCTACTGACTGAATGAAAGGAGCTGGCATCTCACTCTCTTTGAATCTTCTTTATCATGCTAGGATTAACAGGAAAAAGCTAAAAATTTCAGAATTGCACCGTGCAATGTGGAGATATTACTGTTTGTGCATTTACAATATTCATTGATTTTTGCCATTGAAAAACATGTTTTTCATATACCAGAAATGTTTGAAGCTACTGACTGAATGAAAGGAGCTGGCATCTCACTCTCTTTGAATCTTCATTATCATGCTAGGATTAGCAGGAAAAAGCAAAAAATTTCAGAATTGCACCTTGCAATGTGGAGATATTACTGTTTGTGCATTTACAATATTCATTGATTTTTGCCATTGAAAAACATGTTTTTCATATACCAGAAATGTTTGAAGCTACTGACTGAATGAAAGGAGCTGGCATCTCACTCTCTTTGAATCTTCTTTATCATGCTAGGATTAGCAGGAAAAAGCAAAAAATTTCAGAATTGCACCTTGCAATGTGGAGATATTACTGTTTGTGCATTTACAATATTCATTAATTTTTGCCATTGAAAAACGTCCAGAAATGTTTGAAGCTACTGACTGAATGAAAGGAGCTGGCATCTCACTCTCTTTGAATCTTCTTTATCATGCTAGGATTAACAGGAAAAAGCTAAAAATTTCAGAATTGCACCGTGCAATGTGGAGATATTACTGTTTGTGCATTTACAATATTCATTGATTTTTGCCATTGAAAAACATGTTTTTCATATACCAGAAATGTTTGAAGCTGCTGACTGAATGAAAGGAGCTGGCATCTCACTCTTTGAATCTTCTTTATCATGCTAGGATTAACAGGAAAAAGCTAAAAATTTCAGAATTGCACCGTGCAATGTGGAGATATTACTGTTTGTGCATTTACAATATTCATTGATTTTTGCCATTGAAAAACATGTTTTTCATATACCAGAAATGTTTGAAGCTACTGACTGAATGAAAGGAGCTGGCATCTCACTCTCTTTGAATCTTCTTTATCATGCTAGGATTAGCAGGAAAAAGCAAAAAATTTCAGAATTGCACCTTGGAATGTGGAGATATTACTGTTTGTGCATTTACAATATTCATTGATTTTTGCCATTGAAAAACATGTTTTTCATATACCAGAAATGTTTGAAGCTACTGACTGAATGAAAGGAGCTGGCATCTCACTCTCTTTGAATCTTCTTTATCATGCTAGGATTAACAGGAAAAAGCAAAAAATTTCAGAATTGCACCTTGCAATGTGGAGATATTACTGTTTGTGCATTTACAATATTCATTGATTTTTGCCATTGAAAAACATGTTTTTCATATACCAGAAATGTTTGAAGCTACTGACTGAATGAAAGGAGCTGGCATCTCACTCTCTTTGAATCTTCTTTATCATGCTAGGATTAACAGGAAAAAGCAAAAAATTTCAGAATTGCACCGTGCAATGTGGAGATATTACTGTTTGTGCATTTACAATATTCATTGATTTTTGCCATTGAAAAACATGTTTTTCATATACCAGAAATGTTTGAAGCTACTGACTGAATGAAAGGAGCTGGCATCTCACTCTCTTTGAATCTTCTTTATCATGCTAGGATTAACAGGAAAAAGCTAAAAATTTCAGAATTGCACCGTGCAATGTGGAGATATTACTGTTTGTGCATTTACAATATTCATTGATTTTTGCCATTGAAAAACATGTTTTTCATATACCAGAAATGTTTGAAGCTACTGACTGAATGAAAGGAGCTGGCATCTCACTCTCTTTGAATCTTCTTTATCATGCTAGGATTAGCAGGAAAAAGCAAAAAATTTCAGAATTGCACCTTGCAATGTGGAGATATTACTGTTTGTGCATTTACAATATTCATTGATTTTTGCCATTGAAAAACGTTTTTCATATACCAGAAATGTTTGAAGCTACTGACTGAATGAAAGGAGCTGGCATCTCACTCTCTTTGAATCTTCTTTATCATGCTAGGATTAACAGGAAAAAGCTAAAAATTTCAGAATTGCACCGTGCAATGTGGAGATATTACTGTTTGTGCATTTACAATATTCATTGATTTTTGCCATTGAAAAACATGTTTTTCATATACCAGAAATGTTTGAAGCTACTGACTGAATGAAAGGAGCTGGCATCTCACTCTCTTTGAATCTTCTTTATCATGCTAGGATTAACAGGAAAAAGCTAAAAATTTCAGAATTGCACCGTGCAATGTGGAGATATTACTGTTTGTGCATTTACAATATTCATTGATTTTTGCCATTGAAAAACATGTTTTTCATATACCAGAAATGTTTGAAGCTACTGACTGAATGAAAGGAGCTGGCATCTCACTCTCTTTGAATCTTCTTTATCATGCTAGGATTAGCAGGAAAAAGCAAAAAATTTCTGAATTGCACCTTGCAATGTGGAGATATTACTGTTTGTGCATTTACAATATTCATTGATTTTTGCCATTGAAAAACATGTTTTTCATATACCAGAAATGTTTGAAGCTACTGACTGAATGAAAGGAGCTGGCATCTCACTCTCTTTGAATCTTCTTTATCATGCTAGGATTAACAGGAAAAAGCTAAAAATTTCAGAATTGCACCGTGCAATGTGGAGATATTACTGTTTGTGCATTTACAATATTCATTGATTTTTGCCATTGAAAAACATGTTTTTCATATACCAGAAATGTTTGAAGCTACTGACTGAATGAAAGGAGCTGGCATCTCACTCTCTTTGAATCTTCTTTATCATGCTAGGATTAGCAGGAAAAAGCAAAAAATTTCAGAATTGCACCTTGCAATGTGGAGATATTACTGTTTGTGCATTTACAATATTCATTGATTTTTGCCATTGAAAAACATGTTTTTCATATACCAGAAATGTTTGAAGCTACTGACTGAATGAAAGAAGCTGGCATCTCACTCTCTTTGAATCTTCTTTATCATGCTAGGATTAACAGGAAAAAGCAAAAAATTTCAGAATTGCACCTTGCAATGTGGAGATATTACTGTTTGTGCATTTACAATATTCATTGATTTTTGCCATTGAAAAACATGTTTTTCATATACCAGAAATGTTTGAAGCTACTGACTGAATGAAAGGAGCTGGCATCTCACTCTCTTTGAATCTTCTTTATCATGCTAGGATTAGCAGGAAAAAGCAAAAAATTTCAGAATTGCACCTTGCAATGTGGAGATATTACTGTTTGTGCATTTACAATATTCATTGATTTTTGCCATTGAAAAACATGTTTTTCATATACCAGAAATGTTTGAAGCTACTGACTGAATGAAAGGAGCTGGCATCTCACTCTCTTTGAATCTTCTTTATCATGCTAGGATTAACAGGAAAAAGCAAAAAATTTCAGAATTGCACCGTGCAATGTGGAGATATTACTGTTTGTGCATTTACAATATTCATTGATTTTTGCCATTGAAAAACATGTTTTTCATATACCAGAAATGTTTGAAGCTACTGACTGAATGAAAGGAGCTGGCATCTCACTCTCTTTGAATCTTCTTTATCATGCTAGGATTAGCAGGAAAAAGCAAAAAATTTCAGAATTGCACCTTGCAATGTGGAGATATTACTGTTTGTGCATTTACAATATTCATTGATTTTTGCCATTGAAAAACATGTTTTTCATATACCAGAAATGTTTGAAGCTACTGACTGAATGAAAGAAGCTGGCATCTCACTCTCTTTGAATCTTCTTTATCATGCTAGGATTAACAGGAAAAAGCAAAAAATTTCAGAATTGCACCTTGCAATGTGGAGATATTACTGTTTGTGCATTTACAATATTCATTGATTTTTGCCATTGAAAAACATGTTTTTCATATACCAGAAATGTTTGAAGCTACTGACTGAATGAAAGGAGCTGGCATCTCACTCTCTTTGAATCTTCTTTATCATGCTAGGATTAGCAGGAAAAAGCAAAAAATTTCAGAATTGCACCTTGCAATGTGGAGATATTACTGTTTGTGCATTTACAATATTCATTGATTTTTGCCATTGAAAAACATGTTTTTCATATACCAGAAATGTTTGAAGCTACTGACTGAATGAAAGGAGCTGGCATCTCACTCTCTTTGAATCTTCTTTATCATGCTAGGATTAACAGGAAAAAGCAAAAAATTTCAGAATTGCACCTTGCAATGTGGAGATATTACTGTTTGTGCATTTACAATATTCATTGATTTTTGCCATTGAAAAACATGTTTTTCATATACCAGAAATGTTTGAAGCTACTGACTGAATGAAAGGAGCTGGCATCTCACTCTCTTTGAATCTTCTTTATCATGCTAGGATTAACAGGAAAAAGCTAAAAATTTCAGAATTGCACCGTGCAATGTGGAGATATTACTGTTTGTGCATTTACAATATTCATTGATTTTTGCCATTGAAAAACATGTTTTTCATATACCAGAAATGTTTGAAGCTACTGACTGAATGAAAGGAGCTGGCATCTCACTCTCTTTGAATCTTCTTTATCATGCTAGGATTAGCAGGAAAAAGCAAAAAATTTCAGAATTGCACCTTGCAATGTGGAGATATTACTGTTTGTGCATTTACAATATTCATTGATTTTTGCCATTGAAAAACATGTTTTTCATATACCAGAAATGTTTGAAGCTACTGACTGAATGAAAGAAGCTGGCATCTCACTCTCTTTGAATCTTCTTTATCATGCTAGGATTAACAGGAAAAAGCAAAAAATTTCAGAATTGCACCTTGCAATGTGGAGATATTACTGTTTGTGCATTTACAATATTCATTGATTTTTGCCATTGAAAAACATGTTTTTCATATACCAGAAATGTTTGAAGCTACTGACTGAATGAAAGGAGCTGGCATCTCACTCTCTTTGAATCTTCTTTATCATGCTAGGATTAGCAGGAAAAAGCAAAAAATTTCAGAATTGCACCTTGCAATGTGGAGATATTACTGTTTGTGCATTTACAATATTCATTGATTTTTGCCATTGAAAAACATGTTTTTCATATACCAGAAATGTTTGAAGCTACTGACTGAATGAAAGGAGCTGGCATCTCACTCTCTTTGAATCTTCTTTATCATGCTAGGATTAACAGGAAAAAGCAAAAAATTTCAGAATTGCACCTTGCAATGTGGAGATATTACTGTTTGTGCATTTACAATATTCATTGATTTTTGCCATTGAAAAACATGTTTTTCATATACCAGAAATGTTTGAAGCTACTGACTGAATGAAAGGAGCTGGCATCTCACTCTCTTTGAATCTTCTTTATCATGCTAGGATTAACAGGAAAAAGCTAAAAATTTCAGAATTGCACCGTGCAATGTGGAGATATTACTGTTTGTGCATTTACAATATTCATTGATTTTTGCCATTGAAAAACATGTTTTTCATATACCAGAAATGTTTGAAGCTACTGACTGAATGAAAGGAGCTGGCATCTCACTCTCTTTGAATCTTCTTTATCATGCTAGGATTAGCAGGAAAAAGCAAAAAATTTCAGAATTGCACCTTGCAATGTGGAGATATTACTGTTTGTGCATTTACAATATTCATTGATTTTTGCCATTGAAAAACATGTTTTTCATATACCAGAAATGTTTGAAGCTACTGACTGAATGAAAGGAGCTGGCATCTCACTCTCTTTGAATCTTCTTTATCATGCTAGGATTAACAGGAAAAAGCTAAAAATTTCAGAATTGCACCGTGCAATGTGGAGATATTACTGTTTGTGCATTTACAATATTCATTGATTTTTGCCATTGAAAAACATGTTTTTCATATACCAGAAATGTTTGAAGCTACTGACTGAATGAAAGGAGCTGGCATCTCACTCTCTTTGAATCTTCTTTATCATGCTAGGATTAGCAGGAAAAAGCAAAAAATTTCAGAATTGCACCTTGCAATGTGGAGATATTACTGTTTGTGCATTTACAATTTTCATTGATTTTTGCCATTGAAAAACATGTTTTTCATATACCAGAAATGTTTGAAGCTGCTGACTGAATGAAAGGAGCTGGCATCTCACTCTCTTTGAATCTTCTTTATCATGCTAGGATTAACAGGAAAAAGCTAAAAATTTCAGAATTGCACCGTGCAATGTGGAGATATTACTGTTTGTGCATTTACAATATTCATTGATTTTTGCCATTGAAAAACATGTTTTTCATATACCAGAAATGTTTGAAGCTACTGACTGAATGAAAGGAGCTGGCATCTCACTCTCTTTGAATCTTCTTTATCATGCTAGGATTAGCAGGAAAAAGCAAAAAATTTCAGAATTGCACCTTGCAATGTGGAGATATTACTGTTTGTGCATTTACAATATTCATTGATTTTTGCCATTGAAAAACGTTTTTCATATACCAGAAATGTTTGAAGCTACTGACTGAATGAAAGGAGCTGGCATCTCACTCTCTTTGAATCTTCTTTATCATGCTAGGATTAACAGGAAAAAGCAAAAAATTTCAGAATTGCACCTTGCAATGTGGTGATATTACTGTTTGTGCATTTACAATATTCATTGATTTTTGCCATTGAAAAACATGTTTTTCATATACCAGAAATGTTTGAAGCTACTGACTGAATGAAAGGAGCTGGCATCTCACTCTCTTTGAATCTTCTTTATCATGCTAAGAGGAGCAGGAAAAAGCAAAAAATTTCAGAATTGCACCTTGCAATGCGGAGAAATTAGTTTGTGCATTTACAATATTCATTGATTTTTGCCATTGAAAAACGTCCAGAAATGATTGAAGCTACTGACTGAATGAAAGGAGCTGGCATCTCACTCTCTTTGAATCTTCTTTATCATGCTAAGAGGAGCAGGAAAAAGCAAAAAATTTCAGAATTGCACCTTGCAATGCGGAGAAATTACTGTTTGTGCATTTACAATATTCATTGATTTTTGCCATTGAAAAACGTCCAGAAATGATTGAAGCTACTGACTGAATGAAAGGAGCTGGCATCTCACTCTCTTTGAATCTTCTTTATCATGCTAAGAGGAGCAGGAAAAAGCAAAAAATTTCAGAATTGCACCTTGCAATGCGGAGAAATTACTGTTTGTGCATTTACAATATTCATTGATTTTTGCCATTGAAAAACATCATGTTATTCATATACCAGAAATGATTGAAGCTACTGACTGAATGAAAGGAGCTGGCATCTTACTCTCTTTGAATCTTCTTTGTCATGCTAAGAGGAGCAGGAAAAAGCAAAAAATTTCAGAATTGCACCTTGCAATGCGGAGAAATTACTGTTTGTGCATTTACAATATTCATTGATTTTTGCCATTGAAAAACGTCCAGAAATGATTGAAGCTACTGACTGAATGAAAGGAGCTGGCATCTCACTCTCTTTGAATCTTCTTTATCATGCTAAGAGGAGCAGGAAAAAGCAAAAAATTTCAGAATTGCACCTTGCAATGCGGAGAAATTACTGTTTGTGCATTTACAATATTCATTGATTTTTGCCATTGAAAAACGTCCAGAAATGATTGAAGCTACTGACTGAATGAAAGGAGCTGGCATCTCACTCTCTTTGAATCTTCTTTATCATGCTAAGAGGAGCAGGAAAAAGCAAAAAATTTCAGAATTGCACCTTGCAATGCGGAGAAATTACTGTTTGTGCATTTACAATATTCATTGATTTTTGCCATTGAAAAACATCATGTTATTCATATACCAGAAATGTTTGTAGCTACTGACTGAATGAAAGGAGCTGGCATCTCACTCTCTTTGAATCTTCTTTATCATGCTAGGATTAGCAGGAAAAAGCAAAAAATTTCAGAATTGCACCTTGCAATGTGGAGATATTACTGTTTGTGCATTTACAATATTCATTGATTTTTGCCATTGAAAAACATGTTTTTCATATACCAGAAATGTTTGAAGCTACTGACTGAATGAAAGAAGCTGGCATCTCACTCTCTTTGAATCTTCTTTATCATGCTAGGATTAACAGGAAAAAGCAAAAAATTTCAGAATTGCACCTTGCAATGTGGAGATATTACTGTTTGTGCATTTACAATATTCATTGATTTTTGCCATTGAAAAACATGTTTTTCATATACCAGAAATGTTTGAAGCTACTGACTGAATGAAAGGAGCTGGCATCTCACTCTCTTTGAATCTTCTTTATCATGCTAGGATTAGCAGGAAAAAGCAAAAAATTTCAGAATTGCACCTTGCAATGTGGAGATATTACTGTTTGTGCATTTACAATATTCATTGATTTTTGCCATTGAAAAACATGTTTTTCATATACCAGAAATGTTTGAAGCTACTGACTGAATGAAAGGAGCTGGCATCTCACTCTCTTTGAATCTTCTTTATCATGCTAGGATTAACAGGAAAAAGCAAAAAATTTCAGAATTGCACCTTGCAATGTGGAGATATTACTGTTTGTGCATTTACAATATTCATTGATTTTTGCCATTGAAAAACATGTTTTTCATATACCAGAAATGTTTGAAGCTACTGACTGAATGAAAGGAGCTGGCATCTCACTCTCTTTGAATCTTCTTTATCATGCTAGGATTAACAGGAAAAAGCTAAAAATTTCAGAATTGCACCGTGCAATGTGGAGATATTACTGTTTGTGCATTTACAATATTCATTGATTTTTGCCATTGAAAAACATGTTTTTCATATACCAGAAATGTTTGAAGCTACTGACTGAATGAAAGGAGCTGGCATCTCACTCTCTTTGAATCTTCTTTATCATGCTAGGATTAGCAGGAAAAAGCAAAAAATTTCAGAATTGCACCTTGCAATGTGGAGATATTACTGTTTGTGCATTTACAATTTTCATTGATTTTTGCCATTGAAAAACATGTTTTTCATATACCAGAAATGTTTGAAGCTACTGACTGAATGAAAGGAGCTGGCATCTCACTCTCTTTGAATCTTCTTTATCATGCTAGGATTAGCAGGAAAAAGCAAAAAATTTCAGAATTGCACCTTGCAATGTGGAGATATTACTGTTTGTGCATTTACAATATTCATTGATTTTTGCCATTGAAAAACATGGTTTTTCATATACCAGAAATGTTTGAAGCTACTGACTGAATGAAAGGAGCTGGCATCTCACTCTCTTTGAATCTTCTTTATCATGCTAGGATTAGCAGGAAAAAGCAAAAAATTTCAGAATTGCACCTTGCAATGTGGAGATATTACTGTTTGTGCATTTACAATATTCATTGATTTTTGCCATTGAAAAACATGGTTTTTCATATACCAGAAATGTTTGAAGCTACTGACTGAATGAAAGGAGCTGGCATCTCACTCTCTTTGAATCTTCTTTATCATGCTAGGATTAACAGGAAAAAGCTAAAAATTTCAGAATTGCACTGTGCAATGTGGAGATATTACTGTTTGTGCATTTACAATATTCATTGATTTTTGCCATTGAAAAACATGTTTTTCATATACCAGAAATGTTTGAAGCTACTGACTGAATGAAAGGAGCTGGCATCTCACTCTCTTTGAATCTTCATTATCATGCTAGGATTAGCAGGAAAAAGCAAAAAATTTCAGAATTGCACCTTGCAATGTGGAGATATTACTGTTTGTGCATTTACAATATTCATTGATTTTTGCCATTGAAAAACATGTTTTTCATATACCAGAAATGTTTGAAGCTACTGACTGAATGAAAGGAGCTGGCATCTCACTCTCTTTGAATCTTCTTTATCATGCTAGGATTAGCAGGAAAAAGCAAAAAATTTCAGAATTGCACCTTGCAATGTGGAGATATTACTGTTTGTGCATTTACAATATTCATTAATTTTTGCCATTGAAAAACGTCCAGAAATGTTTGAAGCTACTGACTGAATGAAAGGAGCTGGCATCTCACTCTCTTTGAATCTTCTTTATCATGCTAGGATTAACAGGAAAAAGCTAAAAATTTCAGAATTGCACCGTGCAATGTGGAGATATTACTGTTTGTGCATTTACAATATTCATTGATTTTTGCCATTGAAAAACATGTTTTTCATATACCAGAAATGTTTGAAGCTGCTGACTGAATGAAAGGAGCTGGCATCTCACTCTCTTTGAATCTTCTTTATCATGCTAGGATTAACAGGAAAAAGCTAAAAATTTCAGAATTGCACCGTGCAATGTGGAGATATTACTGTTTGTGCATTTACAATATTCATTGATTTTTGCCATTGAAAAACATGTTTTTCATATACCAGAAATGTTTGAAGCTACTGACTGAATGAAAGGAGCTGGCATCTCACTCTCTTTGAATCTTCTTTATCATGCTAGGATTAGCAGGAAAAAGCAAAAAATTTCAGAATTGCACCTTGCAATGTGGAGATATTACTGTTTGTGCATTTACAATATTCATTGATTTTTGCCATTGAAAAACGTTTTTCATATACCAGAAATGTTTGAAGCTACTGACTGAATGAAAGGAGCTGGCATCTCACTCTCTTTGAATCTTCTTTATCATGCTAGGATTAACAGGAAAAAGCAAAAAATTTCAGAATTGCACCTTGCAATGTGGTGATATTACTGTTTGTGCATTTACAATATTCATTGATTTTTGCCATTGAAAAACATGTTTTTCATATACCAGAAATGTTTGAAGCTACTGACTGAATGAAAGGAGCTGGCATCTCACTCTCTTTGAATCTTCTTTATCATGCTAAGAGGAGCAGGAAAAAGCAAAAAATTTCAGAATTGCACCTTGCAATGCGGAGAAATTAGTTTGTGCATTTACAATATTCATTGATTTTTGCCATTGAAAAACGTCCAGAAATGATTGAAGCTACTGACTGAATGAAAGGAGCTGGCATCTCACTCTCTTTGAATCTTCTTTATCATGCTAAGAGGAGCAGGAAAAAGCAAAAAATTTCAGAATTGCACCTTGCAATGCGGAGAAATTACTGTTTGTGCATTTACAATATTCATTGATTTTTGCCATTGAAAAACGTCCAGAAATGATTGAAGCTACTGACTGAATGAAAGGAGCTGGCATCTCACTCTCTTTGAATCTTCTTTATCATGCTAAGAGGAGCAGGAAAAAGCAAAAAATTTCAGAATTGCACCTTGCAATGCGGAGAAATTACTGTTTGTGCATTTACAATATTCATTGATTTTTGCCATTGAAAAACATCATGTTATTCATATACCAGAAATGATTGAAGCTACTGACTGAATGAAAGGAGCTGGCATCTTACTCTCTTTGAATCTTCTTTGTCATGCTAAGAGGAGCAGGAAAAAGCAAAAAATTTCAGAATTGCACCTTGCAATGCGGAGAAATTACTGTTTGTGCATTTACAATATTCATTGATTTTTGCCATTGAAAAACGTCCAGAAATGATTGAAGCTACTGACTGAATGAAAGGAGCTGGCATCTCACTCTCTTTGAATCTTCTTTATCATGCTAAGAGGAGCAGGAAAAAGCAAAAAATTTCAGAATTGCACCTTGCAATGCGGAGAAATTACTGTTTGTGCATTTACAATATTCATTGATTTTTGCCATTGAAAAACGTCCAGAAATGATTGAAGCTACTGACTGAATGAAAGGAGCTGGCATCTCACTCTCTTTGAATCTTCTTTATCATGCTAAGAGGAGCAGGAAAAAGCAAAAAATTTCAGAATTGCACCTTGCAATGCGGAGAAATTACTGTTTGTGCATTTACAATATTCATTGATTTTTGCCATTGAAAAACATCATGTTATTCATATACCAGAAATGTTTGTAGCTACTGACTGAATGAAAGGAGCTGGCATCTCACTCTCTTTGAATCTTCTTTATCATGCTAAGAGGAGCAGGAAAAAGCAAAAAATTTCAGAATTGCACCTTGCAATGCGGAGAAATTACTGTTTGTGCATTTACAATATTCATTGATTTTTGCCATTGAAAAACGTCCAGAAATGATTGAAGCTACTGACTGAATGAAAGGAGCTGGCATCTCACTCTCTTTGAATCTTCTTTATCATGCTAAGAGGAGCAGGAAAAAGCAAAAAATTTCAGAATTGCACCTTACAATGTGGAGAAATTACTGTTTGTGCATTTACAATATTCATTGATTTTTGCCATTGAAAAACATCGTTATTCATATACCAGAAATGATTGAAGCTACTGACTGAATGAAAGGAGCTGGCATCTCACTCTCTTTGAATCTTCTTTATCATGCTAAGAGGAGCAGGAAAAAGCAAAAAATTTCAGAATTGCACCTTGCAATGCGGAGAAATTACTGTTTGTGCATTTACAATATTCATTGATTTTTGCCATTGAAAAACATCATGTTATTCATATACCAGAAATGTTTGAAGCTACTGACTGAATGAAAGGAGCTGGCATCTCACTCTCTTTGAATCTTCTTTATCATGCTAAGAGGAGCAGGAAAAAGCAAAAAATTTCAGAATTGCACATTGCAATGCGGAGAAATTACTGTTTGTGCATTTACAATATTCATTGATTTTTGCCATTGAAAAACGTCCAGAAATGATTGAAGCTACTGACTGAATGAAAGGAGCTGGCATCTCACTCTCTTTGAATCTTCTTTATTATGCTAAGAGGAGCAGGAAAAAGCAAAAAATTTCAGAATTGCACCTTGCAATGCGGAGAAATTACTGTTTGTGCATTTACAATATTCATTGATTTTTGCCATTGAAAAACGTCCAGAAATGATTGAAGCTACTGACTGAATGAAAGGAGCTGGCATCTCACTCTCTTTGAGTCTTCTTTATCATGCTAAGAGGAGCAGGAAAAAGCAAAAAATTTCAGAATTGCAACTTGCAATGCGGAGAAATTACTGTTTGTGCTTTTACAATATTCATTGATTTTTGCCATTGAAAAACATCATATTATTCATATACCAGAAATGTTTGAAGCTACTGACTGAATGAAAGGACCTGGCATCTCACTCTCTTTGAATCTTCTTTATCATGCTAAGAGGAGCAGGAAAAAGCAAAAAATTTCAGAATTGCACCTTGCAATGCGGAGAAATTACTGTTTGTGCATTTACAATATTCATTGATTTTTGCCATTGAAAAACGTCCAGAAATGATTGAAGCTACTGACTGAATGAAAGGAGCTGGCATCTCACTCTCTTTGAATCTTCTTTATCATGCTAAGAGGAGCAGGAAAAAGCAAAAAATTTCAGAATTGCACCTTGCAATGCGGAGAAATTACTGTTTGTGCATTTACAATATTCATTGATTTTTGCCATTGAAAAACGTCCAGAAATGATTGAAGCTACTGACTGAATGAAAGGAGCTGGCATCTCACTCTCTTTGAATCTTCTTTATCATGCTAAGAGGAGCAGGAAAAAGCAAAAAATTTCAGAATTGCACCTTGCAATGCGGAGAAATTACTGTTTGTGCATTTACAATATTCATTGATTTTTGCCATTGAAAAACATCATGTTATTCATATACCAGAAATGATTGAAGCTACTGAATGAATGAAAGGAGCTGGCATCTTACTCTCTTTGAATCTTCTTTGTCATGCTAAGAGGAGCAGGAAAAAGCAAAAAATTTCAGAATTGCACCTTGCAATGCGGAGAAATTACTGTTTGTGCATTTACAATATTCATTGATTTTTGCCATTGAAAAACGTCCAGAAATGATTGAAGCTACTGACTGAATGAAAGGAGCTGGCATCTCACTCTCTTTGAATCTTCTTTATCATGCTAAGAGGAGCAGGAAAAAGCAAAAAATTTCAGAATTGCACCTTGCAATGCGGAGAAATTACTGTTTGTGCATTTACAATATTCATTGATTTTTGCCATTGAAAAACATCATGTTATTCATATACCAGAAATGTTTGAAGCTACTGACTGAATGAAAGGAGCTGGCATCTCACTCTCTTTGAATCTTCTTTATCATGCTAAGAGGAGCAGGAAAAAGCAAAAAATTTCAGAATTGCACCTTGCAATGCGGAGAAATTACTGTTTGTGCATTTACAATATTCATTGATTTTTGCCATTGAAAAACGTCCAGAAATGATTGAAGCTACTGACTGAATGAAAGGAGCTGGCATCTCACTCTCTTTGAATCTTCTTTATCATGCTAAGAGGAGCAGGAAAAAGCAAAAAATTTCAGAATTGCAACTTGCAATGCGGAGAAATTACTGTTTGTGCATTTACAATATTCATTGATTTTTGCCATTGAAAAACATCATGTTATTCATATACCAGAAATGATTGAAGCTACTGACTGAATGAAAGGAGCTGGCATCTCACTCTCTTTGAATCTTCTTTATCATGCTAAGAGGAGCAGGAAAAAGCAAAAAATTTCAGAATTGCACCTTGCAATGCGGAGAAATTACTGTTTGTGCATTTACAATATTCATTGATTTTTGCCATTGAAAAACGTCCAGAAATGATTGAAGCTACTGACTGAATGAAAGGAGCTGGCATCTCACTCTCTTTGAATCTTCTTTATCATGCTAAGAGGAGCAGGAAAAAGCAAAAAATTTCAGAATTGCACCTTGCAATGCGGAGAAATTACTGTTTGTGCTTTTACAATATTCATTGATTTTTGCCATTGAAAAACATCATATTATTCATATACCAGAAATGTTTGAAGCTACTGACTGAATGAAAGGACCTGGCATCTCACTCTCTTTGAATCTTCTTTATCATGCTAAGAGGAGCAGGAAAAAGCAAAAAATTTCAGAATTGCACCTTGCAATGCGGAGAAATTACTGTTTGTGCATTTACAATATTGATTGATTTTTGCCATTGAAAAACGTCCAGAAATGATTGAAGCTACTGACTGAATGAAAGGAGCTGGCATCTCACACTCTTTGAATCTTCTTTATCATGCTAAGAGGAGCAGGAAAAAGCAAAAAATTTCAGAATTGCACCTTGCAATGCGGAGAAATTACTGTTTTTGCATTTACAATATTCATTGATTTTTGCCATTGAAAAACGTCCAGAAATGATTGAAGCTACTGACTGAATGAAAGGAGCTGGCATCTCACTCTCTTTGAATCTTCTTTATCATGCTAAGAGGAGCAGGAAAAAGCAAAAAATTTCAGAATTGCACCTTGCAATGCGGAGAAATTACTGTTTGTGCATTTACAATATTCATTGATTTTTGCCATTGAAAAACATCATGTTATTCATATACCAGAAATGATTGAAGCTACTGACTGAATGAAAGGAGCTGGCATCTTAATCTCTTTGAATCTTCTTTGTCATGCTAAGAGGAGCAGGAAAAAGCAAAAAATTTCAGAATTGCACCTTGCAATGCGGAGAAATTACTGTTTGTGCATTTACAATATTCATTGATTTTTGCCATTGAAAAACGTCCAGAAATGATTGAAGCTACTGACTGAATGAAAGGAGCTGGCATCTCACTCTCTTTGAATCTTCTTTATCATGCTAAGAGGAGCAGGAAAAAGCAAAAAATTTCAGAATTGCACCTTGCAATGCGGAGAAATTACTGTTTGTGCATTTACAATATTCATTGATTTTTGCCATTGAAAAACGTCCAGAAATGATTGAAGCTACTGACTGAATGAAAGGAGCTGGCATCTCACTCTCTTTGAATCTTCTTTATCATGCTAAGAGGAGCAGGAAAAAGCAAAAAATTTCAGAATTGCACCTTGCAATGCGGAGAAATTACTGTTTGTGCATTTACAATATTCATTGATTTTTGCCATTGAAAAACATCATGTTATTCATATACCAGAAATGTTTGTAGCTACTGACTGAATGAAAGGAGCTGGCATCTCACTCTCTTTGAATCTTCTTTATCATGCTAAGAGGAGCAGGAAAAAGCAAAAAATTTCAGAATTGCACCTTGCAATGCGGAGAAATTACTGTTTGTGCATTTACAATATTCATTGATTTTTGCCATTGAAAAACGTCCAGAAATGATTGAAGCTACTGACTGAATGAAAGGAGCTGGCATCTCACTCTCTTTGAATCTTCTTTATCATGCTAAGAGGAGCAGGAAAAAGCAAAAAATTTCAGAATTGCACCTTGCAATGCGGAGAAATTACTGTTTGTGCATTTACAATATTCATTGATTTTTGCCATTGAAAAACGTCCAGAAATGATTGAAGCTACTGACTGAATGAAAGGAGCTGGCATCTCACTCTCTTTGAATCTTCTTTATCATGCTAAGAGGAGCAGGAAAAAGCAAAAAATTTCAGAATTGCACCTTACAATGTGGAGAAATTACTGTTTGTGCATTTACAATATTCATTGATTTTTGCCATTGAAAAACATCATGTTATTCATATACCAGAAATGATTGAAGCTACTGACTGAATGAAAGGAGCTGGCATCTCACTCTCTTTGAATCTTCTTTATCATGCTAAGAGGAGCAGGAAAAAGCAAAAAATTTCAGAATTGCACCTTGCAATGCGGAGAAATTACTGTTTGTGCATTTACAATATTCATTGATTTTTGCCATTGAAAAACATCATGTTATTCATATACCAGAAATGTTTGAAGCTACTGACTGAATGAAAGGAGCTGGCATCTCACTCTCTTTGAATCTTCTTTATCATGCTAAGAGGAGCAGGAAAAAGCAAAAAATTTCAGAATTGCACCTTGCAATGCGGAGAAATTACTGTTTGTGCATTTACAATATTCATTGATTTTTGCCATTGAAAAACGTCCAGAAATGATTGAAGCTACTGACTGAATGAAAGGAGCTGGCATCTCACTCTCTTTGAATCTTCTTTATTATGCTAAGAGGAGCAGGAAAAAGCAAAAAATTTCAGAATTGCACCTTGCAATGCGGAGAAATTACTGTTTGTGCATTTACAATATTCATTGATTTTTGCCATTGAAAAACGTCCAGAAATGATTGAAGCTACTGACTGAATGAAAGGAGCTGGCATCTCACTCTCTTTGAGTCTTCTTTATCATGCTAAGAGGAGCAGGAAAAAGCAAAAAATTTCAGAATTGCAACTTGCAATGCGGAGAAATTACTGTTTGTGCATTTACAATATTCATTGATTTTTGGCATTGAAAAACATCATGTTATTCATATACCAGAAATGATTGAAGCTACTGACTGAATGAAAGGAGCTGGCATCTCACTCTCTTTGAATCTTCTTTATCATGCTAAGAGGAGCAGGAAAAAGCAAAAAATTTCAGAATTGCACCTTGCAATGCGGAGAAATTACTGTTTGTGCATTTACAATATTCATTGATTTTTGCCATTGAAAAACGTCCAGAAATGATTGAAGCTACTGACTGAATGAAAGGAGCTGGCATCTCACTCTCTTTGAATCTTCTTTATCATGCTAAGAGGAGCAGGAAAAAGCAAAAAATTTCAGAATTGCACCTTGCAATGCGGAGAAATTACTGTTTGTGCTTTTACAATATTCATTGATTTTTGCCATTGAAAAACATCATATTATTCATATACCAGAAATGTTTGAAGCTACTGACTGAATGAAAGGACCTGGCATCTCACTCTCTTTGAATCTTCTTTATCATGCTAAGAGGAGCAGGAAAAAGCAAAAAATTTCAGAATTGCACCTTGCAATGCGGAGAAATTACTGTTTGTGCATTTACAATATTCATTGATTTTTGCCATTGAAAAACGTCCAGAAATGATTGAAGCTACTGACTGAATGAAAGGAGCTGGCATCTCACTCTCTTTGAATCTTCTTTATCATGCTAAGAGGAGCAGGAAAAAGCAAAAAATTTCAGAATTGCACCTTGCAATGCGGAGAAATTACTGTTTGTGCATTTACAATATTCATTGATTTTTGCCATTGAAAAACGTCCAGAAATGATTGAAGCTACTGACTGAATGAAAGGAGCTGGCATCTCACTCTCTTTGAATCTTCTTTATCATGCTAAGAGGAGCAGGAAAAAGCAAAAAATTTCAGAATTGCACCTTGCAATGCGGAGAAATTACTGTTTGTGCATTTACAATATTCATTGATTTTTGCCATTGAAAAACATCATGTTATTCATATACCAGAAATGATTGAAGCTACTGACTGAATGAAAGGAGCTGGCATCTCACTCTCTTTGAATCTTCTTTATCATGCTAAGAGGAGCAGGAAAAAGCAAAAAATTTCAGAATTGCACCTTGCAATGCGGAGAAATTACTGTTTGTGCATTTACAATATTCATTGATTTTTGCCATTGAAAAACGTCCAGAAATGATTGAAGCTACTGACTGAATGAAAGGAGCTGGCATCTCACTCTCTTTGAATCTTCTTTATCATGCTAAGAGGAGCAGGAAAAAGCAAAAAATTTCAGAATTGCACCTTGCAATGCGGAGAAATTACTGTTTGTGCATTTACAATATTCATTGATTTTTGCCATTGAAAAACATCATGTTATTCATATACCAGAAATGTTTGTAGCTACTGACTGAATGAAAGGAGCTGGCATCTCACTCTCTTTGAATCTTCTTTATCATGCTAAGAGGAGCAGGAAAAAGCAAAAAATTTCAGAATTGCACCTTGCAATGCGGAGAAATTACTGTTTGTGCATTTACAATATTCATTGATTTTTGCCATTGAAAAACGTCCAGAAATGATTGAAGCTACTGACTGAATGAAAGGAGCTGGCATCTCACTCTCTTTGAATCTTCTTTATCATGCTAAGAGGAGCAGGAAAAAGCAAAAAATTTCAGAATTGCACCTTGCAATGCGGAGAAATTACTGTTTGTGCATTTACAATATTCATTGATTTTTGCCATTGAAAAACGTCCAGAAATGATTGAAGCTACTGACTGAATGAAAGGAGCTGGCATCTCACTCTCTTTGAATCTTCTTTATCATGCTAAGAGGAGCAGGAAAAAGCAAAAAATTTCAGAATTGCACCTTACAATGTGGAGAAATTACTGTTTGTGCATTTACAATATTCATTGATTTTTGCCATTGAAAAACATCATGTTATTCATATACCAGAAATGATTGAAGCTACTGACTGAATGAAAGGAGCTGGCATCTCACTCTCTTTGAATCTTCTTTATCATGCTAAGAGGAGCAGGAAAAAGCAAAAAATTTCAGAATTGCACCTTGCAATGCGGAGAAATTACTGTTTGTGCATTTACAATATTCATTGATTTTTGCCATTGAAAAACATCATGTTATTCATATACCAGAAATGTTTGAAGCTACTGACTGAATGAAAGGAGCTGGCATCTCACTCTCTTTGAATCTTCTTTATCATGCTAAGAGGAGCAGGAAAAAGCAAAAAATTTCAGAATTGCACCTTGCAATGCGGAGAAATTACTGTTTGTGCATTTACAATATTCATTGATTTTTGCCATTGAAAAACGTCCAGAAATGATTGAAGCTACTGACTGAATGAAAGGAGCTGGCATCTCACTCTCTTTGAATCTTCTTTATTATGCTAAGAGGAGCAGGAAAAAGCAAAAAATTTCAGAATTGCACCTTGCAATGCGGAGAAATTACTGTTTGTGCATTTACAATATTCATTGATTTTTGCCATTGAAAAACGTCCAGAAATGATTGAAGCTACTGACTGAATGAAAGGAGCTGGCATCTCACTCTCTTTGAGTCTTCTTTATCATGCTAAGAGGAGCAGGAAAAAGCAAAAAATTTCAGAATTGCAACTTGCAATGCGGAGAAATTACTGTTTGTGCATTTACAATATTCATTGATTTTTGGCATTGAAAAACATCATGTTATTCATATACCAGAAATGATTGAAGCTACTGACTGAATGAAAGGAGCTGGCATCTCACTCTCTTTGAATCTTCTTTATCATGCTAAGAGGAGCAGGAAAAAGCAAAAAATTTCAGAATTGCACCTTGCAATGCGGAGAAATTACTGTTTGTGCATTTACAATATTCATTGATTTTTGCCATTGAAAAACGTCCAGAAATGATTGAAGCTACTGACTGAATGAAAGGAGCTGGCATCTCACTCTCTTTGAATCTTCTTTATCATGCTAAGAGGAGCAGGAAAAAGCAAAAAATTTCAGAATTGCACCTTGCAATGCGGAGAAATTACTGTTTGTGCTTTTACAATATTCATTGATTTTTGCCATTGAAAAACATCATATTATTCATATACCAGAAATGTTTGAAGCTACTGACTGAATGAAAGGACCTGGCATCTCACTCTCTTTGAATCTTCTTTATCATGCTAAGAGGAGCAGGAAAAAGCAAAAAATTTCAGAATTGCACCTTGCAATGCGGAGAAATTACTGTTTGTGCATTTACAATATTCATTGATTTTTGCCATTGAAAAACGTCCAGAAATGATTGAAGCTACTGACTGAATGAAAGGAGCTGGCATCTCACTCTCTTTGAATCTTCTTTATCATGCTAAGAGGAGCAGGAAAAAGCAAAAAATTTCAGAATTGCACCTTGCAATGCGGAGAAATTACTGTTTGTGCATTTACAATATTCATTGATTTTTGCCATTGAAAAACGTCCAGAAATGATTGAAGCTACTGACTGAATGAAAGGAGCTGGCATCTCACTCTCTTTGAATCTTCTTTATCATGCTAAGAGGAGCAGGAAAAAGCAAAAAATTTCAGAATTGCACCTTGCAATGCGGAGAAATTACTGTTTGTGCATTTACAATATTCATTGATTTTTGCCATTGAAAAACATCATGTTATTCATATACCAGAAATGATTGAAGCTACTGACTGAATGAAAGGAGCTGGCATCTTACTCTCTTTGAATCTTCTTTGTCATGCTAAGAGGAGCAGGAAAAAGCAAAAAATTTCAGAATTGCACCTTGCAATGCGGAGAAATTACTGTTTGTGCATTTACAATATTCATTGATTTTTGCCATTGAAAAACGTCCAGAAATGATTGAAGCTACTGACTGAATGAAAGGAGCTGGCATCTCACTCTCTTTGAATCTTCTTTATCATGCTAAGAGGAGCAGGAAAAAGCAAAAAATTTCAGAATTGCACCTTGCAATGCGGAGAAATTACTGTTTGTGCATTTACAATATTCATTGATTTTTGCCATTGAAAAACATCATGTTATTCATATACCAGAAATGTTTGAAGCTACTGACTGAATGAAAGGAGCTGGCATCTCACTCTCTTTGAATCTTCTTTATCATGCTAAGAGGAGCAGGAAAAAGCAAAAAATTTCAGAATTGCACCTTGCAATGCGGAGAAATTACTGTTTGTGCATTTACAATATTCATTGATTTTTGCCATTGAAAAACGTCCAGAAATGATTGAAGCTACTGACTGAATGAAAGGAGCTGGCATCTCACTCTCTTTGAATCTTCTTTATCATGCTAAGAGGAGCAGGAAAAAGCAAAAAATTTCAGAATTGCAACTTGCAATGCGGAGAAATTACTGTTTGTGCATTTACAATATTCATTGATTTTTGCCATTGAAAAACATCATGTTATTCATATACCAGAAATGATTGAAGCTACTGACTGAATGAAAGGAGCTGGCATCTCACTCTCTTTGAATCTTCTTTATCATGCTAAGAGGAGCAGGAAAAAGCAAAAAATTTCAGAATTGCACCTTGCAATGCGGAGAAATTACTGTTTGTGCATTTACAATATTCATTGATTTTTGCCATTGAAAAACGTCCAGAAATGATTGAAGCTACTGACTGAATGAAAGGAGCTGGCATCTCACTCTCTTTGAATCTTCTTTATCATGCTAAGAGGAGCAGGAAAAAGCAAAAAATTTCAGAATTGCACCTTGCAATGCGGAGAAATTACTGTTTGTGCTTTTACAATATTCATTGATTTTTGCCATTGAAAAACATCATATTATTCATATACCAGAAATGTTTGAAGCTACTGACTGAATGAAAGGACCTGGCATCTCACTCTCTTTGAATCTTCTTTATCATGCTAAGAGGAGCAGGAAAAAGCAAAAAATTTCAGAATTGCACCTTGCAATGCGGAGAAATTACTGTTTGTGCATTTACAATATTCATTGATTTTTGCCATTGAAAAACGTCCAGAAATGATTGAAGCTACTGACTGAATGAAAGGAGCTGGCATCTCACTCTCTTTGAATCTTCTTTATCATGCTAAGAGGAGCAGGAAAAAGCAAAAAATTTCAGAATTGCACCTTGCAATGCGGAGAAATTACTGTTTGTGCATTTACAATATTCATTGATTTATGCCATTGAAAAACATCATGTTATTCATATACCAGAAATGATTGAAGCTACTGACTGAATGAAAGGAGCTGGCATCTTAATCTCTTTGAATCTTCTTTGTCATGCTAAGAGGAGCAGGAAAAAGCAAAAAATTTCAGAATTGCACCTTGCAATGCGGAGAAATTACTGTTTGTGCATTTACAATATTCATTGATTTTTGCCATTGAAAAACGTCCAGAAATGATTGAAGCTACTGACTGAATGAAAGGAGCTGGCATCTCACTCTCTTTGAATCTTCTTTATCATGCTAAGAGGAGCAGGAAAAAGCAAAAAATTTCAGAATTGCACCTTGCAATGCGGAGAAATTACTGTTTGTGCATTTACAATATTCATTGATTTTTGCCATTGAAAAACGTCCAGAAATGATTGAAGCTACTGACTGAATGAAAGGAGCTGGCATCTCACTCTCTTTGAATCTTCTTTATCATGCTAAGAGGAGCAGGAAAAAGCAAAAAATTTCAGAATTGCACCTTGCAATGCGGAGAAATTACTGTTTGTGCATTTACAATATTCATTGATTTTTGCCATTGAAAAACATCATGTTATTCATATACCAGAAATGTTTGTAGCTACTGACTGAATGAAAGGAGCTGGCATCTCACTCTCTTTGAATCTTCTTTATCATGCTAAGAGGAGCAGGAAAAAGCAAAAAATTTCAGAATTGCACCTTGCAATGCGGAGAAATTACTGTTTGTGCATTTACAATATTCATTGATTTTTGCCATTGAAAAACGTCCAGAAATGATTGAAGCTACTGACTGAATGAAAGGAGCTGGCATCTCACTCTCTTTGAATCTTCTTTATCATGCTAAGAGGAGCAGGAAAAAGCAAAAAAATTTCAGAATTGCACCTTGCAATGCGGAGAAATTACTGTTTGTGCATTTACAATATTCATTGATTTTTGCCATTGAAAAACGTCCAGAAATGATTGAAGCTACTGACTGAATGAAAGGAGCTGGCATCTCACTCTCTTTGAATCTTCTTTATCATGCTAGGATTAGCAGGAAAAAGCAAAAAATTTCAGAATTGCACCTTGCAATGTGGAGATATTACTGTTTGTGCATTTACAATATTCATTGATTTTTGCCATTGAAAAACATGTTTTTCATATACCAGAAATGTTTGAAGCTACTGACTGAATGAAAGGAGCTGGCATCTCACTCTCTTTGAATCTTCTTTATCATGCTAGGATTAACAGGAAAAAGCTAAAAATTTCAGAATTGCACCGTGCAATGTGGAGATATTACTGTTTGTGCATTTACAATATTCATTGATTTTTGCCATTGAAAAACATGTTTTTCATATACCAGAAATGTTTGAAGCTACTGACTGAATGAAAGGAGCTGGCATCTCACTCTCTTTGAATCTTCTTTATCATGCTAGGATTAACAGGAAAAAGCTAAAAATTTCAGAATTGCACCGTGCAATGTGGAGATATTACTGTTTGTGCATTTACAATATTCATTGATTTTTGCCATTGAAAAACATCATGTTATTCATATACCAGAAATGATTGAAGCTACTGACTGAATGAAAGGAGCTGGCATCTCACTCTCTTTGAATCTTCTTTATCATGCTAAGAGGAGCAGGAAAAAGCAAAAAATTTCAGAATTGCACCTTGCAATGCGGAGAAATTACTGTTTGTGCATTTACAATATTCATTGATTTTTGCCATTGAAAAACATCATGTTATTCATATACCAGAAATGTTTGAAGCTACTGACTGAATGAAAGGAGCTGGCATCTCACTCTCTTTGAATCTTCTTTATCATGCTAAGAGGAGCAGGAAAAAGCAAAAGATTTCAGAATTGCACCTTGCAATGCGGAGAAATTACTGTTTGTGCATTTACAATATTCATTGATTTTTGCCATTGAA
The DNA here is from genome assembly GCF_046119375.1 of Phyllobates terribilis. NCBI lineage: Eukaryota > Metazoa > Chordata > Amphibia > Anura > Dendrobatidae > Phyllobates > Phyllobates terribilis. Next base: position 352,942 of record NW_027363895.1, on the reverse strand, counting down.
AAACGTCCAGAAATGATTGAAGCTACTGACTGAATGAAAGGAGCTGGCATCTCACTCTCTTTGAATCTTCTTTATCATGCTAAGAGGAGCAGGAAAAAGCAAAAAATTTCAGAATTGCAACTTGCAATGCGGAGAAATTACTGTTTGTGCATTTACAATATTCATTGATTTTTGCCATTGAAAAACATCATGTTATTCATATACCAGAAATGATTGAAGCTACTGACTGAATGAAAGGAGCTGGCATCTCACTCTCTTTGAATCTTCTTTATCATGCTAAGAGGAGCAGGAAAAAGCAAAAAATTTCAGAATTGCACCTTGCAATGCGGAGAAATTACTGTTTGTGCATTTACAATATTCATTGATTTTTGCCATTGAAAAACGTCCAGAAATGATTGAAGCTACTGACTGAATGAAAGGAGCTGGCATCTCACTCTCTTTGAATCTTCTTTATCATGCTAAGAGGAGCAGGAAAAAGCAAAAAATTTCAGAATTGCACCTTGCAATGCGGAGAAATTACTGTTTGTGCTTTTACAATATTCATTGATTTTTGCCATTGAAAAACATCATATTATTCATATACCAGAAATGTTTGAAGCTACTGACTGAATGAAAGGACCTGGCATCTCACTCTCTTTGAATCTTCTTTATCATGCTAAGAGGAGCAGGAAAAAGCAAAAAATTTCAGAATTGCACCTTGCAATGCGGAGAAATTACTGTTTGTGCATTTACAATATTCATTGATTTTTGCCATTGAAAAACGTCCAGAAATGATTGAAGCTACTGACTGAATGAAAGGAGCTGGCATCTCACTCTCTTTGAATCTTCTTTATCATGCTAAGAGGAGCAGGAAAAAGCAAAAAATTTCAGAATTGCACCTTGCAATGCGGAGAAATTACTGTTTTTGCATTTACAATATTCATTGATTTTTGCCATTGAAAAACGTCCAGAAATGATTGAAGCTACTGACTGAATGAAAGGAGCTGGCATCTCACTCTCTTTGAATCTTCTTTATCATGCTAAGAGGAGCAGGAAAAAGCAAAAAATTTCAGAATTGCACCTTGCAATGCGGAGAAATTACTGTTTGTGCATTTACAATATTCATTGATTTTTGCCATTGAAAAACATCATGTTATTCATATACCAGAAATGATTGAAGCTACTGACTGAATGAAAGGAGCTGGCATCTTAATCTCTTTGAATCTTCTTTGTCATGCTAAGAGGAGCAGGAAAAAGCAAAAAATTTCAGAATTGCACCTTGCAATGCGGAGAAATTACTGTTTGTGCATTTACAATATTCATTGATTTTTGCCATTGAAAAACGTCCAGAAATGATTGAAGCTACTGACTGAATGAAAGGAGCTGGCATCTCACTCTCTTTGAATCTTCTTTATCATGCTAAGAGGAGCAGGAAAAAGCAAAAAATTTCAGAATTGCACCTTGCAATGCGGAGAAATTACTGTTTGTGCATTTACAATATTCATTGATTTTTGCCATTGAAAAACGTCCAGAAATGATTGAAGCTACTGACTGAATGAAAGGAGCTGGCATCTCACTCTCTTTGAATCTTCTTTATCATGCTAAGAGGAGCAGGAAAAAGCAAAAAATTTCAGAATTGCACCTTGCAATGCGGAGAAATTACTGTTTGTGCATTTACAATATTCATTGATTTTTGCCATTGAAAAACATCATGTTATTCATATACCAGAAATGTTTGTAGCTACTGACTGAATGAAAGGAGCTGGCATCTCACTCTCTTTGAATCTTCTTTATCATGCTAAGAGGAGCAGGAAAAAGCAAAAAATTTCAGAATTGCACCTTGCAATGCGGAGAAATTACTGTTTGTGCATTTACAATATTCATTGATTTTTGCCATTGAAAAACGTCCAGAAATGATTGAAGCTACTGACTGAATGAAAGGAGCTGGCATCTCACTCTCTTTGAATCTTCTTTATCATGCTAAGAGGAGCAGGAAAAAGCAAAAAATTTCAGAATTGCACCTTGCAATGCGGAGAAATTACTGTTTGTGCATTTACAATATTCATTGATTTTTGCCATTGAAAAACGTCCAGAAATGATTGAAGCTACTGACTGAATGAAAGGAGCTGGCATCTCACTCTCTTTGAATCTTCTTTATCATGCTAAGAGGAGCAGGAAAAAGCAAAAAATTTCAGAATTGCACCTTACAATGTGGAGAAATTACTGTTTGTGCATTTACAATATTCATTGATTTTTGCCATTGAAAAACATCATGTTATTCATATACCAGAAATGATTGAAGCTACTGACTGAATGAAAGGAGCTGGCATCTCACTCTCTTTGAATCTTCTTTATCATGCTAAGAGGAGCAGGAAAAAGCAAAAAATTTCAGAATTGCACCTTGCAATGCGGAGAAATTACTGTTTGTGCATTTACAATATTCATTGATTTTTGCCATTGAAAAACATCATGTTATTCATATACCAGAAATGTTTGAAGCTACTGACTGAATGAAAGGAGCTGGCATCTCACTCTCTTTGAATCTTCTTTATCATGCTAAGAGGAGCAGGAAAAAGCAAAAAATTTCAGAATTGCACCTTGCAATGCGGAGAAATTACTGTTTGTGCATTTACAATATTCATTGATTTTTGCCATTGAAAAACGTCCAGAAATGATTGAAGCTACTGACTGAATGAAAGGAGCTGGCATCTCACTCTCTTTGAATCTTCTTTATTATGCTAAGAGGAGCAGGAAAAAGCAAAAAATTTCAGAATTGCACCTTGCAATGCGGAGAAATTACTGTTTGTGCATTTACAATATTCATTGATTTTTGCCATTGAAAAACGTCCAGAAATGATTGAAGCTACTGACTGAATGAAAGGAGCTGGCATCTCACTCTCTTTGAGTCTTCTTTATCATGCTAAGAGGAGCAGGAAAAAGCAAAAAATTTCAGAATTGCAACTTGCAATGCGGAGAAATTACTGTTTGTGCATTTACAATATTCATTGATTTTTGGCATTGAAAAACATCATGTTATTCATATACCAGAAATGATTGAAGCTACTGACTGAATGAAAGGAGCTGGCATCTCACTCTCTTTGAATCTTCTTTATCATGCTAAGAGGAGCAGGAAAAAGCAAAAAATTTCAGAATTGCACCTTGCAATGCGGAGAAATTACTGTTTGTGCATTTACAATATTCATTGATTTTTGCCATTGAAAAACGTCCAGAAATGATTGAAGCTACTGACTGAATGAAAGGAGCTGGCATCTCACTCTCTTTGAATCTTCTTTATCATGCTAAGAGGAGCAGGAAAAAGCAAAAAATTTCAGAATTGCACCTTGCAATGCGGAGAAATTACTGTTTGTGCTTTTACAATATTCATTGATTTTTGCCATTGAAAAACATCATATTATTCATATACCAGAAATGTTTGAAGCTACTGACTGAATGAAAGGACCTGGCATCTCACTCTCTTTGAATCTTCTTTATCATGCTAAGAGGAGCAGGAAAAAGCAAAAAATTTCAGAATTGCACCTTGCAATGCGGAGAAATTACTGTTTGTGCATTTACAATATTCATTGATTTTTGCCATTGAAAAACGTCCAGAAATGATTGAAGCTACTGACTGAATGAAAGGAGCTGGCATCTCACTCTCTTTGAATCTTCTTTATCATGCTAAGAGGAGCAGGAAAAAGCAAAAAATTTCAGAATTGCACCTTGCAATGCGGAGAAATTACTGTTTGTGCATTTACAATATTCATTGATTTTTGCCATTGAAAAACGTCCAGAAATGATTGAAGCTACTGACTGAATGAAAGGAGCTGGCATCTCACTCTCTTTGAATCTTCTTTATCATGCTAAGAGGAGCAGGAAAAAGCAAAAAATTTCAGAATTGCACCTTGCAATGCGGAGAAATTACTGTTTTTGCATTTACAATATTCATTGATTTTTGCCATTGAAAAACTTCCAGAAATGATTGAAGCTACTGACTGAATGAAAGGAGCTGGCATCTCACTCTCTTTGAATCTTCTTTATCATGCTAAGAGGAGCAGGAAAAAGCAAAAAATTTCAGAATTGCACCTTGCAATGCGGAGAAATTACTGTTTGTGCATTTACAATATTCATTGATTTTTGCCATTGAAAAACATCATGTTATTAATATACCAGAAATGATTGAAGCTACTGACTGAATGAAAGGAGCTGGCATCTTAATCTCTTTGAATCTTCTTTGTCATGCTAAGAGGAGCAGGAAAAAGCAAAAAATTTCAGAATTGCACCTTGCAATGCGGAGAAATTACTGTTTGTGCATTTACAATATTCATTGATTTTTGCCATTGAAAAACGTCCAGAAATGATTGAAGCTACTGACTGAATGAAAGGAGCTGGCATCTCACTCTCTTTGAATCTTCTTTATCATGCTAAGAGGAGCAGGAAAAAGCAAAAAATTTCAGAATTGCACCTTGCAATGCGGAGAAATTACTGTTTGTGCATTTACAATATTCATTGATTTTTGCCATTGAAAAACGTCCAGAAATGATTGAAGCTACTGACTGAATGAAAGGAGCTGGCATCTCACTCTCTTTGAATCTTCTTTATCATGCTAAGAGGAGCAGGAAAAAGCAAAAAATTTCAGAATTGCACCTTGCAATGCGGAGAAATTACTGTTTGTGCATTTACAATATTCATTGATTTTTGCCATTGAAAAACATCATGTTATTCATATACCAGAAATGTTTGTAGCTACTGACTGAATGAAAGGAGCTGGCATCTCACTCTCTTTGAATCTTCTTTATCATGCTAAGAGGAGCAGGAAAAAGCAAAAAATTTCAGAATTGCACCTTGCATTGCGGAGAAATTACTGTTTGTGCATTTACAATATTCATTGATTTTTGCCATTGAAAAACGTCCAGAAATGATTGAAGCTACTGACTGAATGAAAGGAGCTGGCATCTCACTCTCTTTGAATCTTCTTTATCATGCTAAGAGGAGCAGGAAAAAGCAAAAAATTTCAGAATTGCACCTTGCAATGCGGAGAAATTACTGTTTGTGCATTTACAATATTCATTGATTTTTGCCATTGAAAAACGTCCAGAAATGATTGAAGCTACTGACTGAATGAAAGGAGCTGGCATCTCACTCTCTTTGAATCTTCTTTATCATGCTAAGAGGAGCAGGAAAAAGCAAAAAATTTCAGAATTGCACCTTACAATGTGGAGAAATTACTGTTTGTGCATTTACAATATTCATTGATTTTTGCCATTGAAAAACATCATGTTATTCATATACCAGAAATGATTGAAGCTACTGACTGAATGAAAGGAGCTGGCATCTCACTCTCTTTGAATCTTCTTTATCATGCTAAGAGGAGCAGGAAAAAGCAAAAAATTTCAGAATTGCACCTTGCAATGCGGAGAAATTACTGTTTGTGCATTTACAATATTCATTGATTTTTGCCATTGAAAAACATCATGTTATTCATATACCAGAAATGTTTGAAGCTACTGACTGAATGAAAGGAGCTGGCATCTCACTCTCTTTGAATCTTCTTTATCATGCTAAGAGGAGCAGGAAAAAGCAAAAAATTTCAGAATTGCACCTTGCAATGCGGAGAAATTACTGTTTGTGCATTTACAATATTCATTGATTTTTGCCATTGAAAAACGTCCAGAAATGATTGAAGCTACTGACTGAATGAAAGGAGCTGGCATCTCACTCTCTTTGAATCTTCTTTATTATGCTAAGAGGAGCAGGAAAAAGCAAAAAATTTCAGAATTGCACCTTGCAATGCGGAGAAATTACTGTTTGTGCATTTACAATATTCATTGATTTTTGCCATTGAAAAACGTCCAGAAATGATTGAAGCTACTGACTGAATGAAAGGAGCTGGCATCTCACTCTCTTTGAGTCTTCTTTATCATGCTAAGAGGAGCAGGAAAAAGCAAAAAATTTCAGAATTGCAACTTGCAATGCGGAGAAATTACTGTTTGTGCATTTACAATATTCATTGATTTTTGGCATTGAAAAACATCATGTTATTCATATACCAGAAATGATTGAAGCTACTGACTGAATGAAAGGAGCTGGCATCTCACTCTCTTTGAATCTTCTTTATCATGCTAAGAGGAGCAGGAAAAAGCAAAAAATTTCAGAATTGCACCTTGCAATGCGGAGAAATTACTGTTTGTGCATTTACAATATTCATTGATTTTTGCCATTGAAAAACGTCCAGAAATGATTGAAGCTACTGACTGAATGAAAGGAGCTGGCATCTCACTCTCTTTGAATCTTCTTTATCATGCTAAGAGGAGCAGGAAAAAGCAAAAAATTTCAGAATTGCACCTTGCAATGCGGAGAAATTACTGTTTGTGCTTTTACAATATTCATTGATTTTTGCCATTGAAAAACATCATATTATTCATATACCAGAAATGTTTGAAGCTACTGACTGAATGAAAGGACCTGGCATCTCACTCTCTTTGAATCTTCTTTATCATGCTAAGAGGAGCAGGAAAAAGCAAAAAATTTCAGAATTGCACCTTGCAATGCGGAGAAATTACTGTTTGTGCATTTACAATATTCATTGATTTTTGCCATTGAAAAACGTCCAGAAATGATTGAAGCTACTGACTGAATGAAAGGAGCTGGCATCTCACTCTCTTTGAATCTTCTTTATCATGCTAAGAGGAGCAGGAAAAAGCAAAAAATTTCAGAATTGCACCTTGCAATGCGGAGAAATTACTGTTTGTGCATTTACAATATTCATTGATTTTTGCCATTGAAAAACGTCCAGAAATGATTGAAGCTACTGACTGAATGAAAGGAGCTGGCATCTCACTCTCTTTGAATCTTCTTTATCATGCTAAGAGGAGCAGGAAAAAGCAAAAAATTTCAGAATTGCACCTTGCAATGCGGAGAAATTACTGTTTGTGCATTTACAATATTCATTGATTTTTGCCATTGAAAAACATCATGTTATTCATATACCAGAAATGATTGAAGCTACTGACTGAATGAAAGGAGCTGGCATCTTACTCTCTTTGAATCTTCTTTGTCATGCTAAGAGGAGCAGGAAAAAGCAAAAAATTTCAGAATTGCACCTTGCAATGCGGAGAAATTACTGTTTGTGCATTTACAATATTCATTGATTTTTGCCATTGAAAAACGTCCAGAAATGATTGAAGCTACTGACTGAATGAAAGGAGCTGGCATCTCACTCTCTTTGAATCTTCTTTATCATGCTAAGAGGAGCAGGAAAAAGCAAAAAATTTCAGAATTGCACCTTGCAATGCGGAGAAATTACTGTTTGTGCATTTACAATATTCATTGATTTTTGCCATTGAAAAACATCATGTTATTCATATACCAGAAATGTTTGAAGCTACTGACTGAATGAAAGGAGCTGGCATCTCACTCTCTTTGAATCTTCTTTATCATGCTAAGAGGAGCAGGAAAAAGCAAAAAATTTCAGAATTGCACCTTGCAATGCGGAGAAATTACTGTTTGTGCATTTACAATATTCATTGATTTTTGCCATTGAAAAACGTCCAGAAATGATTGAAGCTACTGACTGAATGAAAGGAGCTGGCATCTCACTCTCTTTGAATCTTCTTTATCATGCTAAGAGGAGCAGGAAAAAGCAAAAAATTTCAGAATTGCAACTTGCAATGCGGAGAAATTACTGTTTGTGCATTTACAATATTCATTGATTTTTGCCATTGAAAAACATCATGTTATTCATATACCAGAAATGATTGAAGCTACTGACTGAATGAAAGGAGCTGGCATCTCACTCTCTTTGAATCTTCTTTATCATGCTAAGAGGAGCAGGAAAAAGCAAAAAATTTCAGAATTGCACCTTGCAATGCGGAGAAATTACTGTTTGTGCATTTACAATATTCATTGATTTTTGCCATTGAAAAACGTCCAGAAATGATTGAAGCTACTGACTGAATGAAAGGAGCTGGCATCTCACTCTCTTTGAATCTTCTTTATCATGCTAAGAGGAGCAGGAAAAAGCAAAAAATTTCAGAATTGCACCTTGCAATGCGGAGAAATTACTGTTTGTGCTTTTACAATATTCATTGATTTTTGCCATTGAAAAACATCATATTATTCATATACCAGAAATGTTTGAAGCTACTGACTGAATGAAAGGACCTGGCATCTCACTCTCTTTGAATCTTCTTTATCATGCTAAGAGGAGCAGGAAAAAGCAAAAAATTTCAGAATTGCACCTTGCAATGCGGAGAAATTACTGTTTGTGCATTTACAATATTCATTGATTTTTGCCATTGAAAAACGTCCAGAAATGATTGAAGCTACTGACTGAATGAAAGGAGCTGGCATCTCACTCTCTTTGAATCTTCTTTATCATGCTAAGAGGAGCAGGAAAAAGCAAAAAATTTCAGAATTGCACCTTGCAATGCGGAGAAATTACTGTTTGTGCATTTACAATATTCATTGATTTTTGCCATTGAAAAACGTCCAGAAATGATTGAAGCTACTGACTGAATGAAAGGAGCTGGCATCTCACTCTCTTTGAATCTTCTTTATCATGCTAAGAGGAGCAGGAAAAAGCAAAAAATTTCAGAATTGCACCTTGCAATGCGGAGAAATTACTGTTTGTGCATTTACAATATTCATTGATTTTTGCCATTGAAAAACATCATGTTATTCATATACCAGAAATGATTGAAGCTACTGACTGAATGAAAGGAGCTGGCATCTTAATCTCTTTGAATCTTCTTTGTCATGCTAAGAGGAGCAGGAAAAAGCAAAAAATTTCAGAATTGCACCTTGCAATGCGGAGAAATTACTGTTTGTGCATTTACAATATTCATTGATTTTTGCCATTGAAAAACGTCCAGAAATGATTGAAGCTACTGACTGAATGAAAGGAGCTGGCATCTCACTCTCTTTGAATCTTCTTTATCATGCTAAGAGGAGCAGGAAAAAGCAAAAAATTTCAGAATTGCACCTTGCAATGCGGAGAAATTACTGTTTGTGCATTTACAATATTCATTGATTTTTGCCATTGAAAAACGTCCAGAAATGATTGAAGCTACTGACTGAATGAAAGGAGCTGGCATCTCACTCTCTTTGAATCTTCTTTATCATGCTAAGAGGAGCAGGAAAAAGCAAAAAATTTCAGAATTGCACCTTGCAATGCGGAGAAATTACTGTTTGTGCATTTACAATATTCATTGATTTTTGCCATTGAAAAACATCATGTTATTCATATACCAGAAATGTTTGTAGCTACTGACTGAATGAAAGGAGCTGGCATCTCACTCTCTTTGAATCTTCTTTATCATGCTAAGAGGAGCAGGAAAAAGCAAAAAATTTCAGAATTGCACCTTGCAATGCGGAGAAATTACTGTTTGTGCATTTACAATATTCATTGATTTTTGCCATTGAAAAACGTCCAGAAATGATTGAAGCTACTGACTGAATGAAAGGAGCTGGCATCTCACTCTCTTTGAATCTTCTTTATCATGCTAAGAGGAGCAGGAAAAAGCAAAAAATTTCAGAATTGCACCTTGCAATGCGGAGAAATTACTGTTTGTGCATTTACAATATTCATTGATTTTTGCCATTGAAAAACGTCCAGAAATGATTGAAGCTACTGACTGAATGAAAGGAGCTGGCATCTCACTCTCTTTGAATCTTCTTTATCATGCTAGGATTAGCAGGAAAAAGCAAAAAATTTCAGAATTGCACCTTGCAATGCGGAGAAATTACTGTTTGTGCATTTACAATATTCATTGATTTTTGCCATTGAAAAACATCATGTTATTCATATACCAGAAATGATTGAAGCTACTGACTGAATGAAAGGAGCTGGCATCTTAATCTCTTTGAATCTTCTTTGTCATGCTAAGAGGAGCAGGAAAAAGCAAAAAATTTCAGAATTGCACCTTGCAATGCGGAGAAATTACTGTTTGTGCATTTACAATATTCATTGATTTTTGCCATTGAAAAACGTCCAGAAATGATTGAAGCTACTGACTGAATGAAAGGAGCTGGCATCTCACTCTCTTTGAATCTTCTTTATCATGCTAAGAGGAGCAGGAAAAAGCAAAAAATTTCAGAATTGCACCTTGCAATGCGGAGAAATTACTGTTTGTGCATTTACAATATTCATTGATTTTTGCCATTGAAAAACGTCCAGAAATGATTGAAGCTACTGACTGAATGAAAGGAGCTGGCATCTCACTCTCTTTGAATCTTCTTTATCATGCTAAGAGGAGCAGGAAAAAGCAAAAAATTTCAGAATTGCACCTTGCAATGCGGAGAAATTACTGTTTGTGCATTTACAATATTCATTGATTTTTGCCATTGAAAAACATCATGTTATTCATATACCAGAAATGTTTGTAGCTACTGACTGAATGAAAGGAGCTGGCATCTCACTCTCTTTGAATCTTCTTTATCATGCTAAGAGGAGCAGGAAAAAGCAAAAAATTTCAGAATTGCACCTTGCAATGCGGAGAAATTACTGTTTGTGCATTTACAATATTCATTGATTTTTGCCATTGAAAAACGTCCAGAAATGATTGAAGCTACTGACTGAATGAAAGGAGCTGGCATCTCACTCTCTTTGAATCTTCTTTATCATGCTAAGAGGAGCAGGAAAAAGCAAAAAATTTCAGAATTGCACCTTGCAATGCGGAGAAATTACTGTTTGTGCATTTACAATATTCATTGATTTTTGCCATTGAAAAACGTCCAGAAATGATTGAAGCTACTGACTGAATGAAAGGAGCTGGCATCTCACTCTCTTTGAATCTTCTTTATCATGCTAGGATTAGCAGGAAAAAGCAAAAAATTTCAGAATTGCACCTTGCAATGTGGAGATATTACTGTTTGTGCATTTACAATATTCATTGATTTTTGCCATTGAAAAACATGTTTTTCATATACCAGAAATGTTTGAAGCTACTGACTGAATGAAAGGAGCTGGCATCTCACTCTCTTTGAATCTTCTTTATCATGCTAGGATTAACAGGAAAAAGCTAAAAATTTCAGAATTGCACCGTGCAATGTGGAGATATTACTGTTTGTGCATTTACAATATTCATTGATTTTTGCCATTGAAAAACATGTTTTTCATATACCAGAAATGTTTGAAGCTACTGACTGAATGAAAGGAGCTGGCATCTCACTCTCTTTGAATCTTCTTTATCATGCTAGGATTAACAGGAAAAAGCTAAAAATTTCAGAATTGCACCGTGCAATGTGGAGATATTACTGTTTGTGCATTTACAATATTCATTGATTTTTGCCATTGAAAAACATCATGTTATTCATATACCAGAAATGATTGAAGCTACTGACTGAATGAAAGGAGCTGGCATCTCACTCTCTTTGAATCTTCTTTATCATGCTAAGAGGAGCAGGAAAAAGCAAAAAATTTCAGAATTGCACCTTGCAATGCGGAGAAATTACTGTTTGTGCATTTACAATATTCATTGATTTTTGCCATTGAAAAACATCATGTTATTCATATACCAGAAATGTTTGAAGCTACTGACTGAATGAAAGGAGCTGGCATCTCACTCTCTTTGAATCTTCTTTATCATGCTAAGAGGAGCAGGAAAAAGCAAAAAATTTCAGAATTGCACCTTGCAATGCGGAGAAATTACTGTTTGTGCATTTACAATATTCATTGATTTTTGCCATTGAAAAACGTCCAGAAATGATTGAAGCTACTGACTGAATGAAAGGAGCTGGCATCTCACTCTCTTTGAATCTTCTTTATCATGCTAAGAGGAGCAGGAAAAAGCAAAAAATTTCAGAATTGCAACTTGCAATGCGGAGAAATTACTGTTTGTGCATTTACAATATTCATTGATTTTTGCCATTGAAAAACATCATGTTATTCATATACCAGAAATGATTGAAGCTACTGACTGAATGAAAGGAGCTGGCATCTCACTCTCTTTGAATCTTCTTTATCATGCTAAGAGGAGCAGGAAAAAGCAAAAAATTTCAGAATTGCACCTTGCAATGCGGAGAAATTACTGTTTGTGCATTTACAATATTCATTGATTTTTGCCATTGAAAAACGTCCAGAAATGATTGAAGCTACTGACTGAATGAAAGGAGCTGGCATCTCACTCTCTTTGAATCTTCTTTATCATGCTAAGAGGAGCAGGAAAAAGCAAAAAATTTCAGAATTGCACCTTGCAATGCGGAGAAATTACTGTTTGTGCTTTTACAATATTCATTGATTTTTGCCATTGAAAAACATCATATTATTCATATACCAGAAATGTTTGAAGCTACTGACTGAATGAAAGGACCTGGCATCTCACTCTCTTTGAATCTTCTTTATCATGCTAAGAGGAGCAGGAAAAAGCAAAAAATTTCAGAATTGCACCTTGCAATGCGGAGAAATTACTGTTTGTGCATTTACAATATTCATTGATTTTTGCCATTGAAAAACGTCCAGAAATGATTGAAGCTACTGACTGAATGAAAGGAGCTGGCATCTCACTCTCTTTGAATCTTCTTTATCATGCTAAGAGGAGCAGGAAAAAGCAAAAAATTTCAGAATTGCACCTTGCAATGCGGAGAAATTACTGTTTTTGCATTTACAATATTCATTGATTTTTGCCATTGAAAAACGTCCAGAAATGATTGAAGCTACTGACTGAATGAAAGGAGCTGGCATCTCACTCTCTTTGAATCTTCTTTATCATGCTAAGAGGAGCAGGAAAAAGCAAAAAATTTCAGAATTGCACCTTGCAATGCGGAGAAATTACTGTTTGTGCATTTACAATATTCATTGATTTTTGCCATTGAAAAACATCATGTTATTCATATACCAGAAATGATTGAAGCTACTGACTGAATGAAAGGAGCTGGCATCTTAATCTCTTTGAATCTTCTTTGTCATGCTAAGAGGAGCAGGAAAAAGCAAAAAATTTCAGAATTGCACCTTGCAATGCGGAGAAATTACTGTTTGTGCATTTACAATATTCATTGATTTTTGCCATTGAAAAACGTCCAGAAATGATTGAAGCTACTGACTGAATGAAAGGAGCTGGCATCTCACTCTCTTTGAATCTTCTTTATCATGCTAAGAGGAGCAGGAAAAAGCAAAAAATTTCAGAATTGCACCTTGCAATGCGGAGAAATTACTGTTTGTGCATTTACAATATTCATTGATTTTTGCCATTGAAAAACGTCCAGAAATGATTGAAGCTACTGACTGAATGAAAGGAGCTGGCATCTCACTCTCTTTGAATCTTCTTTATCATGCTAAGAGGAGCAGGAAAAAGCAAAAAATTTCAGAATTGCACCTTGCAATGCGGAGAAATTACTGTTTGTGCATTTACAATATTCATTGATTTTTGCCATTGAAAAACATCATGTTATTCATATACCAGAAATGATTGAAGCTACTGACTGAATGAAAGGAGCTGGCATCTCACTCTCTTTGAATCTTCTTTATCATGCTAAGAGGAGCAGGAAAAAGCAAAAAATTTCAGAATTGCACCTTGCAATGCGGAGAAATTACTGTTTGTGCATTTACAATATTCATTGATTTTTGCCATTGAAAAACATCATGTTATTCATATACCAGAAATGTTTGAAGCTACTGACTGAATGAAAGGAGCTGGCATCTCACTCTCTTTGAATCTTCTTTATCATGCTAAGAGGAGCAGGAAAAAGCAAAAAATTTCAGAATTGCACCTTGCAATGCGGAGAAATTACTGTTTGTGCATTTACAATATTCATTGATTTTTGCCATTGAAAAACGTCCAGAAATGATTGAAGCTACTGACTGAATGAAAGGAGCTGGCATCTCACTCTCTTTGAATCTTCTTTATTATGCTAAGAGGAGCAGGAAAAAGCAAAAAATTTCAGAATTGCACCTTGCAATGCGGAGAAATTACTGTTTGTGCATTTACAATATTCATTGATTTTTGCCATTGAAAAACGTCCAGAAATGATTGAAGCTACTGACTGAATGAAAGGAGCTGGCATCTCACTCTCTTTGAGTCTTCTTTATCATGCTAAGAGGAGCAGGAAAAAGCAAAAAATTTCAGAATTGCAACTTGCAATGCGGAGAAATTACTGTTTGTGCATTTACAATATTCATTGATTTTTGGCATTGAAAAACATCATGTTATTCATATACCAGAAATGATTGAAGCTACTGACTGAATGAAAGGAGCTGGCATCTCACTCTCTTTGAATCTTCTTTATCATGCTAAGAGGAGCAGGAAAAAGCAAAAAATTTCAGAATTGCACCTTGCAATGCGGAGAAATTACTGTTTGTGCATTTACAATATTCATTGATTTTTGCCATTGAAAAACGTCCAGAAATGATTGAAGCTACTGACTGAACGAAAGGAGCTGGCATCTCACTCTCTTTGAATCTTCTTTATCATGCTAAGAGGAGCAGGAAAAAGCAAAAAATTTCAGAATTGCACCTTGCAATGCGGAGAAATTACTGTTTGTGCTTTTACAATATTCATTGATTTTTGCCATTGAAAAACATCATATTATTCATATACCAGAAATGTTTGAAGCTACTGACTGAATGAAAGGACCTGGCATCTCACTCTCTTTGAATCTTCTTTATCATGCTAAGAGGAGCAGGAAAAAGCAAAAAATTTCAGAATTGCACCTTGCAATGCGGAGAAATTACTGTTTGTGCATTTACAATATTCATTGATTTTTGCCATTGAAAAACGTCCAGAAATGATTGAAGCTACTGACTGAATGAAAGGAGCTGGCATCTCACTCTCTTTGAATCTTCTTTATCATGCTAAGAGGAGCAGGAAAAAGCAAAAAATTTCAGAATTGCACCTTGCAATGCGGAGAAATTACTGTTTGTGCATTTACAATATTCATTGATTTTTGCCATTGAAAAACGTCCAGAAATGATTGAAGCTACTGACTGAATGAAAGGAGCTGGCATCTCACTCTCTTTGAATCTTCTTTATCATGCTAAGAGGAGCAGGAAAAAGCAAAAAATTTCAGAATTGCACCTTGCAATGCGGAGAAATTACTGTTTGTGCATTTACAATATTCATTGATTTTTGCCATTGAAAAACATCATGTTATTCATATACCAGAAATGATTGAAGCTACTGACTGAATGAAAGGAGCTGGCATCTTACTCTCTTTGAATCTTCTTTGTCATGCTAAGAGGAGCAGGAAAAAGCAAAAAATTTCAGAATTGCACCTTGCAATGCGGAGAAATTACTGTTTGTGCATTTACAATATTCATTGATTTTTGCCATTGAAAAACGTCCAGAAATGATTGAAGCTACTGACTGAATGAAAGGAGCTGGCATCTCACTCTCTTTGAATCTTCTTTATCATGCTAAGAGGAGCAGGAAAAAGCAAAAAATTTCAGAATTGCACCTTGCAATGCGGAGAAATTACTGTTTGTGCATTTACAATATTCATTGATTTTTGCCATTGAAAAACATCATGTTATTCATATACCAGAAATGTTTGAAGCTACTGACTGAATGAAAGGAGCTGGCATCTCACTCTCTTTGAATCTTCTTTATCATGCTAAGAGGAGCAGGAAAAAGCAAAAAATTTCAGAATTGCACCTTGCAATGCGGAGAAATTACTGTTTGTGCATTTACAATATTCATTGATTTTTGCCATTGAAAAACGTCCAGAAATGATTGAAGCTACTGACTGAATGAAAGGAGCTGGCATCTCACTCTCTTTGAATCTTCTTTATCATGCTAAGAGGAGCAGGAAAAAGCAAAAAATTTCAGAATTGCAACTTGCAATGCGGAGAAATTACTGTTTGTGCATTTACAATATTCATTGATTTTTGCCATTGAAAAACATCATGTTATTCATATACCAGAAATGATTGAAGCTACTGACTGAATGAAAGGAGCTGGCATCTCACTCTCTTTGAATCTTCTTTATCATGCTAAGAGGAGCAGGAAAAAGCAAAAAATTTCAGAATTGCACCTTGCAATGCGGAGAAATTACTGTTTGTGCATTTACAATATTCATTGATTTTTGCCATTGAAAAACGTCCAGAAATGATTGAAGCTACTGACTGAATGAAAGGAGCTGGCATCTCACTCTCTTTGAATCTTCTTTATCATGCTAAGAGGAGCAGGAAAAAGCAAAAAATTTCAGAATTGCACCTTGCAATGCGGAGAAATTACTGTTTGTGCTTTTACAATATTCATTGATTTTTGCCATTGAAAAACATCATATTATTCATATACCAGAAATGTTTGAAGCTACTGACTGAATGAAAGGACCTGGCATCTCACTCTCTTTGAAACTTCTTTATCATGCTAAGAGGAGCAGGAAAAAGCAAAAAATTTCAGAATTGCACCTTGCAATGCGGAGAAATTACTGTTTGTGCATTTACAATATTCATTGATTTTTGCCATTGAAAAACGTCCAGAAATGATTGAAGCTACTGACTGAATGAAAGGAGCTGGCATCTCACTCTCTTTGAATCTTCTTTATCATGCTAAGAGGAGCAGGAAAAAGCAAAAAATTTCAGAATTGCACCTTGCAATGCGGAGAAATTACTGTTTGTGCATTTACAATATTCATTGATTTTTGCCATTGAAAAACGTCCAGAAATGATTGAAGCTACTGACTGAATGAAAGGAGCTGGCATCTCACTCTCTTTGAATCTTCTTTATCATGCTAAGAGGAGCAGGAAAAAGCAAAAAATTTCAGAATTGCACCTTGCAATGCGGAGAAATTACTGTTTGTGCTTTTACAATATTCATTGATTTTTGCCATTGAAAAACATCATATTATTCATATACCAGAAATGTTTGAAGCTACTGACTGAATGAAAGGACCTGGCATCTCACTCTCTTTGAATCTTCTTTATCATGCTAAGAGGAGCAGGAAAAAGCAAAAAATTTCAGAATTGCACCTTGCAATGCGGAGAAATTACTGTTTGTGCATTTACAATATTCATTGATTTTTGCCATTGAAAAACGTCCAGAAATGATTGAAGCTACTGACTGAATGAAAGGAGCTGGCATCTCACTCTCTTTGAATCTTCTTTATCATGCTAAGAGGAGCAGGAAAAAGCAAAAAATTTCAGAATTGCACCTTGCAATGCGGAGAAATTACTGTTTGTGCATTTACAATATTCATTGATTTTTGCCATTGAAAAACGTCCAGAAATGATTGAAGCTACTGACTGAATGAAAGGAGCTGGCATCTCACTCTCTTTGAATCTTCTTTATCATGCTAAGAGGAGCAGGAAAAAGCAAAAAATTTCAGAATTGCACCTTGCAATGCGGAGAAATTACTGTTTGTGCATTTACAATATTCATTGATTTTTGCCATTGAAAAACATCATGTTATTCATATACCAGAAATGATTGAAGCTACTGACTGAATGAAAGGAGCTGGCATCTTACTCTCTTTGAATCTTCTTTGTCATGCTAAGAGGAGCAGGAAAAAGCAAAAAATTTCAGAATTGCACCTTGCAATGCGGAGAAATTACTGTTTGTGCATTTACAATATTCATTGATTTTTGCCATTGAAAAACGTCCAGAAATGATTGAAGCTACTGACTGAATGAAAGGAGCTGGCATCTCACTCTCTTTGAATCTTCTTTATCATGCTAAGAGGAGCAGGAAAAAGCAAAAAATTTCAGAATTGCACCTTGCAATGCGGAGAAATTACTGTTTGTGCATTTACAATATTCATTGATTTTTGCCATTGAAAAACATCATGTTATTCATATACCAGAAATGTTTGAAGCTACTGACTGAATGAAAGGAGCTGGCATCTCACTCTCTTTGAATCTTCTTTATCATGCTAAGAGGAGCAGGAAAAAGCAAAAAATTTCAGAATTGCACCTTGCAATGCGGAGAAATTACTGTTTGTGCATTTACAATATTCATTGATTTTTGCCATTGAAAAACGTCCAGAAATGATTGAAGCTACTGACTGAATGAAAGGAGCTGGCATCTCACTCTCTTTGAATCTTCTTTATCATGCTAAGAGGAGCAGGAAAAAGCAAAAAATTTCAGAATTGCAACTTGCAATGCGGAGAAATTACTGTTTGTGCATTTACAATATTCATTGATTTTTGCCATTGAAAAACATCATGTTATTCATATACCAGAAATGATTGAAGCTACTGACTGAATGAAAGGAGCTGGCATCTCACTCTCTTTGAATCTTCTTTATCATGCTAAGAGGAGCAGGAAAAAGCAAAAAATTTCAGAATTGCACCTTGCAATGCGGAGAAATTACTGTTTGTGCATTTACAATATTCATTGATTTTTGCCATTGAAAAACGTCCAGAAATGATTGAAGCTACTGACTGAATGAAAGGAGCTGGCATCTCACTCTCTTTGAATCTTCTTTATCATGCTAAGAGGAGCAGGAAAAAGCAAAAAATTTCAGAATTGCACCTTGCAATGCGGAGAAATTACTGTTTGTGCTTTTACAATATTCATTGATTTTTGCCATTGAAAAACATCATATTATTCATATACCAGAAATGTTTGAAGCTACTGACTGAATGAAAGGACCTGGCATCTCACTCTCTTTGAATCTTCTTTATCATGCTAAGAGGAGCAGGAAAAAGCAAAAAATTTCAGAATTGCACCTTGCAATGCGGAGAAATTACTGTTTGTGCATTTACAATATTCATTGATTTTTGCCATTGAAAAACGTCCAGAAATGATTGAAGCTACTGACTGAATGAAAGGAGCTGGCATCTCACTCTCTTTGAATCTTCTTTATCATGCTAAGAGGAGCAGGAAAAAGCAAAAAATTTCAGAATTGCACCTTGCAATGCGGAGAAATTACTGTTTGTGCATTTACAATATTCATTGATTTTTGCCATTGAAAAACGTCCAGAAATGATTGAAGCTACTGACTGAATGAAAGGAGCTGGCATCTCACTCTCTTTGAATCTTCTTTATCATGCTAAGAGGAGCAGGAAAAAGCAAAAAATTTCAGAATTGCACCTTGCAATGCGGAGAAATTACTGTTTGTGCATTTACAATATTCATTGATTTTTGCCATTGAAAAACATCATGTTATTCATATACCAGAAATGATTGAAGCTACTGACTGAATGAAAGGAGCTGGCATCTTAATCTCTTTGAATCTTCTTTGTCATGCTAAGAGGAGCAGGAAAAAGCAAAAAATTTCAGAATTGCACCTTGCAATGCGGAGAAATTACTGTTTGTGCATTTACAATATTCATTGATTTTTGCCATTGAAAAACGTCCAGAAATGATTGAAGCTACTGACTGAATGAAAGGAGCTGGCATCTCACTCTCTTTGAATCTTCTTTATCATGCTAAGAGGAGCAGGAAAAAGCAAAAAATTTCAGAATTGCACCTTGCAATGCGGAGAAATTACTGTTTGTGCATTTACAATATTCATTGATTTTTGCCATTGAAAAACGTCCAGAAATGATTGAAGCTACTGACTGAATGAAAGGAGCTGGCATCTCACTCTCTTTGAATCTTCTTTATCATGCTAGGATTAGCAGGAAAAAGCAAAAAATTTCAGAATTGCACCTTGCAATGTGGAGATATTACTGTTTGTGCATTTACAATATTCATTGATTTTTGCCATTGAAAAACATGTTTTTCATATACCAGAAATGTTTGAAGCTACTGACTGAATGAAAGGAGCTGGCATCTCACTCTCTTTGAATCTTCTTTATCATGCTAGGATTAACAGGAAAAAGCTAAAAATTTCAGAATTGCACCGTGCAATGTGGAGATATTACTGTTTGTGCATTTACAATATTCATTGATTTTTGCCATTGAAAAACATGTTTTTCATATACCAGAAATGTTTGAAGCTACTGACTGAATGAAAGGAGCTGGCATCTCACTCTCTTTGAATCTTCTTTATCATGCTAGGATTAACAGGAAAAAGCAAAAAATTTCAGAATTGCACCTTGCAATGCGGAGAAATTACTGTTTGTGCATTTACAATATTCATTGATTTTTGCCATTGAAAAACATCATGTTATTCATATACCAGAAATGTTTGTAGCTACTGACTGAATGAAAGGAGCTGGCATCTCACTCTCTTTGAATCTTCTTTATCATGCTAAGAGGAGCAGGAAAAAGCAAAAAATTTCAGAATTGCACCTTGCAATGCGGAGAAATTACTGTTTGTGCATTTACAATATTCATTGATTTTTGCCATTGAAAAACGTCCAGAAATGATTGAAGCTACTGACTGAATGAAAGGAGCTGGCATCTCACTCTCTTTGAATCTTCTTTATCATGCTAAGAGGAGCAGGAAAAAGCAAAAAATTTCAGAATTGCACCTTGCAATGCGGAGAAATTACTGTTTGTGCATTTACAATATTCATTGATTTTTGCCATTGAAAAACGTCCAGAAATGATTGAAGCTACTGACTGAATGAAAGGAGCTGGCATCTCACTCTCTTTGAATCTTCTTTATCATGCTAGGATTAGCAGGAAAAAGCAAAAAATTTCAGAATTGCACCTTGCAATGTGGAGATATTACTGTTTGTGCATTTACAATATTCATTGATTTTTGCCATTGAAAAACATGTTTTTCATATACCAGAAATGTTTGAAGCTACTGACTGAATGAAAGGAGCTGGCATCTCACTCTCTTTGAATCTTCTTTATCATGCTAGGATTAACAGGAAAAAGCTAAAAATTTCAGAATTGCACCGTGCAATGTGGAGATATTACTGTTTGTGCATTTACAATATTCATTGATTTTTGCCATTGAAAAACATGTTTTTCATATACCAGAAATGTTTGAAGCTACTGACTGAATGAAAGGAGCTGGCATCTCACTCTCTTTGAATCTTCTTTATCATGCTAGGATTAACAGGAAAAAGCTAAAAATTTCAGAATTGCACCGTGCAATGTGGAGATATTACTGTTTGTGCATTTACAATATTCATTGATTTTTGCCATTGAAAAACATGTTTTTCATATACCAGAAATGTTTGAAGCTACTGACTGAATGAAAGGAGCTGGCATCTCACTCTCTTTGAATCTTCTTTATCATGCTAGGATTAGCAGGAAAAAGCAAAAAATTTCTGAATTGCACCTTGCAATGTGGAGATATTACTGTTTGTGCATTTACAATATTCATTGATTTTTGCCATTGAAAAACATGTTTTTCATATACCAGAAATGTTTGAAGCTACTGACTGAATGAAAGGAGCTGGCATCTCACTCTCTTTGAATCTTCTTTATCATGCTAGGATTAACAGGAAAAAGCTAAAAATTTCAGAATTGCACCGTGCAATGTGGAGATATTACAGTTTGTGCATTTACAATATTCATTGATTTTTGCCATTGAAAAACATGTTTTTCATATACCAGAAATGTTTGAAGCTACTGACTGAATGAAAGGAGCTGGCATCTCACTCTCTTTGAATCTTCTTTATCATGCTAGGATTAGCAGGAAAAAGCAAAAAATTTCAGAATTGCACCTTGCAATGTGGAGATATTACTGTTTGTGCATTTACAATATTCATTGATTTTTGCCATTGAAAAACATGTTTTTCATATACCAGAAATGTTTGAAGCTACTGACTGAATGAAAGAAGCTGGCATCTCACTCTCTTTGAATCTTCTTTATCATGCTAGGATTAACAGGAAAAAGCAAAAAATTTCAGAATTGCACCTTGCAATGTGGAGATATTACTGTTTGTGCATTTACAATATTCATTGATTTTTGCCATTGAAAAACATGTTTTTCATATACCAGAAATGTTTGAAGCTACTGACTGAATGAAAGGAGCTGGCATCTCACTCTCTTTGAATCTTCTTTATCATGCTAGGATTAGCAGGAAAAAGCAAAAAATTTCAGAATTGCACCTTGCAATGTGGAGATATTACTGTTTGTGCATTTACAATATTCATTGATTTTTGCCATTGAAAAACATGTTTTTCATATACCAGAAATGTTTGAAGCTACTGACTGAATGAAAGGAGCTGGCATCTCACTCTCTTTGAATCTTCTTTATCATGCTAGGATTAACAGGAAAAAGCAAAAAATTTCAGAATTGCACCGTGCAATGTGGAGATATTACTGTTTGTGCATTTACAATATTCATTGATTTTTGCCATTGAAAAACATGTTTTTCATATACCAGAAATGTTTGAAGCTACTGACTGAATGAAAGGAGCTGGCATCTCACTCTCTTTGAATCTTCTTTATCATGCTAGGATTAGCAGGAAAAAGCAAAAAATTTCAGAATTGCACCTTGCAATGTGGAGATATTACTGTTTGTGCATTTACAATATTCATTGATTTTTGCCATTGAAAAACATGTTTTTCATATACCAGAAATGTTTGAAGCTACTGACTGAATGAAAGAAGCTGGCATCTCACTCTCTTTGAATCTTCTTTATCATGCTAGGATTAACAGGAAAAAGCAAAAAATTTCAGAATTGCACCTTGCAATGTGGAGATATTACTGTTTGTGCATTTACAATATTCATTGATTTTTGCCATTGAAAAACATGTTTTTCATATACCAGAAATGTTTGAAGCTACTGACTGAATGAAAGGAGCTGGCATCTCACTCTCTTTGAATCTTCTTTATCATGCTAGGATTAGCAGGAAAAAGCAAAAAATTTCAGAATTGCACCTTGCAATGTGGAGATATTACTGTTTGTGCATTTACAATATTCATTGATTTTTGCCATTGAAAAACATGTTTTTCATATACCAGAAATGTTTGAAGCTACTGACTGAATGAAAGGAGCTGGCATCTCACTCTCTTTGAATCTTCTTTATCATGCTAGGATTAACAGGAAAAAGCAAAAAATTTCAGAATTGCACCTTGCAATGTGGAGATATTACTGTTTGTGCATTTACAATATTCATTGATTTTTGCCATTGAAAAACATGTTTTTCATATACCAGAAATGTTTGAAGCTACTGACTGAATGAAAGGAGCTGGCATCTCACTCTCTTTGAATCTTCTTTATCATGCTAGGATTAACAGGAAAAAGCTAAAAATTTCAGAATTGCACCGTGCAATGTGGAGATATTACTGTTTGTGCATTTACAATATTCATTGATTTTTGCCATTGAAAAACATGTTTTTCATATACCAGAAATGTTTGAAGCTACTGACTGAATGAAAGGAGCTGGCATCTCACTCTCTTTGAATCTTCTTTATCATGCTAGGATTAGCAGGAAAAAGCAAAAAATTTCAGAATTGCACCTTGCAATGTGGAGATATTACTGTTTGTGCATTTACAATTTTCATTGATTTTTGCCATTGAAAAACATGTTTTTCATATACCAGAAATGTTTGAAGCTACTGACTGAATGAAAGGAGCTGGCATCTCACTCTCTTTGAATCTTCTTTATCATGCTAGGATTAGCAGGAAAAAGCAAAAAATTTCAGAATTGCACCTTGCAATGTGGAGATATTACTGTTTGTGCATTTACAATATTCATTGATTTTTGCCATTGAAAAACATGGTTTTTCATATACCAGAAATGTTTGAAGCTACTGACTGAATGAAAGGAGCTGGCATCTCACTCTCTTTGAATCTTCTTTATCATGCTAGGATTAGCAGGAAAAAGCAAAAAATTTCAGAATTGCACCTTGCAATGTGGAGATATTACTGTTTGTGCATTTACAATATTCATTGATTTTTGCCATTGAAAAACATGGTTTTTCATATACCAGAAATGTTTGAAGCTACTGACTGAATGAAAGGAGCTGGCATCTCTCTCTCTTTGAATCTTCTTTATCATGCTAGGATTAACAGGAAAAAGCTAAAAATTTCAGAATTGCACTGTGCAATGTGGAGATATTACTGTTTGTGCATTTACAATATTCATTGATTTTTGCCATTGAAAAACATGTTTTTCATATACCAGAAATGTTTGAAGCTACTGACTGAATGAAAGGAGCTGGCATCTCACTCTCTTTGAATCTTCATTATCATGCTAGGATTAGCAGGAAAAAGCAAAAAATTTCAGAATTGCACCTTGCAATGTGGAGATATTACTGTTTGTGCATTTACAATATTCATTGATTTTTGCCATTGAAAAACATGTTTTTCATATACCAGAAATGTTTGAAGCTACTGACTGAATGAAAGGAGCTGGCATCTCACTCTCTTTGAATCTTCTTTATCATGCTAGGATTAGCAGGAAAAAGCAAAAAATTTCAGAATTGCACCTTGCAATGTGGAGATATTACTGTTTGTGCATTTACAATATTCATTAATTTTTGCCATTGAAAAACGTCCAGAAATGTTTGAAGCTACTGACTGAATGAAAGGAGCTGGCATCTCACTCTCTTTGAATCTTCTTTATCATGCTAGGATTAACAGGAAAAAGCTAAAAATTTCAGAATTGCACCGTGCAATGTGGAGATATTACTGTTTGTGCATTTACAATATTCATTGATTTTTGCCATTGAAAAACATGTTTTTCATATACCAGAAATGTTTGAAGCTGCTGACTGAATGAAAGGAGCTGGCATCTCACTCTCTTTGAATCTTCTTTATCATGCTAGGATTAACAGGAAAAAGCTAAAAATTTCAGAATTGCACCGTGCAATGTGGAGATATTACTGTTTGTGCATTTACAATATTCATTGATTTTTGCCATTGAAAAACATGTTTTTCATATACCAGAAATGTTTGAAGCTACTGACTGAATGAAAGGAGCTGGCATCTCACTCTCTTTGAATCTTCTTTATCATGCTAGGATTAGCAGGAAAAAGCAAAAAATTTCAGAATTGCACCTTGCAATGTGGAGATATTACTGTTTGTGCATTTACAATATTCATTGATTTTTGCCATTGAAAAACGTTTTTCATATACCAGAAATGTTTGAAGCTACTGACTGAATGAAAGGAGCTGGCATCTCACTCTCTTTGAATCTTCTTTATCATGCTAGGATTAACAGGAAAAAGCAAAAAATTTCAGAATTGCACCTTGCAATGTGGTGATATTACTGTTTGTGCATTTACAATATTCATTGATTTTTGCCATTGAAAAACATGTTTTTCATATACCAGAAATGTTTGAAGCTACTGACTGAATGAAAGGAGCTGGCATCTCACTCTCTTTGAATCTTCTTTATCATGCTAAGAGGAGCAGGAAAAAGCAAAAAATTTCAGAATTGCACCTTGCAATGCGGAGAAATTAGTTTGTGCATTTACAATATTCATTGATTTTTGCCATTGAAAAACGTCCAGAAATGATTGAAGCTACTGACTGAATGAAAGGAGCTGGCATCTCACTCTCTTTGAATCTTCTTTATCATGCTAAGAGGAGCAGGAAAAAGCAAAAAATTTCAGAATTGCACCTTGCAATGCGGAGAAATTACTGTTTGTGCATTTACAATATTCATTGATTTTTGCCATTGAAAAACGTCCAGAAATGATTGAAGCTACTGACTGAATGAAAGGAGCTGGCATCTCACTCTCTTTGAATCTTCTTTATCATGCTAAGAGGAGCAGGAAAAAGCAAAAAATTTCAGAATTGCACCTTGCAATGCGGAGAAATTACTGTTTGTGCATTTACAATATTCATTGATTTTTGCCATTGAAAAACATGTTATTCACATACCAGAAATGATTGAAGCTACTGACTGAATGAAAGGAGCTGGCATCTTACTCTCTTTGAATCTTCTTTGTCATGCTAAGAGGAGCAGGAAAAAGCAAAAAATTTCAGAATTGCACCTTGCAATGCGGAGAAATTACTGTTTGTGCATTTACAATATTCATTGATTTTTGCCATTGAAAAACGTCCAGAAATGATTGAAGCTACTGACTGAATGAAAGGAGCTGGCATCTCACTCTCTTTGAATCTTCTTTATCATGCTAAGAGGAGCAGGAAAAAGCAAAAAATTTCAGAATTGCACCTTGCAATGCGGAGAAATTACTGTTTGTGCATTTACAATATTCATTGATTTTTGCCATTGAAAAACGTCCAGAAATGATTGAAGCTACTGACTGAATGAAAGGAGCTGGCATCTCACTCTCTTTGAATCTTCTTTATCATGCTAAGAGGAGCAGGAAAAAGCAAAAAATTTCAGAATTGCACCTTGCAATGCGGAGAAATTACTGTTTGTGCATTTACAATATTCATTGATTTTTGCCATTGAAAAACATCATGTTATTCATATACCAGAAATGTTTGTAGCTACTGACTGAATGAAAGGAGCTGGCATCTCACTCTCTTTGAATCTTCTTTATCATGCTAAGAGGAGCAGGAAAAAGCAAAAAATTTCAGAATTGCACCTTGCAATGCGGAGAAATTACTGTTTGTGCATTTACAATATTCATTGATTTTTGCCATTGAAAAACGTCCAGAAATGATTGAAGCTACTGACTGAATGAAAGGAGCTGGCATCTCACTCTCTTTGAATCTTCTTTATCATGCTAAGAGGAGCAGGAAAAAGCAAAAAATTTCAGAATTGCACCTTACAATGTGGAGAAATTACTGTTTGTGCATTTACAATATTCATTGATTTTTGCCATTGAAAAACATCATGTTATTCATATACCAGAAATGATTGAAGCTACTGACTGAATGAAAGGAGCTGGCATCTCACTCTCTTTGAATCTTCTTTATCATGCTAAGAGGAGCAGGAAAAAGCAAAAAATTTCAGAATTGCACCTTGCAATGCGGAGAAATTACTGTTTGTGCATTTACAATATTCATTGATTTTTGCCATTGAAAAACATCATGTTATTCATATACCAGAAATGTTTGAAGCTACTGACTGAATGAAAGGAGCTGGCATCTCACTCTCTTTGAATCTTCTTTATCATGCTAAGAGGAGCAGGAAAAAGCAAAAAATTTCAGAATTGCACCTTGCAATGCGGAGAAATTACTGTTTGTGCATTTACAATATTCATTGATTTTTGCCATTGAAAAACGTCCAGAAATGATTGAAGCTACTGACTGAATGAAAGGAGCTGGCATCTCACTCTCTTTGAATCTTCTTTATTATGCTAAGAGGAGCAGGAAAAAGCAAAAAATTTCAGAATTGCACCTTGCAATGCGGAGAAATTACTGTTTGTGCATTTACAATATTCATTGATTTTTGCCATTGAAAAACGTCCAGAAATGATTGAAGCTACTGACTGAATGAAAGGAGCTGGCATCTCACTCTCTTTGAGTCTTCTTTATCATGCTAAGAGGAGCAGGAAAAAGCAAAAAATTTCAGAATTGCAACTTGCAATGCGGAGAAATTACTGTTTGTGCATTTACAATATTCATTGATTTTTGGCATTGAAAAACATCATGTTATTCATATACCAGAAATGATTGAAGCTACTGACTGAATGAAAGGAGCTGGCATCTCACTCTCTTTGAATCTTCTTTATCATGCTAAGAGGAGCAGGAAAAAGCAAAAAATTTCAGAATTGCACCTTGCAATGCGGAGAAATTACTGTTTGTGCATTTACAATATTCATTGATTTTTGCCATTGAAAAACGTCCAGAAATGATTGAAGCTACTGACTGAATGAAAGGAGCTGGCATCTCACTCTCTTTGAATCTTCTTTATCATGCTAAGAGGAGCAGGAAAAAGCAAAAAATTTCAGAATTGCATCTTGCAATGCGGAGAAATTACTGTTTGTGCTTTTACAATATTCATTGATTTTTGCCATTGAAAAACATCATATTATTCATATACCAGAAATGTTTGAAGCTACTGACTGAATGAAAGGACCTGGCATCTCACTCTCTTTGAATCTTCTTTATCATGCTAAGAGGAGCAGGAAAAAGCAAAAAATTTCAGAATTGCACCTTGCAATGCGGAGAAATTACTGTTTGTGCATTTACAATATTCATTGATTTTTGCCATTGAAAAACGTCCAGAAATGATTGAAGCTACTGACTGAATGAAAGGAGCTGGCATCTCACTCTCTTTGAATCTTCTTTATCATGCTAAGAGGAGCAGGAAAAAGCAAAAAATTTCAGAATTGCACCTTGCAATGCGGAGAAATTACTGTTTGTGCATTTACAATATTCATTGATTTTTGCCATTGAAAAACGTCCAGAAATGATTGAAGCTACTGACTGAATGAAAGGAGCTGGCATCTCACTCTCTTTGAATCTTCTTTATCATGCTAAGAGGAGCAGGAAAAAGCAAAAAATTTCAGAATTGCACCTTGCAATGCGGAGAAATTACTGTTTGTGCATTTACAATATTCATTGATTTTTGCCATTGAAAAACATCATGTTATTCATATACCAGAAATGATTGAAGCTACTGACTGAATGAAAGGAGCTGGCATCTTACTCTCTTTGAATCTTCTTTGTCATGCTAAGAGGAGCAGGAAAAAGCAAAAAATTTCAGAATTGCACCTTGCAATGCGGAGAAATTACTGTTTGTGCATTTACAATATTCATTGATTTTTGCCATTGAAAAACGTCCAGAAATGATTGAAGCTACTGACTGAATGAAAGGAGCTGGCATCTCACTCTCTTTGAATCTTCTTTATCATGCTAAGAGGAGCAGGAAAAAGCAAAAAATTTCAGAATTGCACCTTGCAATGCGGAGAAATTACTGTTTGTGCATTTACAATATTCATTGATTTTTGCCATTGAAAAACATCATGTTATTCATATACCAGAAATGTTTGAAGCTACTGACTGAATGAAAGGAGCTGGCATCTCACTCTCTTTGAATCTTCTTTATCATGCTAAGAGGAGCAGGAAAAAGCAAAAAATTTCAGAATTGCACCTTGCAATGCGGAGAAATTACTGTTTGTGCATTTACAATATTCATTGATTTTTGCCATTGAAAAACGTCCAGAAATGATTGAAGCTACTGACTGAATGAAAGGAGCTGGCATCTCACTCTCTTTGAATCTTCTTTATCATGCTAAGAGGAGCAGGAAAAAGCAAAAAATTTCAGAATTGCAACTTGCAATGCGGAGAAATTACTGTTTGTGCATTTACAATATTCATTGATTTTTGGCATTGAAAAACATCATGTTATTCATATACCAGAAATGATTGAAGCTACTGACTGAATGAAAGGAGCTGGCATCTCACTCTCTTTGAATCTTCTTTATCATGCTAAGAGGAGCAGGAAAAAGCAAAAAATTTCAGAATTGCACCTTGCAATGCGGAGAAATTACTGTTTGTGCATTTACAATATTCATTGATTTTTGCCATTGAAAAACGTCCAGAAATGATTGAAGCTACTGACTGAATGAAAGGAGCTGGCATCTCACTCTCTTTGAATCTTCTTTATCATGCTAAGAGGAGCAGGAAAAAGCAAAAAATTTCAGAATTGCACCTTGCAATGCGGAGAAATTACTGTTTGTGCTTTTACAATATTCATTGATTTTTGCCATTGAAAAACATCATATTATTCATATACCAGAAATGTTTGAAGCTACTGACTGAATGAAAGGACCTGGCATCTCACTCTCTTTGAATCTTCTTTATCATGCTAAGAGGAGCAGGAAAAAGCAAAAAATTTCAGAATTGCACCTTGCAATGCGGAGAAATTACTGTTTGTGCATTTACAATATTCATTGATTTTTGCCATTGAAAAACGTCCAGAAATGATTGAAGCTACTGACTGAATGAAAGGAGCTGGCATCTCACTCTCTTTGAATCTTCTTTATCATGCTAAGAGGAGCAGGAAAAAGCAAAAAATTTCAGAATTGCACCTTGCAATGCGGAGAAATTACTGTTTGTGCTTTTACAATATTCATTGATTTTTGCCATTGAAAAACGTCCAGAAATGATTGAAGCTACTGACTGAATGAAAGGAGCTGGCATCTCACTCTCTTTGAATCTTCTTTATCATGCTAAGAGGAGCAGGAAAAAGCAAAAAATTTCAGAATTGCACCTTGCAATGCGGAGAAATTACTGTTTGTGCATTTACAATATTCATTGATTTTTGCCATTGAAAAACATCATGTTATTCATATACCAGAAATGATTGAAGCTACTGACTGAATGAAAGGAGCTGGCATCTTAATCTCTTTGAATCTTCTTTGTCATGCTAAGAGGAGCAGGAAAAAGCAAAAAATTTCAGAATTGCACCTTGCAATGCGGAGAAATTACTGTTTGTGCATTTACAATATTCATTGATTTTTGCCATTGAAAAACGTCCAGAAATGATTGAAGCTACTGACTGAATGAAAGGAGCTGGCATCTCACTCTCTTTGAATCTTCTTTATCATGCTAAGAGGAGCAGGAAAAAGCAAAAAATTTCAGAATTGCACCTTGCAATGCGGAGAAATTACTGTTTGTGCATTTACAATATTCATTGATTTTTGCCATTGAAAAACGTCCAGAAATGATTGAAGCTACTGACTGAATGAAAGGAGCTGGCATCTCACTCTCTTTGAATCTTCTTTATCATGCTAAGAGGAGCAGGAAAAAGCAAAAAATTTCAGAATTGCACCTTGCAATGCGGAGAAATTACTGTTTGTGCATTTACAATATTCATTGATTTTTGCCATTGAAAAACATCATGTTATTCATATACCAGAAATGATTGAAGCTACTGACTGAATGAAAGGAGCTGGCATCTCACTCTCTTTGAATCTTCTTTATCATGCTAAGAGGAGCAGGAAAAAGCAAAAAATTTCAGAATTGCACCTTGCAATGCGGAGAAATTACTGTTTGTGCATTTACAATATTCATTGATTTTTGCCATTGAAAAACGTCCAGAAATGATTGAAGCTACTGACTGAATGAAAGGAGCTGGCATCTCACTCTCTTTGAATCTTCTTTATCATGCTAAGAGGAGCAGGAAAAAGCAAAAAATTTCAGAATTGCACCTTGCAATGCGGAGAAATTACTGTTTGTGCTTTTACAATATTCATTGATTTTTGCCATTGAAAAACATCATATTATTCATATACCAGAAATGTTTGAAGCTACTGACTGAATGAAAGGACCTGGCATCTCACTCTCTTTGAATCTTCTTTATCATGCTAAGAGGAGCAGGAAAAAGCAAAAAATTTCAGAATTGCACCTTGCAATGCGGAGAAATTACTGTTTGTGCATTTACAATATTCATTGATTTTTGCCATTGAAAAACGTCCAGAAATGATTGAAGCTACTGACTGAATGAAAGGAGCTGGCATCTCACTCTCTTTGAATCTTCTTTATCATGCTAAGAGGAGCAGGAAAAAGCAAAAAATTTCAGAATTGCACCTTGCAATGCGGAGAAATTACTGTTTGTGCTTTTACAATATTCATTGATTTTTGCCATTGAAAAACGTCCAGAAATGATTGAAGCTACTGACTGAATGAAAGGAGCTGGCATCTCACTCTCTTTGAATCTTCTTTATCATGCTAAGAGGAGCAGGAAAAAGCAAAAAATTTCAGAATTGCACCTTGCAATGCGGAGAAATTACTGTTTGTGCATTTACAATATTCATTGATTTTTGCCATTGAAAAACATCATGTTATTCATATACCAGAAATGATTGAAGCTACTGACTGAATGAAAGGAGCTGGCATCTTAATCTCTTTGAATCTTCTTTGTCATGCTAAGAGGAGCAGGAAAAAGCAAAAAATTTCAGAATTGCACCTTGCAATGCGGAGAAATTACTGTTTGTGCATTTACAATATTCATTGATTTTTGCCATTGAAAAACGTCCAGAAATGATTGAAGCTACTGACTGAATGAAAGGAGCTGGCATCTCACTCTCTTTGAATCTTCTTTATCATGCTAAGAGGAGCAGGAAAAAGCAAAAAATTTCAGAATTGCACCTTGCAATGCGGAGAAATTACTGTTTGTGCATTTACAATATTCATTGATTTTTGCCATTGAAAAACGTCCAGAAATGATTGAAGCTACTGACTGAATGAAAGGAGCTGGCATCTCACTCTCTTTGAATCTTCTTTATCATGCTAAGAGGAGCAGGAAAAAGCAAAAAATTTCAGAATTGCACCTTGCAATGCGGAGAAATTACTGTTTGTGCATTTACAATATTCATTGATTTTTGCCATTGAAAAACATCATGTTATTCATATACCAGAAATGTTTGTAGCTACTGACTGAATGAAAGGAGCTGGCATCTCACTCTCTTTGAATCTTCTTTATCATGCTAAGAGGAGCAGGAAAAAGCAAAAAATTTCAGAATTGCACCTTGCAATGCGGAGAAATTACTGTTTGTGCATTTACAATATTCATTGATTTTTGCCATTGAAAAACGTCCAGAAATGATTGAAGCTACTGACTGAATGAAAGGAGCTGGCATCTCACTCTCTTTGAATCTTCTTTATCATGCTAAGAGGAGCAGGAAAAAGCAAAAAATTTCAGAATTGCACCTTGCAATGCGGAGAAATTACTGTTTGTGCATTTACAATATTCATTGATTTTTGCCATTGAAAAACGTCCAGAAATGATTGAAGCTACTGACTGAATGAAAGGAGCTGGCATCTCACTCTCTTTGAATCTTCTTTATCATGCTAAGAGGAGCAGGAAAAAGCAAAAAATTTCAGAATTGCACCTTACAATGTGGAGAAATTACTGTTTGTGCATTTACAATATTCATTGATTTTTGCCATTGAAAAACATCATGTTATTCATATACCAGAAATGATTGAAGCTACTGACTGAATGAAAGGAGCTGGCATCTCACTCTCTTTGAATCTTCTTTATCATGCTAAGAGGAGCAGGAAAAAGCAAAAAATTTCAGAATTGCACCTTGCAATGCGGAGAAATTACTGTTTGTGCATTTACAATATTCATTGATTTTTGCCATTGAAAAACATCATGTTATTCATATACCAGAAATGTTTGAAGCTACTGACTGAATGAAAGGAGCTGGCATCTCACTCTCTTTGAATCTTCTTTATCATGCTAAGAGGAGCAGGAAAAAGCAAAAAATTTCAGAATTGCACCTTGCAATGCGGAGAAATTACTGTTTGTGCATTTACAATATTCATTAATTTTTGCCATTGAAAAACGTCCAGAAATGATTGAAGCTACTGACTGAATGAAAGGAGCTGGCATCTCACTCTCTTTGAATCTTCTTTATCATGCTAAGAGGAGCAGGAAAAAGCAAAAAATTTCAGAATTGCACCTTGCAATGCGGAGAAATTACTGTTTGTGCATTTACAATATTCATTGATTTTTGCCATTGAAAAACATCATGTTATTCATATACCAGAAATGATTGAAGCTACTGACTGAATGAAAGGAGCTGGCATCTTACTCTCTTTGAATCTTCTTTGTCATGCTAAGAGGAGCAGGAAAAAGCAAAAAATTTCAGAATTGCACCTTGCAATGCGGAGAAATTACTGTTTGTGCATTTACAATATTCATTGATTTTTGCCATTGAAAAACGTCCAGAAATGATTGAAGCTACTGACTGAATGAAAGGAGCTGGCATCTCACTCTCTTTGAATCTTCTTTATCATGCTAAGAGGAGCAGGAAAAAGCAAAAAATTTCAGAATTGCACCTTGCAATGCGGAGAAATTACTGTTTGTGCATTTACAATATTCATTGATTTTTGCCATTGAAAAACATCATGTTATTCATATACCAGAAATGTTTGAAGCTACTGACTGAATGAAAGGAGCTGGCATCTCACTCTCTTTGAATCTTCTTTATCATGCTAAGAGGAGCAGGAAAAAGCAAAAAATTTCAGAATTGCACCTTGCAATGCGGAGAAATTACTGTTTGTGCATTTACAATATTCATTGATTTTTGCCATTGAAAAACGTCCAGAAATGATTGAAGCTACTGACTGAATGAAAGGAGCTGGCATCTCACTCTCTTTGAATCTTCTTTATCATGCTAAGAGGAGCAGGAAAAAGCAAAAAATTTCAGAATTGCAACTTGCAATGCGGAGAAATTACTGTTTGTGCATTTACAATATTCATTGATTTTTGCCATTGAAAAACATCATGTTATTCATATACCAGAAATGTTTGAAGCTACTGACTGAATGAAAGGAGCTGGCATCTCACTCTCTTTGAATCTTCTTTATCATGCTAAGAGGAGCAGGAAAAAGCAAAAAATTTCAGAATTGCACCTTGCAATGCGGAGAAATTACTGTTTGTGCATTTACAATATTCATTGATTTTTGCCATTGAAAAACGTCCAGAAATGATTGAAGCTACTGACTGAATGAAAGGAGCTGGCATCTCACTCTCTTTGAATCTTCTTTATCATGCTAAGAGGAGCAGGAAAAAGCAAAAAATTTCAGAATTGCACCTTGCAATGCGGAGAAATTACTGTTTGTGCATTTACAATATTCATTGATTTTTGCCATTGAAAAACATCATGTTATTCATATACCAGAAATGATTGAAGCTACTGACTGAATGAAAGGAGCTGGCATCTTACTCTCTTTGAATCTTCTTTGTCATGCTAAGAGGAGCAGGAAAAAGCAAAAAATTTCAGAATTGCACCTTGCAATGCGGAGAAATTACTGTTTGTGCATTTACAATATTCATTGATTTTTGCCATTGAAAAACGTCCAGAAATGATTGAAGCTACTGACTGAATGAAAGGAGCTGGCATCTCACTCTCTTTGAATCTTCTTTATCATGCTAAGAGGAGCAGGAAAAAGCAAAAAATTTCAGAATTGCACCTTGCAATGCGGAGAAATTACTGTTTGTGCATTTACAATATTCATTGATTTTTGCCATTGAAAAACATCATGTTATTCATATACCAGAAATGTTTGAAGCTACTGACTGAATGAAAGGAGCTGGCATCTCACTCTCTTTGAATCTTCTTTATCATGCTAAGAGGAGCAGGAAAAAGCAAAAAATTTCAGAATTGCACCTTGCAATGCGGAGAAATTACTGTTTGTGCATTTACAATATTCATTGATTTTTGCCATTGAAAAACGTCCAGAAATGATTGAAGCTACTGACTGAATGAAAGGAGCTGGCATCTCACTCTCTTTGAATCTTCTTTATCATGCTAAGAGGAGCAGGAAAAAGCAAAAAATTTCAGAATTGCAACTTGCAATGCGGAGAAATTACTGTTTGTGCATTTACAATATTCATTGATTTTTGCCATTGAAAAACATCATGTTATTCATATACCAGAAATGATTGAAGCTACTGACTGAATGAAAGGAGCTGGCATCTCACTCTCTTTGAATCTTCTTTATCATGCTAAGAGGAGCAGGAAAAAGCAAAAAATTTCAGAATTGCACCTTGCAATGCGGAGAAATTACTGTTTGTGCATTTACAATATTCATTGATTTTTGCCATTGAAAAACGTCCAGAAATGATTGAAGCTACTGACTGAATGAAAGGAGCTGGCATCTCACTCTCTTTGAATCTTCTTTATCATGCTAAGAGGAGCAGGAAAAAGCAAAAAATTTCAGAATTGCACCTTGCAATGCGGAGAAATTACTGTTTGTGCTTTTACAATATTCATTGATTTTTGCCATTGAAAAACATCATATTATTCATATACCAGAAATGTTTGAAGCTACTGACTGAATGAAAGGACCTGGCATCTCACTCTCTTTGAATCTTCTTTATCATGCTAAGAGGAGCAGGAAAAAGCAAAAAATTTCAGAATTGCACCTTGCAATGCGGAGAAATTACTGTTTGTGCATTTACAATATTCATTGATTTTTGCCATTGAAAAACGTCCAGAAATGATTGAAGCTACTGACTGAATGAAAGGAGCTGGCATCTCACTCTCTTTGAATCTTCTTTATCATGCTAAGAGGAGCAGGAAAAAGCAAAAAATTTCAGAATTGCACCTTGCAATGCGGAGAAATTACTGTTTGTGCATTTACAATATTCATTGATTTTTGCCATTGAAAAACGTCCAGAAATGATTGAAGCTACTGACTGAATGAAAGGAGCTGGCATCTCACTCTCTTTGAATCTTCTTTATCATGCTAAGAGGAGCAGGAAAAAGCAAAAAATTTCAGAATTGCACCTTGCAATGCGGAGAAATTACTGTTTGTGCATTTACAATATTCATTGATTTTTGCCATTGAAAAACATCATGTTATTCATATACCAGAAATGATTGAAGCTACTGACTGAATGAAAGGAGCTGGCATCTTAATCTCTTTGAATCTTCTTTGTCATGCTAAGAGGAGCAGGAAAAAGCAAAAAATTTCAGAATTGCACCTTGCAATGCGGAGAAATTACTGTTTGTGCATTTACAATATTCATTGATTTTTGCCATTGAAAAACGTCCAGAAATGATTGAAGCTACTGACTGAATGAAAGGAGCTGGCATCTCACTCTCTTTGAATCTTCTTTATCATGCTAAGAGGAGCAGGAAAAAGCAAAAAATTTCAGAATTGCACCTTGCAATGCGGAGAAATTACTGTTTGTGCATTTACAATATTCATTGATTTTTGCCATTGAAAAACGTCCAGAAATGATTGAAGCTACTGACTGAATGAAAGGAGCTGGCATCTCACTCTCTTTGAATCTTCTTTATCATGCTAAGAGGAGCAGGAAAAAGCAAAAAATTTCAGAATTGCACCTTGCAATGCGGAGAAATTACTGTTTGTGCATTTACAATATTCATTGATTTTTGCCATTGAAAAACATCATGTTATTCATATACCAGAAATGTTTGTAGCTACTGACTGAATGAAAGGAGCTGGCATCTCACTCTCTTTGAATCTTCTTTATCATGCTAAGAGGAGCAGGAAAAAGCAAAAAATTTCAGAATTGCACCTTGCAATGCGGAGAAATTACTGTTTGT
Source organism: Phyllobates terribilis (assembly GCF_046119375.1). Lineage (NCBI taxonomy): Eukaryota > Metazoa > Chordata > Amphibia > Anura > Dendrobatidae > Phyllobates > Phyllobates terribilis. Next base: position 316,329 of record NW_027363895.1, on the reverse strand, counting down.
GCATTTACAATATTCATTGATTTTTGCCATTGAAAAACGTCCAGAAATGATTGAAGCTACTGACTGAATGAAAGGAGCTGGCATCTCACTCTCTTTGAATCTTCTTTATCATGCTAAGAGGAGCAGGAAAAAGCAAAAAATTTCAGAATTGCACCTTGCAATGCGGAGAAATTACTGTTTGTGCATTTACAATATTCATTGATTTTTGCCATTGAAAAACGTCCAGAAATGATTGAAGCTACTGACTGAATGAAAGGAGCTGGCATCTCACTCTCTTTGAATCTTCTTTATCATGCTAAGAGGAGCAGGAAAAAGCAAAAAATTTCAGAATTGCACCTTACAATGTGGAGAAATTACTGTTTGTGCATTTACAATATTCATTGATTTTTGCCATTGAAAAACATCATGTTATTCATATACCAGAAATGATTGAAGCTACTGACTGAATGAAAGGAGCTGGCATCTCACTCTCTTTGAATCTTCTTTATCATGCTAAGAGGAGCAGGAAAAAGCAAAAAATTTCAGAATTGCACCTTGCAATGCGGAGAAATTACTGTTTGTGCATTTACAATATTCATTGATTTTTGCCATTGAAAAACATCATGTTATTCATATACCAGAAATGTTTGAAGCTACTGACTGAATGAAAGGAGCTGGCATCTCACTCTCTTTGAATCTTCTTTATCATGCTAAGAGGAGCAGGAAAAAGCAAAAAATTTCAGAATTGCACCTTGCAATGCGGAGAAATTACTGTTTGTGCATTTACAATATTCATTGATTTTTGCCATTGAAAAACGTCCAGAAATGATTGAAGCTACTGACTGAATGAAAGGAGCTGGCATCTCACTCTCTTTGAATCTTCTTTATTATGCTAAGAGGAGCAGGAAAAAGCAAAAAATTTCAGAATTGCACCTTGCAATGCGGAGAAATTACTGTTTGTGCATTTACAATATTCATTGATTTTTGCCATTGAAAAACGTCCAGAAATGATTGAAGCTACTGACTGAATGAAAGGAGCTGGCATCTCACTCTCTTTGAGTCTTCTTTATCATGCTAAGAGGAGCAGGAAAAAGCAAAAAATTTCAGAATTGCAACTTGCAATGCGGAGAAATTACTGTTTGTGCATTTACAATATTCATTGATTTTTGGCATTGAAAAACATCATGTTATTCATATACCAGAAATGATTGAAGCTACTGACTGAATGAAAGGAGCTGGCATCTAACTCTCTTTGAATCTTCTTTATCATGCTAAGAGGAGCAGGAAAAAGCAAAAAATTTCAGAATTGCACCTTGCAATGCGGAGAAATTACTGTTTGTGCATTTACAATATTCATTGATTTTTGCCATTGAAAAACGTCCAGAAATGATTGAAGCTACTGACTGAATGAAAGGAGCTGGCATCTCACTCTCTTTGAATCTTCTTTATCATGCTAAGAGGAGCAGGAAAAAGCAAAAAATTTCAGAATTGCACCTTGCAATGCGGAGAAATTACTGTTTGTGCTTTTACAATATTCATTGATTTTTGCCATTGAAAAACATCATATTATTCATATACCAGAAATGTTTGAAGCTACTGACTGAATGAAAGGACCTGGCATCTCACTCTCTTTGAATCTTCTTTATCATGCTAAGAGGAGCAGGAAAAAGCAAAAAATTTCAGAATTGCACCTTGCAATGCGGAGAAATTACTGTTTGTGCATTTACAATATTCATTGATTTTTGCCATTGAAAAACGTCCAGAAATGATTGAAGCTACTGACTGAATGAAAGGAGCTGGCATCTCACTCTCTTTGAATCTTCTTTATCATGCTAAGAGGAGCAGGAAAAAGCAAAAAATTTCAGAATTGCACCTTGCAATGCGGAGAAATTACTGTTTGTGCATTTACAATATTCATTGATTTTTGCCATTGAAAAACGTCCAGAAATGATTGAAGCTACTGACTGAATGAAAGGAGCTGGCATCTCACTCTCTTTGAATCTTCTTTATCATGCTAAGAGGAGCAGGAAAAAGCAAAAAATTTCAGAATTGCACCTTGCAATGCGGAGAAATTACTGTTTGTGCATTTACAATATTCATTGATTTTTGCCATTGAAAAACATCATGTTATTCATATACCAGAAATGATTGAAGCTACTGACTGAATGAAAGGAGCTGGCATCTTACTCTCTTTGAATCTTCTTTGTCATGCTAAGAGGAGCAGGAAAAAGCAAAAAATTTCAGAATTGCACCTTGCAATGCGGAGAAATTACTGTTTGTGCAATTACAATATTCATTGATTTTTGCCATTGAAAAACGTCCAGAAATGATTGAAGCTACTGACTGAATGAAAGGAGCTGGCATCTCACTCTCTTTGAATCTTCTTTATCATGCTAAGAGGAGCAGGAAAAAGCAAAAAATTTCAGAATTGCACCTTGCAATGCGGAGAAATTACTGTTTGTGCATTTACAATATTCATTGATTTTTGCCATTGAAAAACATCATGTTATTCATATACCAGAAATGTTTGAAGCTACTGACTGAATGAAAGGAGCTGGCATCTCACTCTCTTTGAATTTTCTTTATCATGCTAAGAGGAGCAGGAAAAAGCAAAAAATTTCAGAATTGCACCTTGCAATGCGGAGAAATTACTGTTTGTGCATTTACAATATTCATTGATTTTTGCCATTGAAAAACGTCCAGAAATGATTGAAGCTACTGACTGAATGAAAGGAGCTGGCATCTCACTCTCTTTGAATCTTCTTTATCATGCTAAGAGGAGCAGGAAAAAGCAAAAAATTTCAGAATTGCAACTTGCAATGCGGAGAAATTACTGTTTGTGCATTTACAATATTCATTGATTTTTGCCATTGAAAAACATCATGTTATTCATATACCAGAAATGATTGAAGCTACTGACTGAATGAAAGGAGCTGGCATCTCACTCTCTTTGAATCTTCTTTATCATGCTAAGAGGAGCAGGAAAAAGCAAAAAATTTCAGAATTGCACCTTGCAATGCGGAGAAATTACTGTTTGTGCATTTACAATATTCATTGATTTTTGCCATTGAAAAACGTCCAGAAATGATTGAAGCTACTGACTGAATGAAAGGAGCTGGCATCTCACTCTCTTTGAATCTTCTTTATCATGCTAAGAGGAGCAGGAAAAAGCAAAAAATTTCAGAATTGCACCTTGCAATGCGGAGAAATTACTGTTTGTGCTTTTACAATATTCATTGATTTTTGCCATTGAAAAACATCATATTATTCATATACCAGAAATGTTTGAAGCTACTGACTGAATGAAAGGACCTGGCATCTCACTCTCTTTGAATCTTCTTTATCATGCTAAGAGGAGCAGGAAAAAGCAAAAAATTTCAGAATTGCACCTTGCAATGCGGAGAAATTACTGTTTGTGCATTTACAATATTCATTGATTTTTGCCATTGAAAAACGTCCAGAAATGATTGAAGCTACTGACTGAATGAAAGGAGCTGGCATCTCACTCTCTTTGAATCTTCTTTATCATGCTAAGAGGAGCAGGAAAAAGCAAAAAATTTCAGAATTGCACCTTGCAATGCGGAGAAATTACTGTTTGTGCATTTACAATATTCATTGATTTTTGCCATTGAAAAACGTCCAGAAATGATTGAAGCTACTGACTGAATGAAAGGAGCTGGCATCTCACTCTCTTTGAATCTTCTTTATCATGCTAAGAGGAGCAGGAAAAAGCAAAAAATTTCAGAATTGCACCTTGCAATGCGGAGAAATTACTGTTTGTGCATTTACAATATTCATTGATTTTTGCCATTGAAAAACATCATGTTATTCATATACCAGAAATGATTGAAGCTACTGACTGAATGAAAGGAGCTGGCATCTTAATCTCTTTGAATCTTCTTTGTCATGCTAAGAGGAGCAGGAAAAAGCAAAAAATTTCAGAATTGCACCTTGCAATGCGGAGAAATTACTGTTTGTGCATTTACAATATTCATTGATTTTTGCCATTGAAAAACGTCCAGAAATGATTGAAGCTACTGACTGAATGAAAGGAGCTGGCATCTCACTCTCTTTGAATCTTCTTTATCATGCTAAGAGGAGCAGGAAAAAGCAAAAAATTTCAGAATTGCACCTTGCAATGCGGAGAAATTACTGTTTGTGCATTTACAATATTCATTGATTTTTGCCATTGAAAAACGTCCAGAAATGATTGAAGCTACTGACTGAATGAAAGGAGCTGGCATCTCACTCTCTTTGAATCTTCTTTATCATGCTAAGAGGAGCAGGAAAAAGCAAAAAATTTCAGAATTGCACCTTGCAATGCGGAGAAATTACTGTTTGTGCATTTACAATATTCATTGATTTTTGCCATTGAAAAACATCATGTTATTCATATACCAGAAATGTTTGTAGCTACTGACTGAATGAAAGGAGCTGGCATCTCACTCTCTTTGAATCTTCTTTATCATGCTAAGAGGAGCAGGAAAAAGCAAAAAATTTCAGAATTGCACCTTGCAATGCGGAGAAATTACTGTTTGTGCATTTACAATATTCATTGATTTTTGCCATTGAAAAACGTCCAGAAATGATTGAAGCTACTGACTGAATGAAAGGCGCTGGCATCTCACTCTCTTTGAATCTTCTTTATCATGCTAAGAGGAGCAGGAAAAAGCAAAAAATTTCAGAATTGCACCTTGCAATGCGGAGAAATTACTGTTTGTGCATTTACAATATTCATTGATTTTTGCCATTGAAAAACGTCCAGAAATGATTGAAGCTACTGACTGAATGAAAGGAGCTGGCATCTCACTCTCTTTGAATCTTCTTTATCATGCTAAGAGGAGCAGGAAAAAGCAAAAAATTTCAGAATTGCACCTTGCAATGCGGAGAAATTACTCTTTGTGCATTTACAATATTCATTGATTTTTGCCATTGAAAAACATCATGTTATTCATATACCAGAAATGTTTGAAGCTACTGACTGAATGAAAGGAGCTGGCATCTCACTCTCTTTGAATCTTCTTTATCATGCTAAGAGGAGCAGGAAAAAGCAAAAAATTTCAGAATTGCACCTTGCAATGCGGAGAAATTACTGTTTGTGCATTTACAATATTCATTGATTTTTGCCATTGAAAAACATCATGTTATTCATATACCAGAAATGTTTGAAGCTACTGACTGAATGAAAGGAGCTGGCATCTCACTCTCTTTGAATCTTCTTTATCATGCTAAGAGGTGCAGGAAAAAGCAAAAAATTTCAGAATTGCACCTTGCAATGTGGAGAAATTACTGTTTGTGCATTTACAATATTCATTGATTTTTACCATTGAAAAACGTCCAGAAATGATTGAAGCTACTGACTGAATGAAAGTAGCTGGCATCTCACTCTCTTTGAATCTTCTTTATCATGCTAAGAGGAGCAGGAAAAAGCAAAAAATTTCAGACTTGCACCTTGCAATGCGGAGAAATTACTGTTTGTGCATTTACAATATTCATTGATTTTTGCCATTGAAAAACATCATGTTATTCATATACCAGAAATGTTTGAAGCTACTGACTGAATGAAAGGAGCTGGCATCTCACTCTCTTTGAATCTTCTTTATCATGCTAAGAGGAGCAGGAAAAAGCAAAAAATTTCAGAATTGCACCTTGCAATGCGGAGAAATTACTGTTTGTGCATTTACAATATTCATTGATTTTTGCCATTGAAAAACGTCCAGAAATGATTGAAGCTACTGACTGAATGAAAGGAGCTGGCATCTCACTCTCTTTGAATCTTCTTTATCATGCTAAGAGGAGCAGGAAAAAGCAAAAAATTTCAGAATTGCACCTTGCAATGCGGAGAAATTACTGTTTGTGCATTTACAATATTCATTGATTTTTGCCATTGAAAAACATCATGTTATTCATATACCAGAAATGTTTGTAGCTACTGACTGAATGAAAGGAGCTGGCATCTCACTCTCTTTGAATCTTCTTTATCATGCTAAGAGGAGCAGGAAAAAGCAAAAAATTTCAGAATTGCACCTTGCAATGCGGAGAAATTACTGTTTGTGCATTTACAATATTCATTGATTTTTGCCATTGAAAAACGTCCAGAAATGATTGAAGCTACTGACTGAATGAAAGGAGCTGGCATCTCACTCTCTTTGAATCTTCTTTATCATGCTAAGAGGAGCAGGAAAAAGCAAAAAATTTCAGAATTGCACCTTGCAATGCGGAGAAATTACTGTTTGTGCATTTACAATATTCATTGATTTTTGCCATTGAAAAACGTCCAGAAATGATTGAAGCTACTGACTGAATGAAAGGAGCTGGCATCTCACTCTCTTTGAATCTTCTTTATCATGCTAAGAGGAGCAGGAAAAAGCAAAAAATTTCAGAATTGCACCTTGCAATGCGGAGAAATTACTGTTTGTGCATTTACAATATTCATTGATTTTTGCCATTGAAAAACATCATGTTATTCATATACCAGAAATGTTTGAAGCTACTGACTGAATGAAAGGAGCTGGCATCTCACTCTCTTTGAATCTTCTTTATCATGCTAAGAGGAGCAGGAAAAAGCAAAAAATTTCAGAATTGAACCTTGCAATGCGGAGAAATTACTGTTTGTGCATTTACAATATTCATTGATTTTTGCCATTGAAAAACATCATGTTATTCATATACCAGAAATGTTTGAAGCTACTGACTGAATGAAAGGAGCTGGCATCTCACTCTCTTTGAATCTTCTTTATCATGCTAAGAGGAGCAGGAAAAAGCAAAAAATTTCAGAATTGCACCTTGCAATGTGGAGAAATTACTGTTTGTGCATTTACAATATTCATTGATTTTTACCATTGAAAAACGTCCAGAAATGATTGAAGCTACTGACTGAATGAAAGTAGCTGGCATCTCACTCTCTTTGAATCTTCTTTATCATGCTAAGAGGAGCAGGAAAAAGCAAAAAATTTCAGACTTGCACCTTGCAATGCGGAGAAATTACTGTTTGTGCATTTACAATATTCATTGATTTTTGCCATTGAAAAACATCATGTTATTCATATACCAGAAATGTTTGAAGCTACTGACTGAATGAAAGGAGCTGGCATCTCACTCTCTTTGAATCTTCTTTATCATGCTAAGAGGAGCAGGAAAAAGCAAAAAATTTCAGAATTGCACCTTGCAATGCGGAGAAATTACTGTTTGTGCATTTACAATATTCATTGATTTTTGCCATTGAAAAACGTCCAGAAATGATTGAAGCTACTGACTGAATGAAAGGAGCTGGCATCTCACTCTCTTTGAATCTTCTTTATCATGCTAAGAGGAGCAGGAAAAAGCAAAAAATTTCAGAATTGCACCTTGCAATGCGGAGAAATTACTGTTTGTGCATTTACAATATTCATTGATTTTTGCCATTGAAAAACGTCCAGAAATGATTGAAGCTACTGACTGAATGAAAGGAGCTGGCATCTCACTCTCTTTGAATCTTCTTTATCATGCTAAGAGGAGCAGGAAAAATCTAAAAATTTCAGAATTGCACCTTGCAATGCGGAGAAATTACTGTTTGTGCATTTACAATATTCAATGATTTTTGCCATTGAAAAACATGGTTTTTCATATACCAGAAATGTTTGAAGCTACTGACTGAATGAAAGGAGCTGGCATCTCACTCTCTTTGAATCTTCTTTATCATGCTAGGATTAGCAGGAAAAAGCAAAAAATTTCAGAATTGCACCTTGCAATGTGGAGATATTACTGTTTGTGCATTTACAATATTCATTGATTTTTGCCATTGAAAAACATGGTTTTTCATATACCAGAAATGTTTGAAGCTACTGACTGAATGAAAGGAGCTGGCATCTCACTCTCTTTGAATCTTCTTTATCATGCTAGGATTAACAGGAAAAAGCTAAAAATTTCAGAATTGCACTGTGCAATGTGGAGATATTACTGTTTGTGCATTTACAATATTCATTGATTTTTGCCATTGAAAAACATGTTTTTCATATACCAGAAATGTTTGAAGCTACTGACTGAATGAAAGGAGCTGGCATCTCACTCTCTTTGAATCTTCATTATCATGCTAGGATTAGCAGGAAAAAGCAAAAAATTTCAGAATTGCACCTTGCAATGTGGAGATATTACTGTTTGTGCATTTACAATATTCATTGATTTTTGCCATTGAAAAACATGTTTTTCATATACCAGAAATGTTTGAAGCTACTGACTGAATGAAAGGAGCTGGCATCTCACTCTCTTTGAATCTTCTTTATCATGCTAGGATTAACAGGAAAAAGCTAAAAATTTCAGAATTGCACCGTGCAATGTGGAGATATTACTGTTTGTGCATTTACAATATTCATTGATTTTTGCCATTGAAAAACATGTTTTTCATATACCAGAAATGTTTGAAGCTACTGACTGAATGAAAGGAGCTGGCATCTCACTCTCTTTGAATCTTCTTTATCATGCTAGGATTAGCAGGAAAAAGCAAAAAATTTCTGAATTGCACCTTGCAATGTGGAGATAATACTGTTTGTGCATTTACAATATTCATTGATTTTTGCCATTGAAAAACATGTTTTTCATATACCAGAAATGTTTGAAGCTACTGACTGAATGAAAGGAGCTGGCATCTCACTCTCTTTGAATCTTCTTTATCATGCTAGGATTAACAGGAAAAAGCTAAAAATTTCAGAATTGCACCGTGCAATGTGGAGATATTACTGTTTGTGCATTTACAATATTCATTGATTTTTGCCATTGAAAAACATGTTTTTCATATACCAGAAATGTTTGAAGCTACTGACTGAATGAAAGGAGCTGGCATCTCACTCTCTTTGAATCTTCTTTATCATGCTAGGATTAGCAGGAAAAAGCAAAAAATTTCAGAATTGCACCTTGCAATGTGGAGATATTACTGTTTGTGCATTTACAATATTCATTGATTTTTGCCATTGAAAAACATGTTTTTCATATACCAGAAATGTTTGAAGCTACTGACTGAATGAAAGAAGCTGGCATCTCACTCTCTTTGAATCTTCTTTATCATGCTAGGATTAACAGGAAAAAGCAAAAAATTTCAGAATTGCACCTTGCAATGTGGAGATATTACTGTTTGTGCATTTACAATATTCATTGATTTTTGCCATTGAAAAACATGTTTTTCATATACCAGAAATGTTTGAAGCTACTGACTGAATGAAAGGAGCTGGCATCTCACTCTCTTTGAATCTTCTTTATCATGCTAGGATTAGCAGGAAAAAGCAAAAAATTTCAGAATTGCACCTTGCAATGTGGAGATATTACTGTTTGTGCATTTACAATATTCATTGATTTTTGCCATTGAAAAACATGTTTTTCATATACCAGAAATGTTTGAAGCTACTGACTGAATGAAAGGAGCTGGCATCTCACTCTCTTTGAATCTTCTTTATCATGCTAGGATTAACAGGAAAAAGCAAAAAATTTCAGAATTGCACCGTGCAATGTGGAGATATTACTGTTTGTGCATTTACAATATTCATTGATTTTTGCCATTGAAAAACATGTTTTTCATATACCAGAAATGTTTGAAGCTACTGACTGAATGAAAGGAGCTGGCATCTCACTCTCTTTGAATCTTCTTTATCATGCTAGGATTAGCAGGAAAAAGCAAAAAATTTCAGAATTGCACCTTGCAATGTGGAGATATTACTGTTTGTGCATTTACAATATTCATTGATTTTTGCCATTGAAAAACATGTTTTTCATATACCAGAAATGTTTGAAGCTACTGACTGAATGAAAGAAGCTGGCATCTCACTCTCTTTGAATCTTCTTTATCATGCTAGGATTAACAGGAAAAAGCAAAAAATTTCAGAATTGCACCTTGCAATGTGGAGATATTACTGTTTGTGCATTTACAATATTCATTGATTTTTGCCATTGAAAAACATGTTTTTCATATACCAGAAATGTTTGAAGCTACTGACTGAATGAAAGGAGCTGGCATCTCACTCTCTTTGAATCTTCTTTATCATGCTAGGATTAGCAGGAAAAAGCAAAAAATTTCAGAATTGCACCTTGCAATGTGGAGATATTACTGTTTGTGCATTTACAATATTCATTGATTTTTGCCATTGAAAAACATGTTTTTCATATACCAGAAATGTTTGAAGCTACTGACTGAATGAAAGGAGCTGGCATCTCACTCTCTTTGAATCTTCTTTATCATGCTAGGATTAACAGGAAAAAGCAAAAAATTTCAGAATTGCACCTTGCAATGTGGAGATATTACTGTTTGTGCATTTACAATATTCATTGATTTTTGCCATTGAAAAACATGTTTTTCATATACCAGAAATGTTTGAAGCTACTGACTGAATGAAAGGAGCTGGCATCTCACTCTCTTTGAATCTTCTTTATCATGCTAGGATTAACAGGAAAAAGCTAAAAATTTCAGAATTGCACCGTGCAATGTGGAGATATTACTGTTTGTGCATTTACAATATTCATTGATTTTTGCCATTGAAAAACATGTTTTTCATATACCAGAAATGTTTGAAGCTACTGACTGAATGAAAGGAGCTGGCATCTCACTCTCTTTGAATCTTCTTTATCATGCTAGGATTAGCAGGAAAAAGCAAAAAATTTCAGAATTGCACCTTGCAATGTGGAGATATTACTGTTTGTGCATTTACAATTTTCATTGATTTTTGCCATTGAAAAACATGTTTTTCATATACCAGAAATGTTTGAAGCTACTGACTGAATGAAAGGAGCTGGCATCTCACTCTCTTTGAATCTTCTTTATCATGCTAGGATTAGCAGGAAAAAGCAAAAAATTTCAGAATTGCACCTTGCAATGTGGAGATATTACTGTTTGTGCATTTACAATATTCATTGATTTTTGCCATTGAAAAACATGGTTTTTCATATACCAGAAATGTTTGAAGCTACTGACTGAATGAAAGGAGCTGGCATCTCACTCTCTTTGAATCTTCTTTATCATGCTAGGATTAGCAGGAAAAAGCAAAAAATTTCAGAATTGCACCTTGCAATGTGGAGATATTACTGTTTGTGCATTTACAATATTCATTGATTTTTGCCATTGAAAAACATGGTTTTTCATATACCAGAAATGTTTGAAGCTACTGACTGAATGAAAGGAGCTGGCATCTCACTCTCTTTGAATCTTCTTTATCATGCTAGGATTAACAGGAAAAAGCTAAAAATTTCAGAATTGCACTGTGCAATGTGGAGATATTACTGTTTGTGCATTTACAATATTCATTGATTTTTGCCATTGAAAAACATGTTTTTCATATACCAGAAATGTTTGAAGCTACTGACTGAATGAAAGGAGCTGGCATCTCACTCTCTTTGAATCTTCATTATCATGCTAGGATTAGCAGGAAAAAGCAAAAAATTTCAGAATTGCACCTTGCAATGTGGAGATATTACTGTTTGTGCATTTACAATATTCATTGATTTTTGCCATTGAAAAACATGTTTTTCATATACCAGAAATGTTTGAAGCTACTGACTGAATGAAAGGAGCTGGCATCTCACTCTCTTTGAATCTTCTTTATCATGCTAGGATTAGCAGGAAAAAGCAAAAAATTTCAGAATTGCACCTTGCAATGTGGAGATATTACTGTTTGTGCATTTACAATATTCATTAATTTTTGCCATTGAAAAACGTCCAGAAATGTTTGAAGCTACTGACTGAATGAAAGGAGCTGGCATCTCACTCTCTTTGAATCTTCTTTATCATGCTAGGATTAACAGGAAAAAGCTAAAAATTTCAGAATTGCACCGTGCAATGTGGAGATATTACTGTTTGTGCATTTACAATATTCATTGATTTTTGCCATTGAAAAACATGTTTTTCATATACCAGAAATGTTTGAAGCTGCTGACTGAATGAAAGGAGCTGGCATCTCACTCTCTTTGAATCTTCTTTATCATGCTAGGATTAACAGGAAAAAGCTAAAAATTTCAGAATTGCACCGTGCAATGTGGAGATATTACTGTTTGTGCATTTACAATATTCATTGATTTTTGCCATTGAAAAACATGTTTTTCATATACCAGAAATGTTTGAAGCTACTGACTGAATGAAAGGAGCTGGCATCTCACTCTCTTTGAATCTTCTTTATCATGCTAGGATTAGCAGGAAAAAGCAAAAAATTTCAGAATTGCACCTTGCAATGTGGAGATATTACTGTTTGTGCATTTACAATATTCATTGATTTTTGCCATTGAAAAACGTTTTTCATATACCAGAAATGTTTGAAGCTACTGACTGAATGAAAGGAGCTGGCATCTCACTCTCTTTGAATCTTCTTTATCATGCTAGGATTAACAGGAAAAAGCAAAAAATTTCAGAATTGCACCTTGCAATGTGGTGATATTACTGTTTGTGCATTTACAATATTCATTGATTTTTGCCATTGAAAAACATGTTTTTCATATACCAGAAATGTTTGAAGCTACTGACTGAATGAAAGGAGCTGGCATCTCACTCTCTTTGAATCTTCTTTATCATGCTAAGAGGAGCAGGAAAAAGCAAAAAATTTCAGAATTGCACCTTGCAATGCGGAGAAATTACTGTTTGTGCATTTACAATATTCATTGATTTTTGCCATTGAAAAACGTCCAGAAATGATTGAAGCTACTGACTGAATGAAAGGAGCTGGCATCTCACTCTCTTTGAATCTTCTTTATCATGCTAAGAGGAGCAGGAAAAAGCAAAAAATTTCAGAATTGCACCTTGCAATGCGGAGAAATTACTGTTTGTGCATTTACAATATTCATTGATTTTTGCCATTGAAAAACGTCCAGAAATGATTGAAGCTACTGACTGAATGAAAGGAGCTGGCATCTCACTCTCTTTGAATCTTCTTTATCATGCTAAGAGGAGCAGGAAAAAGCAAAAAATTTCAGAATTGCACCTTGCAATGCGGAGAAATTACTGTTTGTGCATTTACAATATTCATTGATTTTTGCCATTGAAAAACATCATGTTATTCATATACCAGAAATGATTGAAGCTACTGACTGAATGAAAGGAGCTGGCATCTTACTCTCTTTGAATCTTCTTTGTCATGCTAAGAGGAGCAGGAAAAAGCAAAAAATTTCAGAATTGCACCTTGCAATGCGGAGAAATTACTGTTTGTGCATTTACAATATTCATTGATTTTTGCCATTGAAAAACGTCCAGAAATGATTGAAGCTACTGACTGAATGAAAGGAGCTGGCATCTCACTCTCTTTGAATCTTCTTTATCATGCTAAGAGGAGCAGGAAAAAGCAAAAAATTTCAGAATTGCACCTTGCAATGCGGAGAAATTACTGTTTGTGCATTTACAATATTCATTGATTTTTGCCATTGAAAAACGTCCAGAAATGATTGAAGCTACTGACTGAATGAAAGGAGCTGGCATCTCACTCTCTTTGAATCTTCTTTATCATGCTAAGAGGAGCAGGAAAAAGCAAAAAATTTCAGAATTGCACCTTGCAATGCGGAGAAATTACTGTTTGTGCATTTACAATATTCATTGATTTTTGCCATTGAAAAACATCATGTTATTCATATACCAGAAATGTTTGTAGCTACTGACTGAATGAAAGGAGCTGGCATCTCACTCTCTTTGAATCTTCTTTATCATGCTAAGAGGAGCAGGAAAAAGCAAAAAATTTCAGAATTGCACCTTGCAATGCGGAGAAATTACTGTTTGTGCATTTACAATATTCATTGATTTTTGCCATTGAAAAACGTCCAGAAATGATTGAAGCTACTGACTGAATGAAAGGAGCTGGCATCTCACTCTCTTTGAATCTTCTTTATCATGCTAAGAGGAGCAGGAAAAAGCAAAGAATTTCAGAATTGCACCTTACAATGTGGAGAAATTACTGTTTGTGCATTTACAATATTCATTGATTTTTGCCATTGAAAAACATCATGTTATTCATATACCAGAAATGATTGAAGCTACTGACTGAATGAAAGGAGCTGGCATCTCACTCTCTTTGAATCTTCTTTATCATGCTAAGAGGAGCAGGAAAAAGCAAAAAATTTCAGAATTGCACCTTGCAATGCGGAGAAATTACTGTTTGTGCATTTACAATATTCATTGATTTTTGCCATTGAAAAACATCATGTTATTCATATACCAGAAATGTTTGAAGCTACTGACTGAATGAAAGGAGCTGGCATCTCACTCTCTTTGAATCTTCTTTATCATGCTAAGAGGAGCAGGAAAAAGCAAAAAATTTCAGAATTGCACCTTGCAATGCGGAGAAATTACTGTTTGTGCATTTACAATATTCATTGATTTTTGCCATTGAAAAACGTCCAGAAATGATTGAAGCTACTGACTGAATGAAAGGAGCTGGCATCTCACTCTCTTTGAATCTTCTTTATTATGCTAAGAGGAGCAGGAAAAAGCAAAAAATTTCAGAATTGCACCTTGCAATGCGGAGAAATTACTGTTTGTGCATTTACAATATTCATTGATTTTTGCCATTGAAAAACGTCCAGAAATGATTGAAGCTACTGACTGAATGAAAGGAGCTGGCATCTCACTCTCTTTGAGTCTTCTTTATCATGCTAAGAGGAGCAGGAAAAAGCAAAAAATTTCAGAATTGCAACTTGCAATGCGGAGAAATTACTGTTTGTGCATTTACAATATTCATTGATTTTTGGCATTGAAAAACATCATGTTATTCATATACCAGAAATGATTGAAGCTACTGACTGAATGAAAGGAGCTGGCATCTCACTCTCTTTGAATCTTCTTTATCATGCTAAGAGGAGCAGGAAAAAGCAAAAAATTTCAGAATTGCACCTTGCAATGCGGAGAAATTACTGTTTGTGCATTTACAATATTCATTGATTTTTGCCATTGAAAAACGTCCAGAAATGATTGAAGCTACTGACTGAATGAAAGGAGCTGGCATCTCACTCTCTTTGAATCTTCTTTATCATGCTAAGAGGAGCAGGAAAAAGCAAAAAATTTCAGAATTGCACCTTGCAATGCGGAGAAATTACTGTTTGTGCATTTACAATATTCATTGATTTTTGCCATTGAAAAACGTCCAGAAATGATTGAAGCTACTGACTGAATGAAAGGAGCTGGCATCTCACTCTCTTTGAATCTTCTTTATCATGCTAAGAGGAGCAGGAAAAAGCAAAAAATTTCAGAATTGCACCTTGCAATGCGGAGAAATTACTGTTTGTGCATTTACAATATTCATTGATTTTTGCCATTGAAAAACATCATGTTATTCATATACCAGAAATGATTGAAGCTACTGACTGAATGAAAGGAGCTGGCATCTTACTCTCTTTGAATCTTCTTTGTCATGCTAAGAGGAGCAGGAAAAAGCAAAAAATTTCAGAATTGCACCTTGCAATGCGGAGAAATTACTGTTTGTGCATTTACAATATTCATTGATTTTTGCCATTGAAAAACGTCCAGAAATGATTGAAGCTACTGACTGAATGAAAGGAGCTGGCATCTCACTCTCTTTGAATCTTCTTTATCATGCTAAGAGGAGCAGGAAAAAGCAAAAAATTTCAGAATTGCACCTTGCAATGCGGAGAAATTACTGTTTGTGCATTTACAATATTCATTGATTTTTGCCATTGAAAAACATCATGTTATTCATATACCAGAAATGTTTGAAGCTACTGACTGAATGAAAGGAGCTGGCATCTCACTCTCTTTGAATCTTCTTTATCATGCTAAGAGGAGCAGGAAAAAGCAAAAAATTTCAGAATTGCACCTTGCAATGCGGAGAAATTACTGTTTGTGCATTTACAATATTCATTGATTTTTGCCATTGAAAAACGTCCAGAAATGATTGAAGCTACTGACTGAATGAAAGGAGCTGGCATCTCACTCTCTTTGAATCTTCTTTATCATGCTAAGAGGAGCAGGAAAAAGCAAAAAATTTCAGAATTGCAACTTGCAATGCGGAGAAATTACTGTTTGTGCATTTACAATATTCATTGATTTTTGCCATTGAAAAACATCATGTTATTCATATACCAGAAATGATTGAAGCTACTGACTGAATGAAAGGAGCTGGCATCTCACTCTCTTTGAATCTTCTTTATCATGCTAAGAGGAGCAGGAAAAAGCAAAAAATTTCAGAATTGCACCTTGCAATGCGGAGAAATTACTGTTTGTGCATTTACAATATTCATTGATTTTTGCCATTGAAAAACGTCCAGAAATGATTGAAGCTACTGACTGAATGAAAGGAGCTGGCATCTCACTCTCTTTGAATCTTCTTTATCATGCTAAGAGGAGCAGGAAAAAGCAAAAAATTTCAGAATTGCACCTTGCAATGCGGAGAAATTACTGTTTGTGCTTTTACAATATTCATTGATTTTTGCCATTGAAAAACATCATATTATTCATATACCAGAAATGTTTGAAGCTACTGACTGAATGAAAGGACCTGGCATCTCACTCTCTTTGAATCTTCTTTATCATGCTAAGAGGAGCAGGAAAAAGCAAAAAATTTCAGAATTGCACCTTGCAATGCGGAGAAATTACTGTTTGTGCATTTACAATATTCATTGATTTTTGCCATTGAAAAACGTCCAGAAATGATTGAAGCTACTGACTGAATGAAAGGAGCTGGCATCTCACTCTCTTTGAATCTTCTTTATCATGCTAAGAGGAGCAGGAAAAAGCAAAAAATTTCAGAATTGCACCTTGCAATGCGGAGAAATTACTGTTTGTGCATTTACAATATTCATTGATTTTTGCCATTGAAAAACGTCCAGAAATGATTGAAGCTACTGACTGAATGAAAGGAGCTGGCATCTCACTCTCTTTGAATCTTCTTTATCATGCTAAGAGGAGCAGGAAAAAGCAAAAAATTTCAGAATTGCACCTTGCAATGCGGAGAAATTACTGTTTGTGCATTTACAATATTCATTGATTTTTGCCATTGAAAAACATCATGTTATTCATATACCAGAAATGATTGAAGCTACTGACTGAATGAAAGGAGCTGGCATCTTAATCTCTTTGAATCTTCTTTGTCATGCTAAGAGGAGCAGGAAAAAGCAAAAAATTTCAGAATTGCACCTTGCAATGCGGAGAAATTACTGTTTGTGCATTTACAATATTCATTGATTTTTGCCATTGAAAAACGTCCAGAAATGATTGAAGCTACTGACTGAATGAAAGGAGCTGGCATCTCACTCTCCTTGAATCTTCTTTATCATGCTAAGAGGAGCAGGAAAAAGCAAAAAATTTCAGAATTGCACCTTGCAATGCGGAGAAATTACTGTTTGTGCATTTACAATATTCATTGATTTTTGCCATTGAAAAACGTCCAGAAATGATTGAAGCTACTGACTGAATGAAAGGAGCTGGCATCTCACTCTCTTTGAATCTTCTTTATCATGCTAAGAGGAGCAGGAAAAAGCAAAAAATTTCAGAATTGCACCTTGCAATGCGGAGAAATTACTGTTTGTGCATTTACAATATTCATTGATTTTTGCCATTGAAAAACATCATGTTATTCATATACCAGAAATGTTTGTAGCTACTGACTGAATGAAAGGAGCTGGCATCTCACTCTCTTTGAATCTTCTTTATCATGCTAAGAGGAGCAGGAAAAAGCAAAAAATTTCAGAATTGCACCTTGCAATGCGGAGAAATTACTGTTTGTGCATTTACAATATTCATTGATTTTTGCCATTGAAAAACGTCCAGAAATGATTGAAGCTACTGACTGAATGAAAGGAGCTGGCATCTCACTCTCTTTGAATCTTCTTTATCATGCTAAGAGGAGCAGGAAAAAGCAAAAAATTTCAGAATTGCACCTTGCAATGCGGAGAAATTACTGTTTGTGCATTTACAATATTCATTGATTTTTGCCATTGAAAAACGTCCAGAAATGATTGGAGCTACTGACTGAATGAAAGGAGCTGGCATCTCACTCTCTTTGAATCTTCTTTATCATGCTAAGAGGAGCAGGAAAAAGCAAAAAATTTCAGAATTGCACCTTGCAATGCGGAGAAATTACTCTTTGTGCATTTACAATATTCATTGATTTTTGCCATTGAAAAACATCATGTTATTCATATACCAGAAATGTTTGAAGCTACTGACTGAATGAAAGGAGCTGGCATCTCACTCTCTTTGAATCTTCTTTATCATGCTAAGAGGAGCAGGAAAAAGCAAAAAATTTCAGAATTGCACCTTGCAATGCGGAGAAATTACTGTTTGTGCATTTACAATATTCATTGATTTTTGCCATTGAAAAACATCATGTTATTCATATACCAGAAATGTTTGAAGCTACTGACTGAATGAAAGGAGCTGGCATCTCACTCTCTTTGAATCTTCTTTATCATGCTAAGAGGTGCAGGAAAAAGCAAAAAATTTCAGAATTGCACCTTGCAATGTGGAGAAATTACTGTTTGTGCATTTACAATATTCATTGATTTTTACCATTGAAAAACGTCCAGAAATGATTGAAGCTACTGACTGAATGAAAGTAGCTGGCATCCACTCTCTTTGAATCTTCTTTATCATGCTAAGAGGAGCAGGAAAAAGCAAAAAATTTCAGACTTGCACCTTGCAATGCGGAGAAATTACTGTTTGTGCATTTACAATATTCATTGATTTTTGCCATTGAAAAACATCATGTTATTCATATACCAGAAATGTTTGAAGCTACTGACTGAATGAAAGGAGCTGGCATCTCACTCTCTTTGAATCTTCTTTATCATGCTAAGAGGAGCAGGAAAAAGCAAAAAATTTCAGAATTGCACCTTGCAATGCGGAGAAATTACTGTTTGTGCATTTACAATATTCATTGATTTTTGCCATTGAAAAACGTCCAGAAATGATTGAAGCTACTGACTGAATGAAAGGAGCTGGCATCTCACTCTCTTTGAATCTTCTTTATCATGCTAAGAGGAGCAGGAAAAAGCAAAAAATTTCAGAATTGCACCTTGCAATGCGGAGAAATTACTGTTTGTGCATTTACAATATTCATTGATTTTTGCCATTGAAAAACATCATGTTATTCATATACCAGAAATGTTTGTAGCTACTGACTGAATGAAAGGAGCTGGCATCTCACTCTCTTTGAATCTTCTTTATCATGCTAAGAGGAGCAGGAAAAAGCAAAAAATTTCAGAATTGCACCTTGCAATGCGGAGAAATTACTGTTTGTGCATTTACAATATTCATTGATTTTTGCCATTGAAAAACGTCCAGAAATGATTGAAGCTACTGACTGAATGAAAGGAGCTGGCATCTCACTCTCTTTGAATCTTCTTTATCATGCTAAGAGGAGCAGGAAAAAGCAAAAAATTTCAGAATTGCACCTTGCAATGCGGAGAAATTACTGTTTGTGCATTTACAATATTCATTGATTTTTGCCATTGAAAAACGTCCAGAAATGATTGAAGCTACTGACTGAATGAAAGGAGCTGGCATCTCACTCTCTTTGAATCTTCTTTATCATGCTAAGAGGAGCAGGAAAAAGCAAAAAATTTCAGAATTGCACCTTGCAATGCGGAGAAATTACTGTTTGTGCATTTACAATATTCATTGATTTTTGCCATTGAAAAACATCATGTTATTCATATACCAGAAATGTTTGAAGCTACTGACTGAATGAAAGGAGCTGGCATCTCACTCTCTTTGAATCTTCTTTATCATGCTAAGAGGAGCAGGAAAAAGCAAAAAATTTCAGAATTGCACCTTGCAATGCGGAGAAATTACTGTTTGTGCATTTACAATATTCATTGATTTTTGCCATTGAAAAACATCATGTTATTCATATACCAGAAATGTTTGAAGCTACTGACTGAATGAAAGGAGCTGGCATCTCACTCTCTTTGAATCTTCTTTATCATGCTAAGAGGAGCAGGAAAAAGCAAAAAATTTCAGAATTGCACCTTGCAATGTGGAGAAATTACTGTTTGTGCATTTACAATATTCATTGATTTTTACCATTGAAAAACGTCCAGAAATGATTGAAGCTACTGACTGAATGAAAGTAGCTGGCATCTCACTCTCTTTGAATCTTCTTTATCATGCTAAGAGGAGCAGGAAAAAGCAAAAAATTTCAGACTTGCACCTTGCAATGCGGAGAAATTACTGTTTGTGCATTTACAATATTCATTGATTTTTGCCATTGAAAAACATCATGTTATTCATATACCAGAAATGTTTGAAGCTACTGACTGAATGAAAGGAGCTGGCATCTCACTCTCTTTGAATCTTCTTTATCATGCTAAGAGGAGCAGGAAAAAGCAAAAAATTTCAGAATTGCACCTTGCAATGCGGAGAAATTACTGTTTGTGCATTTACAATATTCATTGATTTTTGCCATTGAAAAACGTCCAGAAATGATTGAAGCTACTGACTGAATGAAAGGAGCTGGCATCTCACTCTCTTTGAATCTTCTTTATCATGCTAAGAGGAGCAGGAAAAAGCAAAAAATTTCAGAATTGCACCTTGCAATGCGGAGAAATTACTGTTTGTGCATTTACAATATTCATTGATTTTTGCCATTGAAAAACGTCCAGAAATGATTGAAGCTACTGACTGAATGAAAGGAGCTGGCATCTCACTCTCTTTGAATCTTCTTTATCATGCTAAGAGGAGCAGGAAAAATCTAAAAATTTCAGAATTGCACCTTGCAATGCGGAGAAATTACTGTTTGTGCATTTACAATATTCAATGATTTTTGCCATTGAAAAACATGGTTTTTCATATACCAGAAATGTTTGAAGCTACTGACTGAATGAAAGGAGCTGGCATCTCACTCTCTTTGAATCTTCTTTATCATGCTAGGATTAGCAGGAAAAAGCAAAAAATTTCAGAATTGCACCTTGCAATGTGGAGATATTACTGTTTGTGCATTTACAATATTCATTGATTTTTGCCATTGAAAAACATGGTTTTTCATATACCAGAAATGTTTGAAGCTACTGACTGAATGAAAGGAGCTGGCATCTCACTCTCTTTGAATCTTCTTTATCATGCTAGGATTAACAGGAAAAAGCTAAAAATTTCAGAATTGCACTGTGCAATGTGGAGATATTACTGTTTGTGCATTTACAATATTCATTGATTTTTGCCATTGAAAAACATGTTTTTCATATACCAGAAATGTTTGAAGCTACTGACTGAATGAAAGGAGCTGGCATCTCACTCTCTTTGAATCTTCATTATCATGCTAGGATTAGCAGGAAAAAGCAAAAAATTTCAGAATTGCACCTTGCAATGTGGAGATATTACTGTTTGTGCATTTACAATATTCATTGATTTTTGCCATTGAAAAACATGTTTTTCATATACCAGAAATGTTTGAAGCTACTGACTGAATGAAAGGAGCTGGCATCTCACTCTCTTTGAATCTTCTTTATCATGCTAGGATTAACAGGAAAAAGCAAAAAATTTCAGAATTGCACCTTGCAATGTGGAGATATTACTGTTTGTGCATTTACAATATTCATTGATTTTTGCCATTGAAAAACATGTTTTTCATATACCAGAAATGTTTGAAGCTACTGACTGAATGAAAGGAGCTGGCATCTCACTCTCTTTGAATCTTCTTTATCATGCTAGGATTAACAGGAAAAAGCTAAAAATTTCAGAATTGCACCGTGCAATGTGGAGATATTACTGTTTGTGCATTTACAATATTCATTGATTTTTGCCATTGAAAAACATGTTTTTCATATACCAGAAATGTTTGAAGCTACTGACTGAATGAAAGGAGCTGGCATCTCACTCTCTTTGAATCTTCTTTATCATGCTAGGATTAGCAGGAAAAAGCAAAAAATTTCAGAATTGCACCTTGCAATGTGGAGATATTACTGTTTGTGCATTTACAATATTCATTAATTTTTGCCATTGAAAAACGTCCAGAAATGTTTGAAGCTACTGACTGAATGAAAGGAGCTGGCATCTCACTCTCTTTGAATCTTCTTTATCATGCTAGGATTAGCAGGAAAAAGCAAAAAATTTCAGAATTGCACCTTGCAATGTGGAGATATTACTGTTTGTGCATTTACAATATTCATTAATTTTTGCCATTGAAAAACGTCCAGAAATGTTTGAAGCTACTGACTGAATGAAAGGAGCTGGCATCTCACTCTCTTTGAATCTTCTTTATCATGCTAGGATTAACAGGAAAAAGCTAAAAATTTCAGAATTGCACCGTGCAATGTGGAGATATTACTGTTTGTGCATTTACAATATTCATTGATTTTTGCCATTGAAAAACATGTTTTTCATATACCAGAAATGTTTGAAGCTGCTGACTGAATGAAAGGAGCTGGCATCTCACTCTCTTTGAATCTTCTTTATCATGCTAGGATTAACAGGAAAAAGCTAAAAATTTCAGAATTGCACCGTGCAATGTGGAGATATTACTGTTTGTGCATTTACAATATTCATTGATTTTTGCCATTGAAAAACATGTTTTTCATATACCAGAAATGTTTGAAGCTACTGACTGAATGAAAGGAGCTGGCATCTCACTCTCTTTGAATCTTCTTTATCATGCTAGGATTAGCAGGAAAAAGCAAAAAATTTCAGAATTGCACCTTGCAATGTGGAGATATTACTGTTTGTGCATTTACAATATTCATTGATTTTTGCCATTGAAAAACGTTTTTCATATACCAGAAATGTTTGAAGCTACTGACTGAATGAAAGGAGCTGGCATCTCACTCTCTTTGAATCTTCTTTATCATGCTAGGATTAACAGGAAAAAGCAAAAAATTTCAGAATTGCACCTTGCAATGTGGTGATATTACTGTTTGTGCATTTACAATATTCATTGATTTTTGCCATTGAAAAACATGTTTTTCATATACCAGAAATGTTTGAAGCTACTGACTGAATGAAAGGAGCTGGCATCTCACTCTCTTTGAATCTTCTTTATCATGCTAAGAGGAGCAGGAAAAAGCAAAAAATTTCAGAATTGCACCTTGCAATGCGGAGAAATTACTGTTTGTGCATTTACAATATTCATTGATTTTTGCCATTGAAAAACGTCCAGAAATGATTGAAGCTACTGACTGAATGAAAGGAGCTGGCATCTCACTCTCTTTGAATCTTCTTTATCATGCTAAGAGGAGCAGGAAAAAGCAAAAAATTTCAGAATTGCACCTTGCAATGCGGAGAAATTACTGTTTGTGCATTTACAATATTCATTGATTTTTGCCATTGAAAAACGTCCAGAAATGATTGAAGCTACTGACTGAATGAAAGGAGCTGGCATCTCACTCTCTTTGAATCTTCTTTATCATGCTAAGAGGAGCAGGAAAAAGCAAAAAATTTCAGAATTGCACCTTGCAATGCGGAGAAATTACTGTTTGTGCATTTACAATATTCATTGATTTTTGCCATTGAAAAACATCATGTTATTCATATACCAGAAATGATTGAAGCTACTGACTGAATGAAAGGAGCTGGCATCTTACTCTCTTTGAATCTTCTTTGTCATGCTAAGAGTAGCAGGAAAAAGCAAAAAATTTCAGAATTGCACCTTGCAATGCGGAGAAATTACTGTTTGTGCATTTACAATATTCATTGATTTTTGCCATTGAAAAACGTCCAGAAATGATTGAAGCTACTGACTGAATGAAAGGAGCTGGCATCTCACTCTCTTTGAATCTTCTTTATCATGCTAAGAGGAGCAGGAAAAAGCAAAAAATTTCAGAATTGCACCTTGCAATGCGGAGAAATTACTGTTTGTGCATTTACAATATTCATTGATTTTTGCCATTGAAAAACGTCCAGAAATGATTGAAGCTACTGACTGAATGAAAGGAGCTGGCATCTCACTCTCTTTGAATCTTCTTTATCATGCTAAGAGGAGCAGGAAAAAGCAAAAAATTTCAGAATTGCACCTTGCAATGCGGAGAAATTACTGTTTGTGCATTTACAATATTCATTGATTTTTGCCATTGAAAAACATCATGTTATTCATATACCAGAAATGTTTGTAGCTACTGACTGAATGAAAGGAGCTGGCATCTCACTCTCTTTGAATCTTCTTTATCATGCTAAGAGGAGCAGGAAAAAGCAAAAAATTTCAGAATTGCACCTTGCAATGCGGAGAAATTACTGTTTGTGCATTTACAATATTCATTGATTTTTGCCATTGAAAAACGTCCAGAAATGATTGAAGCTACTGACTGAATGAAAGGAGCTGGCATCTCACTCTCTTTGAATCTTCTTTATCATGCTAAGAGGAGCAGGAAAAAGCAAAAAATGTCAGAATTGCACCTTACAATGTGGAGAAATTACTGTTTGTGCATTTACAATATTCATTGATTTTTGCCATTGAAAAACATCATGTTATTCATATACCAGAAATGATTGAAGCTACTGACTGAATGAAAGGAGCTGGCATCTCACTCTCTTTGAATCTTCTTTATCATGCTAAGAGGAGCAGGAAAAAGCAAAAAATTTCAGAATTGCACCTTGCAATGCGGAGAAATTACTGTTTGTGCATTTACAATATTCATTGATTTTTGCCATTGAAAAACATCATGTTATTCATATACCAGAAATGTTTGAAGCTACTGACTGAATGAAAGGAGCTGGCATCTCACTCTCTTTGAATCTTCTTTATCATGCTAAGAGGAGCAGGAAAAAACAAAAATTTTCAGAATTGCACCTTGCAATGCGGAGAAATTACTGTTTGTGCATTTACAATATTCATTGATTTTTGCCATTGAAAAACGTCCAGAAATGATTGAAGCTACTGACTGAATGAAAGGAGCTGGCATCTCACTCTCTTTGAATCTTCTTTATTATGCTAAGAGGAGCAGGAAAAAGCAAAAAATTTCAGAATTGCACCTTGCAATGCGGAGAAATTACTGTTTGTGCATTTACAATATTCATTGATTTTTGCCATTGAAAAACGTCCAGAAATGATTGAAGCTACTGACTGAATGAAAGGAGCTGGCATCTCACTGTCTTTGAGTCTTCTTTATCATGCTAAGAGGAGCAGGAAAAAGCAAAAAATTTCAGAATTGCAACTTGCAATGCGGAGAAATTACTGTTTGTGCATTTACAATATTCATTGATTTTTGGCATTGAAAAACATCATGTTATTCATATACCAGAAATGATTGAAGCTACTGA
This sequence comes from Phyllobates terribilis, assembly GCF_046119375.1. Taxonomy (NCBI): domain Eukaryota; kingdom Metazoa; phylum Chordata; class Amphibia; order Anura; family Dendrobatidae; genus Phyllobates; species Phyllobates terribilis. Next base: position 291,221 of record NW_027363895.1, on the reverse strand, counting down.
CTGAATGAAAGGAGCTGGCATCTCACTCTCTTTGAATCTTCTTTATCATGCTAAGAGGAGCAGGAAAAAGCAAAAAATTTCAGAATTGCACCTTGCAATGCGGAGAAATTACTGTTTGTGCATTTACAATATTCATTGATTTTTGCCATTGAAAAACGTCCAGAAATGATTGAAGCTACTGACTGAATGAAAGGAGCTGGCATCTCACTCTCTTTGAATCTTCTTTATCATGCTAAGAGGAGCAGGAAAAAGCAAAAAATTTCAGAATTGCACCTTGCAATGCGGAGAAATTACTGTTTGTGCTTTTACAATATTCATTGATTTTTGCCATTGAAAAACATCATATTATTCATATACCAGAAATGTTTGAAGCTACTGACTGAATGAAAGGACCTGGCATCTCACTCTCTTTGAATCTTCTTTATCATGCTAAGAGGAGCAGGAAAAAGCAAAAAATTTCAGAATTGCACCTTGCAATGCGGAGAAATTACTGTTTGTGCATTTACAATATTCATTGATTTTTGCCATTGAAAAACGTCCAGAAATGATTGAAGCTACTGACTGAATGAAAGGAGCTGGCATCTCACTCTCTTTGAATCTTCTTTATCATGCTAAGAGGAGCAGGAAAAAGCAAAAAATTTCAGAATTGCACCTTGCAATGCGGAGAAATTACTGTTTGTGCATTTACAATATTCATTGATTTTTGCCATTGAAAAACATCATGTTATTCATATACCAGAAATGTTTGAAGCTACTGACTGAATGAAAGGAGCTGGCATCTCACTCTCTTTGAATCTTCTTTATCATGCTAAGAGGAGCAGGAAAAAGCAAAAAATTTCAGAATTGCACCTTGCAATGCGGAGAAATTACTGTTTGTGCATTTACAATATTCATTGATTTTTGCCATTGAAAAACGTCCAGAAATGATTGAAGCTACTGACTGAATGAAAGGAGCTGGCATCTCACTCTCTTTGAATCTTCTTTATCATGCTAAGAGGAGCAGGAAAAAGCAAAAAATTTCAGAATTGCAACTTGCAATGCGGAGAAATTACTGTTTGTGCATTTACAATATTCATTGATTTTTGCCATTGAAAAACATCATGTTATTCATATACCAGAAATGATTGAAGCTACTGACTGAATGAAAGGAGCTGGCATCTCACTCTCTTTGAATCTTCTTTATCATGCTAAGAGGAGCAGGAAAAAGCAAAAAATTTCAGAATTGCACCTTGCAATGCGGAGAAATTACTGTTTGTGCATTTACAATATTCATTGATTTTTGCCATTGAAAAACGTCCAGAAATGATTGAAGCTACTGACTGAATGAAAGGAGCTGGCATCTCACTCTCTTTGAATCTTCTTTATCATGCTAAGAGGAGCAGGAAAAAGCAAAAAATTTCAGAATTGCACCTTGCAATGCGGAGAAATTACTGTTTGTGCTTTTACAATATTCATTGATTTTTGCCATTGAAAAACATCATATTATTCATATACCAGAAATGTTTGAAGCTACTGACTGAATGAAAGGACCTGGCATCTCACTCTCTTTGAATCTTCTTTATCATGCTAAGAGGAGCAGGAAAAAGCAAAAAATTTCAGAATTGCACCTTGCAATGCGGAGAAATTACTGTTTGTGCATTTACAATATTCATTGATTTTTGCCATTGAAAAACGTCCAGAAATGATTGAAGCTACTGACTGAATGAAAGGAGCTGGCATCTCACTCTCTTTGAATCTTCTTTATCATGCTAAGAGGAGCAGGAAAAAGCAAAAAATTTCAGAATTGCACCTTGCAATGCGGAGAAATTACTGTTTGTGCATTTACAATATTCATTGATTTTTGCCATTGAAAAACGTCCAGAAATGATTGAAGCTACTGACTGAATGAAAGGAGCTGGCATCTCACTCTCTTTGAATCTTCTTTATCATGCTAAGAGGAGCAGGAAAAAGCAAAAAATTTCAGAATTGCACCTTGCAATGCGGAGAAATTACTGTTTGTGCATTTACAATATTCATTGATTTTTGCCATTGAAAAACATCATGTTATTCATATACCAGAAATGATTGAAGCTACTGACTGAATGAAAGGAGCTGGCATCTTAATCTCTTTGAATCTTCTTTGTCATGCTAAGAGGAGCAGGAAAAAGCAAAAAATTTCAGAATTGCACCTTGCAATGCGGAGAAATTACTGTTTGTGCATTTACAATATTCATTGATTTTTGCCATTGAAAAACGTCCAGAAATGATTGAAGCTACTGACTGAATGAAAGGAGCTGGCATCTCACTCTCTTTGAATCTTCTTTATCATGCTAAGAGGAGCAGGAAAAAGCAAAAAATTTCAGAATTGCACCTTGCAATGCGGAGAAATTACTGTTTGTGCATTTACAATATTCATTGATTTTTGCCATTGAAAAACGTCCAGAAATGATTGAAGCTACTGACTGAATGAAAGGAGCTGGCATCTCACTCTCTTTGAATCTTCTTTATCATGCTAAGAGGAGCAGGAAAAAGCAAAAAATTTCAGAATTGCACCTTGCAATGCGGAGAAATTACTGTTTGTGCATTTACAATATTCATTGATTTTTGCCATTGAAAAACATCATGTTATTCATATACCAGAAATGTTTGTAGCTACTGACTGAATGAAAGGAGCTGGCATCTCACTCTCTTTGAATCTTCTTTATCATGCTAAGAGGAGCAGGAAAAAGCAAAAAATTTCAGAATTGCACCTTGCAATGCGGAGAAATTACTGTTTGTGCATTTACAATATTCATTGATTTTTGCCATTGAAAAACGTCCAGAAATGATTGAAGCTACTGACTGAATGAAAGGAGCTGGCATCTCACTCTCTTTGAATCTTCTTTATCATGCTAAGAGGAGCAGGAAAAAGCAAAAAATTTCAGAATTGCACCTTGCAATGCGGAGAAATTACTGTTTGTGCATTTACAATATTCATTGATTTTTGCCATTGAAAAACGTCCAGAAATGATTGAAGCTACTGACTGAATGAAAGGAGCTGGCATCTCACTATCTTTGAATCTTCTTTATCATGCTAAGAGGAGCAGGAAAAAGCAAAAAATTTCAGAATTGCACCTTGCAATGCGGAGAAATTACTCTTTGTGCATTTACAATATTCATTGATTTTTGCCATTGAAAAACATCGTTATTCATATACCAGAAATGTTTGAAGCTACTGACTGAATGAAAAGAGCTGGCATCTCACTCTCTTTGAATCTTCTTTATCATGCTAAGAGGAGCAGGAAAAAGCAAAAAATTTCAGAATTGCACCTTGCAATGCGGAGAAATTACTGTTTGTGCATTTACAATATTCATTGATTTTTGCCATTGAAAAACATCATGTTATTCATATACCAGAAATGTTTGAAGCTACTGACTGAATGAAAGGAGCTGGCATCTCACTCTCTTTGAATCTTCTTTATCATGCTAAGAGGTGCAGGAAAAAGCAAAAAATTTCAGAATTGCACCTTGCAATGTGGAGAAATTACTGTTTGTGCATTTACAATATTCATTGATTTTTACCATTGAAAAACGTCCAGAAATGATTGAAGCTACTGACTGAATGAAAGTAGCTGGCATCTCACTCTCTTTGAATCTTCTTTATCATGCTAAGAGGAGCAGGAAAAAGCAAAAAATTTCAGACTTGCACCTTGCAATGCGGAGAAATTACTGTTTGTGCATTTACAATATTCATTGATTTTTGCCATTGAAAAACATCATGTTATTCATATACCAGAAATGTTTGAAGCTACTGACTGAATGAAAGGAGCTGGCATCTCACTCTCTTTGAATCTTCTTTATCATGCTAAGAGGAGCAGGAAAAAGCAAAAAATTTCAGAATTGCACCTTGCAATGCGGAGAAATTACTGTTTGTGCATTTACAATATTCATTGATTTTTGCCATTGAAAAACGTCCAGAAATGATTGAAGCTACTGACTGAATGAAAGGAGCTGGCATCTCACTCTCTTTGAATCTTCTTTATCATGCTAAGAGGAGCAGGAAAAAGCAAAAAATTTCAGAATTGCACCTTGCAATGCGGAGAAATTACTGTTTGTGCATTTACAATATTCATTGATTTTTGCCATTGAAAAACATCATGTTATTCATATACCAGAAATGTTTGTAGCTACTGACTGAATGAAAGGAGCTGGCATCTCACTCTCTTTGAATCTTCTTTATCATGCTAAGAGGAGCAGGAAAAAGCAAAAAATTTCAGAATTGCACCTTGCAATGCGGAGAAATTACTGTTTGTGCATTTACAATATTCATTGATTTTTGCCATTGAAAAACGTCCAGAAATGATTGAAGCTACTGACTGAATGAAAGGAGCTGGCATCTCACTCTCTTTGAATCTTCTTTATCATGCTAAGAGGAGCAGGAAAAAGCAAAAAATTTCAGAATTGCACCTTGCAATGCGGAGAAATTACTGTTTGTGCATTTACAATATTCATTGATTTTTGCCATTGAAAAACGTCCAGAAATGATTGAAGCTACTGACTGAATGAAAGGAGCTGGCATCTCACTCTCTTTGAATCTTCTTTATCATGCTAAGAGGAGCAGGAAAAAGCAAAAAATTTCAGAATTGCACCTTGCAATGCGGAGAAATTACTGTTTGTGCATTTACAATATTCATTGATTTTTGCCATTGAAAAACATCATGTTATTCATATACCAGAAATGTTTGAAGCTACTGACTGAATGAAAGGAGCTGGCATCTCACTCTCTTTGAATCTTCTTTATCATGCTAAGAGGAGCAGGAAAAAGCAAAAAATTTCAGAATTGCACCTTGCAATGCGGAGAAATTACTGTTTGTGCATTTACAATATTCATTGATTTTTGCCATTGAAAAACATCATGTTATTCATATACCAGAAATGTTTGAAGCTACTGACTGAATGAAAGGAGCTGGCATCTCACTCTCTTTGAATCTTCTTTATCATGCTAAGAGGAGCAGGAAAAAGCAAAAAATTTCAGAATTGCACCTTGCAATGTGGAGAAATTACTGTTTGTGCATTTACAATATTCATTGATTTTTACCATTGAAAAACGTCCAGAAATGATTGAAGCTACTGACTGAATGAAAGTAGCTGGCATCTCACTCTCTTTGAATCTTCTTTATCATGCTAAGAGGAGCAGGAAAAAGCAAAAAATTTCAGACTTGCACCTTGCAATGCGGAGAAATTACTGTTTGTGCATTTACAATATTCATTGATTTTTGCCATTGAAAAACATCATGTTATTCATATACCAGAAATGTTTGAAGCTACTGACTGAATGAAAGGAGCTGGCATCTCACTCTCTTTGAATCTTCTTTATCATGCTAAGAGGAGCAGGAAAAAGCAAAAAATTTCAGAATTGCACCTTGCAATGCGGAGAAATTACTGTTTGTGCATTTACAATATTCATTGATTTTTGCCATTGAAAAACGTCCAGAAATGATTGAAGCTACTGACTGAATGAAAGGAGCTGGCATCTCACTCTCTTTGAATCTTCTTTATCATGCTAAGAGGAGCAGGAAAAAGCAAAAAATTTCAGAATTGCACCTTGCAATGCGGAGAAATTACTGTTTGTGCATTTACAATATTCATTGATTTTTGCCATTGAAAAACGTCCAGAAATGATTGAAGCTACTGACTGAATGAAAGGAGCTGGCATCTCACTCTCTTTGAATCTTCTTTATCATGCTAAGAGGAGCAGGAAAAATCTAAAAATTTCAGAATTGCACCTTGCAATGCGGAGAAATTACTGTTTGTGCATTTACAATATTCAATGATTTTTGCCATTGAAAAACATGTTATTCATATACCAGAAATGTTTGAAGCTACTGACTGAATGAAAGGAGCTGGCACCTCACTCTCTTTGAATCTTCTTTATCATGCTAAGAGGAGCGGGAAAAAGCAAAAAATTTCAGAATTGCACCTTGCAATGCGGAGAAATTACTGTTTGTGCATTTACAATATTCATTGATTTTTGCCATTGAAAAACATCCAGAAATGATTGAAGGTACTGACTGAATGAAAGGAGCTGGCATCTCACTCTCTTTGAATCTTCTTTATCATGCTAAGAGGAGCAGGAAAAAGCAAAAAATTTCAGAATTGCACCTTGCAATGCGGAGAAATTACTGTTTGTGCATTTACAATATTCATTGATTTTTGCCATTGAAAAACGTCCAGAAATGATTGAAGCTACTGACTGAATGAAAGGAGCTGGCATCTCACTCTCTTTGAATCTTCTTTATCATGCTAAGAGGAGCAGGAAAAAGCCAAAAATTTCAGAATTGCACCTTGCAATGCGGAGAAATTACAGTTTGTGCATTTACAATATTCATTGATTTTTGCCATTGAAAAACATCCAGAAATGATTGAAGCTACTGACTGAATGAAAGGAGCTGGCATCTCACTCTCTTTGAATATTCTTTATCATGCTAAGAGGAGCAGGAAAAAGCAAAAAATTTCAGAATTGCACATTGCAATGCGGAGAAATTACTGTTTGTGCATTTACAATATTCATTGATTTTTGCCATTGAAAAACATCATGTTATTCATATACCAGAAATGTTTGAAGCTACTGACTGAATGAAAGGAGCTGGCATCTCACTCTCTTTGAATCTTCTTTATCATGCTAAGAGGAGCAGGAAAAAGCAAAAAATTTCAGAATTGCACCTTGCAATGCGGAGAAATTACTGTTTGTGCATTTACAATATTCATTGATTTTTGCCATTGAAAAACATCATGTTATTCATATACCAGAAATGTTTGAAGCTACTGACTGAATGAAAGGAGCTGGCATCTCACTCTCTTTGAATCTTCTTTATCATGCTAAGAGGAGCAGGAAAAAGCAAAAAATTTCAGAATTGCACCTTGCAATGTGGAGAAATTACTGTTTGTGCATTTACAATATTCATTGATTTTTACCATTGAAAAACGTCCAGAAATGATTGAAGCTACTGACTGAATGAAAGTAGCTGGCATCTCACTCTCTTTGAATCTTCTTTATCATGCTAAGAGGAGCAGGAAAAAGCAAAAAATTTCAGACTTGCACCTTGCAATGCGGAGAAATTACTGTTTGTGCATTTACAATATTCATTGATTTTTGCCATTGAAAAACATCATGTTATTCATATACCAGAAATGTTTGAAGCTACTGACTGAATGAAAGGAGCTGGCATCTCACTCTCTTTGAATCTTCTTTATCATGCTAAGAGGAGCAGGAAAAAGCAAAAAATTTCAGAATTGCACCTTGCAATGCGGAGAAATTACTGTTTGTGCATTTACAATATTCATTGATTTTTGCCATTGAAAAACGTCCAGAAATGATTGAAGCTACTGACTGAATGAAAGGAGCTGGCATCTCACTCTCTTTGAATCGTGTTTATCATGCTACGAGGAGCAGGAAAAAGCAAAAAATTTCAGAATTGCACCTTGCAATGCGGAGAAATTACTGTTTGTGCATTTACAATATTCATTGATTTTTGCCATTGAAAAACGTCCAGAAATGATTGAAGCTACTGACTGAATGAAAGGAGCTGGCATCTCACTCTCTTTGAATCTTCTTTATCATGCTAAGAGGAGCAGGAAAAAGCAAAAAATTTCAGAATTGCACCTTGCAATGCGGAGAAATTACTGTTTGTGCATTTACAATATTCATTGATTTTTGCCATTGAAAAACATCATGTTATTCATATACCAGAAATGATTGAAGCTACTGACTGAATGAAAGGAGCTGGCATCTCACTCTCTTTGAATCTTCTTTATCATGCTAAGAGGAGCAGGAAAAAGCAAAAAATTTCAGAATTGCTCCTTGCAATGCAGAGAAATTACTGTTTGTGCATTTACAATATTCATTGATTTTTGCCATTGAAAAACGTCCAGAAATGATTGAAGCTACTGACTGAATGAAAGGAACTGGCATCTCACTCTCTTTGAATCTTCTTTATCATGCTAAGAGGAGCAGGAAAAAGCAAAAAATTTCAGAATTGCACCTTGCAATGCGGAGAAATTACTGTTTGTGCATTTACAAAATTCATTGATTTTTGCCATTGAAAAACATCATGTTATTCATATACCAGAAATGTTTGAAGCTACTGACTGAATGAAAGGAGCTGACATCTCACTCTCTTTGAATCTTCTTTATCATGCTAAGAGGAGCAGGAAAAAGCAAAAAATTTCAGAATTGCACCTTGCAATGCGGAGAAATTACTGTTTGTGCATTTACAATATTCATTGATTTTTGCCATTGAAAAACGTCCAGAAATGATTGAAGCTACTGACTGAATGAAAGGAGCTGGCATCTCACTCTCTTTGAATCTTCTTTATCATGCTAAGAGGAGCAGGAAAAAGCAAAAAATTTCAGAATTGCACCTTGCAATGCGGAGAAATTACTGTTTGTGCATTTACAATATTCATTGATTTTTGCCATTGAAAAACGTCCAGAAATGATTGAAGCTACTGACTGAATGAAAGGAGCTGGCATCTCACTCTCTTTGAATCTTCTTTATCATGCTAAGAGGAGCAGGAAAAAGCAAAAAATTTCAGAATTGCACCTTGCAATGCGGAGAAATTACTGTTTGTGCATTTACAATATTCATTGATTTTTGCCATTGAAAAACATCATGTTATTCATATACCAGAAATGATTGAAGCTACTGACTGAATGAAAGGAGCTGGCATCTCACTCTCTTTGAATCTTCTTTATCATGCTAAGAGGAGCAGGAAAAAGCAAAAAATTTCAGAATTGCACCTTGCAATGCGGAGAAATTACTGTTTGTGCATTTACAATATTCATTGATTTTTGCCATTGAAAAACGTCCAGAAATGATTGAAGCTACTGACTGAATGAAAGGAACTGGCATCTCACTCTCTTTGAATCTTCTTTATCATGCTAAGAGGAGCAGGAAAAAGCAAAAAATTTCAGAATTGCACCTTGCAATGCGGAGAAATTACTGTTTGTGCATTTACAAAATTCATTGATTTTTGCCATTGAAAAACATCATGTTATTCATATACCAGAAATGTTTGAAGCTACTGACTGAATGAAAGGAGCTGACATCTCACTCTCTTTGAATCTTCTTTATCATGCTAAGAGGAGCAGGAAAAAGCAAAAAATTTCAGAATTGCACCTTGCAATGCGGAGAAATTACTGTTTGTGCATTTACAATATTCATTGATTTTTGCCATTGAAAAACGTCCAGAAATGATTGAAGCTACTGACTGAATGAAAGGAGCTGGCATCTCACTCTCTTTGAATCTTCTTTATCATGCTAAGAGGAGCAGGAAAAAGCAAAAAATTTCAGAATTGCACCTTGCAATGCGGAGAAATTACTGTTTGTGCATTTACAATATTCATTGATTTTTGCCATTGAAAAACATCATGTTATTCATATACCAGAAATGATTGAAGCTACTGACTGAATGAAAGGAGCTGGCATCTCACTCTCTTTGAATCTTCTTTATCATGCTAAGAGGAGCAGGAAAAAGCAAAAAATTTCAGAATTGCACCATGCAATGTGGAGAAATTACTGTTTGTGCATTTACAATATTCATTGATTTTTACCATTGAAAAACGTCCAGAAATGATTGAAGCTACTGACTGAATGAAAGTAGCTGGCATCTCACTCTCTTTGAATCTTCTTTATCATGCTAAGAGGAGCAGGAAAAAGCAAAAAATTTCAGACTTGCACCTTGCAATGCGGAGAAATTACTGTTTGTGCATTTACAATATTCATTGATTTTTGCCATTGAAAAACATCATGTTATTCATATACCAGAAATGTTTGAAGCTACTGACTGAATGAAAGGAGCTGGCATCTCACTCTCTTTGAATCTTCTTTATCATGCTAAGAGGAGCAGGAAAAAGCAAAAAATTTCAGAATTGCACCTTGCAATGCGGAGAAATTACTGTTTGTGCATTTACAATATTCATTGATTTTTGCCATTGAAAAACGTCCAGAAATGATTGAAGCTACTGACTGAATGAAAGGAGCTGGCATCTCACTCTCTTTGAATCTTGTTTATCATGCTAAGAGGAGCAGGAAAAAGCAAAAAATTTCAGAATTGCACCTTGCAATGCGGAGAAATTACTGTTTGTGCATTTACAATATTCATTGATTTTTGCCATTGAAAAACGTCCAGAAATGATTGAAGCTACTGACTGAATGAAAGGAGCTGGCATCTCACTCTCTTTGAATCTTCTTTATCATGCTAAGAGGAGCAGGAAAAAGCAAAAAATTTCAGAATTGCACCTTGCAATGCGGAGAAATTACTGTTTGTGCATTTACAATATTCATTGATTTTTGCCATTGAAAAACATCATGTTATTCATATACCAGAAATGATTGAAGCTACTGACTGAATGAAAGGAGCTGGCATCTCACTCTCTTTGAATCTTCTTTATCATGCTAAGAGGAGCAGGAAAAAGCAAAAAATTTCAGAATTGCACCTTGCAATGCGGAGAAATTACTGTTTGTGCATTTACAATATTCATTGATTTTTGCCATTGAAAAACGTCCAGAAATGATTGAAGCTACTGACTGAATGAAAGGAACTGGCATCTCACTCTCTTTGAATCTTCTTTATCATGCTAAGAGGAGCAGGAAAAAGCAAAAAATTTCAGAATTGCACCTTGCAATGCGGAGAAATTACTGTTTGTGCATTTACAAAATTCATTGATTTTTGCCATTGAAAAACATCATGTTATTCATATACCAGAAATGTTTGAAGCTACTGACTGAATGAAAGGAGCTGACATCTCACTCTCTTTGAATCTTCTTTATCATGCTAAGAGGAGCAGGAAAAAGCAAAAAATTTCAGAATTGCACCTTGCAATGCGGAGAAATTACTGTTTGTGCATTTACAATATTCATTGATTTTTGCCATTGAAAAACGTCCAGAAATGATTGAAGCTACTGACTGAATGAAAGGAGCTGGCATCTCACTCTCTTTGAATCTTCTTTATCATGCTAAGAGGAGCAGGAAAAAGCAAAAAATTTCAGAATTGCACCTTGCAATGCGGAGAAATTACTGTTTGTGCATTTACAATATTCATTGATTTTTGCCATTGAAAAACGTCCAGAAATGATTGAAGCTACTGACTGAATGAAAGGAGCTGGCATCTCACTCTCTTTGAATCTTCTTTATCATGCTAAGAGGAGCAGGAAAAAGCAAAAAATTTCAGAATTGCACCTTGCAATGCGGAGAAATTACTGTTTGTGCATTTACAATATTCATTGATTTTTGCCATTGAAAAACATCATGTTATTCATATACCAGAAATGATTGAAGCTACTGACTGAATGAAAGGAGCTGGCATCTCACTCTCTTTGAATCTTCTTTATCATGCTAAGAGGAGCAGGAAAAAGCAAAAATTTTCAGAATTGCACCTTGCAATGCGGAGAAATTACTGTTTGTGCATTTACAATATTCATTGATTTTTGCGATTGAAAAACGTCCAGAAATGATTGAAGCTACTGACTGAATGAAAGGAACTGGCATCTCACTCTCTTTGAATCTTCTTTATCATGCTAAGAGGAGCAGGAAAAAGCAAAAAATTTCAGAATTGCACCTTGCAATGCGGAGAAATTACTGTTTGTGCATTTACAAAATTCATTGATTTTTGCCATTGAAAAACATCATGTTATTCATATACCAGAAATGTTTGAAGCTACTGACTGAATGAAAGGAGCTGACATCTCACTCTCTTTGAATCTTCTTTATCATGCTAAGAGGAGCAGGAAAAAGCAAAAAATTTCAGAATTGCACCTTGCAATGCGGAGAAATTACTGTTTGTGCATTTACAATATTCATTGATTTTTGCCATTGAAAAACGTCCAGAAATGATTGAAGCTACTGACTGAATGAAAGGAGCTGGCATCTCACTCTCTTTGAATCTTCTTTATCATGCTAAGAGGAGCAGGAAAAAGCAAAAAATTTCAGAATTGCACCTTGCAATGCGGAGAAATTACTGTTTGTGCATTTACAATATTCATTGATTTTTGCCATTGAAAAACATCATGTTATTCATATACCAGAAATGATTGAAGCTACTGACTGAATGAAAGGAGCTGGCATCTCACTCTCTTTGAATCTTCTTTATCATGCTAAGAGGAGCAGGAAAAAGCAAAAAATTTCAGAATTGCACCTTGCAATGCGGAGAAATTACTGTTTGTGCATTTACAATATTCATTGATTTTTGCCATTGAAAAACGTCCAGAAATGATTGAAGCTACTGACTGAATGAAAGGAACTGGCATCTCACTCTCTTTGAATCTTCTTTATCATGCTAAGAGGAGCAGGAAAAAGCAAAAAATTTCAGAATTGCACCTTGCAATGCGGAGAAATTACTGTTTGTGCATTTACAAAATTCATTGATTTTTGCCATTGAAAAACATCATGTTATTCATATACCAGAAATGTTTGAAGCTACTGACTGAATGAAAGGAGCTGACATCTCACTCTCTTTGAATCTTCTTTATCATGCTAAGAGGAGCAGGAAAAAGCAAAAAATTTCAGAATTGCACCTTGCAATGCGGAGAAATTACTGTTTGTGCATTTACAATATTCATTGATTTTTGCCATTGAAAAACGTCCAGAAATGATTGAAGCTACTGACTGAATGAAAGGAGCTGGCATCTCACTCTCTTTGAATCTTCTTTATCATGCTAAGAGGAGCAGGAAAAAGCAAAAAATTTCAGAATTGCACCTTGCAATGCGGAGAAATTACTGTTTGTGCATTTACAATATTCATTGATTTTTGCCATTGAAAAACATCATGTTATTCATATACCAGAAATGATTGAAGCTACTGACTGAATGAAAGGAGCTGGCATCTCACTCTCTTTGAATCTTCTTTATCATGCTAAGAGGAGCAGGAAAAAGCAAAAAATTTCAGAATTGCACCATGCAATGTGGAGAAATTACTGTTTGTGCATTTACAATATTCATTGATTTTTACCATTGAAAAACGTCCAGAAATGATTGAAGCTACTGACTGAATGAAAGTAGCTGGCATCTCACTCTCTTTGAATCTTCTTTATCATGCTAAGAGGAGCAGGAAAAAGCAAAAAATTTCAGACTTGCACCTTGCAATGCGGAGAAATTACTGTTTGTGCATTTACAATATTCATTGATTTTTGCCATTGAAAAACATCATGTTATTCATATACCAGAAATGTTTGAAGCTACTGACTGAATGAAAGGAGCTGGCATCTCACTCTCTTTGAATCTTCTTTATCATGCTAAGAGGAGCAGGAAAAAGCAAAAAATTTCAGAATTGCACCTTGCAATGCGGAGAAATTACTGTTTGTGCATTTACAATATTCATTGATTTTTGCCATTGAAAAACGTCCAGAAATGATTGAAGCTACTGACTGAATGAAAGGAGCTGGCATCTCACTCTCTTTGAATCTTGTTTATCATGCTAAGAGGAGCAGGAAAAAGCAAAAAATTTCAGAATTGCACCTTGCAATGCGGAGAAATTACTGTTTGTGCATTTACAATATTCATTGATTTTTGCCATTGAAAAACGTCCAGAAATGATTGAAGCTACTGACTGAATGAAAGGAGCTGGCATCTCACTCTCTTTGAATCTTCTTTATCATGCTAAGAGGAGCAGGAAAAAGCAAAAAATTTCAGAATTGCACCTTGCAATGCGGAGAAATTACTGTTTGTGCATTTACAATATTCATTGATTTTTGCCATTGAAAAACATCATGTTATTCATATACCAGAAATGATTGAAGCTACTGACTGAATGAAAGGAGCTGGCATCTCACTCTCTTTGAATCTTCTTTATCATGCTAAGAGGAGCAGGAAAAAGCAAAAAATTTCAGAATTGCACCTTGCAATGCGGAGAAATTACTGTTTGTGCATTTACAATATTCATTGATTTTTGCCATTGAAAAACGTCCAGAAATGATTGAAGCTACTGACTGAATGAAAGGAACTGGCATCTCACTCTCTTTGAATCTTCTTTATCATGCTAAGAGGAGCAGGAAAAAGCAAAAAATTTCAGAATTGCACCTTGCAATGCGGAGAAATTACTGTTTGTGCATTTACAAAATTCATTGATTTTTGCCATTGAAAAACATCATGTTATTCATATACCAGAAATGTTTGAAGCTACTGACTGAATGAAAGGAGCTGACATCTCACTCTCTTTGAATCTTCTTTATCATGCTAAGAGGAGCAGGAAAAAGCAAAAAATTTCAGAATTGCACCTTGCAATGCGGAGAAATTACTGTTTGTGCATTTACAATATTCATTGATTTTTGCCATTGAAAAACGTCCAGAAATGATTGAAGCTACTGACTGAATGAAAGGAGCTGGCATCTCACTCTCTTTGAATCTTCTTTATCATGCTAAGAGGAGCAGGAAAAAGCAAAAAATTTCAGAATTGCACCTTGCAATGCGGAGAAATTACTGTTTGTGCATTTACAATATTCATTGATTTTTGCCATTGAAAAACGTCCAGAAATGATTGAAGCTACTGACTGAATGAAAGGAGCTGGCATCTCACTCTCTTTGAATCTTCTTTATCATGCTAAGAGGAGCAGGAAAAAGCAAAAAATTTCAGAATTGCACCTTGCAATGCGGAGAAATTACTGTTTGTGCATTTACAATATTCATTGATTTTTGCCATTGAAAAACATCATGTTATTCATATACCAGAAATGATTGAAGCTACTGACTGAATGAAAGGAGCTGGCATCTCACTCTCTTTGAATCTTCTTTATCATGCTAAGAGGAGCAGGAAAAAGCAAAAATTTTCAGAATTGCACCTTGCAATGCGGAGAAATTACTGTTTGTGCATTTACAATATTCATTGATTTTTGCGATTGAAAAACGTCCAGAAATGATTGAAGCTACTGACTGAATGAAAGGAACTGGCATCTCACTCTCTTTGAATCTTCTTTATCATGCTAAGAGGAGCAGGAAAAAGCAAAAAATTTCAGAATTGCACCTTGCAATGCGGAGAAATTACTGTTTGTGCATTTACAAAATTCATTGATTTTTGCCATTGAAAAACATCATGTTATTCATATACCAGAAATGTTTGAAGCTACTGACTGAATGAAAGGAGCTGACATCTCACTCTCTTTGAATCTTCTTTATCATGCTAAGAGGAGCAGGAAAAAGCAAAAAATTTCAGAATTGCACCTTGCAATGCGGAGAAATTACTGTTTGTGCATTTACAATATTCATTGATTTTTGCCATTGAAAAACGTCCAGAAATGATTGAAGCTACTGACTGAATGAAAGGAGCTGGCATCTCACTCTCTTTGAATCTTCTTTATCATGCTAAGAGGAGCAGGAAAAAGCAAAAAATTTCAGAATTGCACCTTGCAATGCGGAGAAATTACTGTTTGTGCATTTACAATATTCATTGATTTTTGCCATTGAAAAACATCATGTTATTCATATACCAGAAATGATTGAAGCTACTGACTGAATGAAAGGAGCTGGCATCTCACTCTCTTTGAATCTTCTTTATCATGCTAAGAGGAGCAGGAAAAAGCAAAAAATTTCAGAATTGCACCTTGCAATGCGGAGAAATTACTGTTTGTGCATTTACAATATTCATGGATTTTTGCCATTGAAAAACGTCCAGAAATGATTGAAGCTACTGACTGAATGAAAGGAGCTGGCATCTCACTCTCTTTGAATCTTGTTTATCATGCTAAGAGGAGCAGGAAAAAGCAAAAAATTTCAGAATTGCACCTTGCAATGCGGAGAAATTACTGTTTGTGCATTTACAATATTCATTGATTTTTGCCATTGAAAAACGTCCAGAAATGATTGAAGCTACTGACTGAATGAAAGGAGCTGGCATCTCACTCTCTTTGAATCTTCTTTATCATGCTAAGAGGAGCAGGAAAAAGCAAAAAAATTCAGAATTGCACCTTGCAATGCGGAGAAATTACTGTTTGTGCATTTACAATATTCATTGATTTTTGCCATTGAAAAACATCATGTTATTCATATACCAGAAATGATTGAAGCTACTGACTGAATGAAAGGAGCTGGCATCTCACTCTCTTTGAATCTTCTTTATCATGCTAAGAGGAGCAGGAAAAAGCAAAAAATTTCAGAATTGCACCTTGCAATGCGGAGAAATTACTGTTTGTGCATTTACAATATTCATTGATTTTTGCCATTGAAAAACGTCCAGAAATGATTGAAGCTACTGACTGAATGAAAGGAACTGGCATCTCACTCTCTTTGAATCTTCTTTATCATGCTAAGAGGAGCAGGAAAAAGCAAAAAATTTCAGAATTGCACCTTGCAATGCGGAGAAATTACTGTTTGTGCATTTACAAAATTCATTGATTTTTGCCATTGAAAAACATCATGTTATTCATATACCAGAAATGTTTGAAGCTACTGACTGAATGAAAGGAGCTGACATCTCACTCTCTTTGAATCTTCTTTATCATGCTAAGAGGAGCAGGAAAAAGCAAAAAATTTCAGAATTGCACCTTGCAATGCGGAGAAATTACTGTTTGTGCATTTACAATATTCATTGATTTTTGCCATTGAAAAACGTCCAGAAATGATTGAAGCTACTGACTGAATGAAAGGAGCTGGCATCTCACTCTCTTTGAATCTTCTTTATCATGCTAAGAGGAGCAGGAAAAAGCAAAAAATTTCAGAATTGCACCTTGCAATGCGGAGAAATTACTGTTTGTGCATTTACAATATTCATTGATTTTTGCCATTGAAAAACATCATGTTATTCATATACCAGAAATGTTTGAAGCTACTGACTGAATGAAAGGAGCTGGCATCTCACTCTCTTTGAATCTTCTTTATCATGCTAAGAGGAGCAGGAAAAAGCAAAAAATTTCAGAATTGCACCTTGCAATGCGGAGAAATTACTGTTTGTGCATTTACAATATTCATTGATTTTTGCCATTGAAAAACGTCCAGAAATGATTGAAGCTACTGACTGAATGAAAGGAGCTGGCATCTCACTCTCTTTGAATCTTCTTTATCATGCTAAGAGGAGCAGGAAAAAGCAAAAAATTTCAGAATTGCAACTTGCAATGCGGAGAAATTACTGTTTGTGCATTTACAATATTCATTGATTTTTGCCATTGAAAAACATCATGTTATTCATATACCAGAAATGATTGAAGCTACTGACTGAATGAAAGGAGCTGGCATCTCACTCTCTTTGAATCTTCTTTATCATGCTAAGAGGAGCAGGAAAAAGCAAAAAATTTCAGAATTGCACCTTGCAATGCGGAGAAATTACTGTTTGTGCATTTACAATATTCATTGATTTTTGCCATTGAAAAACGTCCAGAAATGATTGAAGCTACTGACTGAATGAAAGGAGCTGGCATCTCACTCTCTTTGAATCTTCTTTATCATGCTAAGAGGAGCAGGAAAAAGCAAAAAATTTCAGAATTGCACCTTGCAATGCGGAGAAATTACTGTTTGTGCTTTTACAATATTCATTGATTTTTGCCATTGAAAAACATCATATTATTCATATACCAGAAATGTTTGAAGCTACTGACTGAATGAAAGGAGCTGGCATCTCACTCTCTTTGAATCTTCTTTATCATGCTAAGAGGAGCAGGAAAAAGCAAAAAATTTCAGAATTGCACCTTGCAATGCGGAGAAATTACTGTTTGTGCATTTACAATATTCATTGATTTTTGCCATTGAAAAACGTCCAGAAATGATTGAAGCTACTGACTGAATGAAAGGAGCTGGCATCTCACTCTCTTTGAATCTTCTTTATCATGCTAAGAGGAGCAGGAAAAAGCAAAAAATTTCAGAATTGCACCTTGCAATGCGGAGAAATTACTGTTTGTGCATTTACAATATTCATTGATTTTTGCCATTGAAAAACGTCCAGAAATGATTGAAGCTACTGACTGAATGAAAGGAGCTGGCATCTCACTCTCTTTGAATCTTCTTTATCATGCTAAGAGGAGCAGGAAAAAGCAAAAAATTTCAGAATTGCACCTTGCAATGCGGAGAAATTACTGTTTGTGCATTTACAATATTCATTGATTTTTGCCATTGAAAAACATCATGTTATTCATATACCAGAAATGATTGAAGCTACTGACTGAATGAAAGGAGCTGGCATCTTACTCTCTTTGAATCTTCTTTGTCATGCTAAGAGGAGCAGGAAAAAGCAAAAAATTTCAGAATTGCACCTTGCAATGCGGAGAAATTACTGTTTGTGCATTTACAATATTCATTGATTTTTGCCATTGAAAAACGTCCAGAAATGATTGAAGCTACTGACTGAATGAAAGGAGCTGGCATCTCACTCTCTTTGAATCTTCTTTATCATGCTAAGAGGAGCAGGAAAAAGCAAAAAATTTCAGAATTGCACCTTGCAATGCGGAGAAATTACTGTTTGTGCATTTACAATATTCATTGATTTTTGCCATTGAAAAACGTCCAGAAATGATTGAAGCTACTGACTGAATGAAAGGAGCTGGCATCTCACTCTCTTTGAATCTTCTTTATCATGCTAAGAGGAGCAGGAAAAAGCAAATAATTTCAGAATTGCACCTTGCAATGCGGAGAAATTACTGTTTGTGCATTTACAATATTCATTGATTTTTGCCATTGAAAAACATCATGTTATTCATATACCAGAAATGTTTGTAGCTACTGACTGAATGAAAGGAGCTGGCATCTCACTCTCTTTGAATCTTCTTTATCATGCTAAGAGGAGCAGGAAAAAGCAAAAAATTTCAGAATTGCACCTTGCAATGCGGAGAAATTACTGTTTGTGCATTTACAATATTCATTGATTTTTGCCATTGAAAAACGTCCAGAAATGATTGAAGCTACTGACTGAATGAAAGGAGCTGGCATCTCACTCTCTTTGAATCTTCTTTATCATGCTAAGAGGAGCAGGAAAAAGCAAAAAATTTCAGAATTGCACCTTGCAATGCGGAGAAATTACTCTTTGTGCATTTACAATATTCATTGATTTTTGCCATTGAAAAACATCATGTTATTCATATACCAGAAATGTTTGAAGCTACTGACTGAATGAAAGGAGCTGGCATCTCACTCTCTTTGAATCTTCTTTATCATGCTAAGAGGAGCAGGAAAAAGCAAAAAATTTCAGAATTGCACCTTGCAATGCGGAGAAATTACTGTTTGTGCATTTACAATATTCATTGATTTTTGCCATTGAAAAACGTCCAGAAATGATTGAAGCTACTGACTGAATGAAAGGAGCTGGCATCTCACTCTCTTTGAATCTTCTTTATCATGCTAAGAGGAGCAGGAAAAAGCAAAAAATTTCAGAATTGCACCTTGCAATGCGGAGAAATTACTGTTTGTGCATTTACAATATTCATTGATTTTTGCCATTGAAAAACATCATGTTATTCATATACCAGAAATGTTTGTAGCTACTGACTGAATGAAAGGAGCTGGCATCTCACTCTCTTTGAATCTTCTTTATCATGCTAAGAGGAGCAGGAAAAAGCAAAAAATTTCAGAATTGCACCTTGCAATGCGGAGAAATTACTGTTTGTGCATTTACAATATTCATTGATTTTTGCCATTGAAAAACGTCCAGAAATGATTGAAGCTACTGACTGAATGAAAGGAGCTGGCATCTCACTCTCTTTGAATCTTCTTTATCATGCTAAGAGGAGCAGGAAAAAGCAAAAAATTTCAGAATTGCACCTTGCAATGCGGAGAAATTATTCTTTGTGCATTTACAATATTCATTGATTTTTGCCATTGAAAAACATCATGTTATTCATATACCAGAAATGTTTGAAGCTACTGACTGAATGAAAGGAGCTGGCATCTCACTCTCTTTGAATCTTCTTTATCATGCTAAGAGGAGCAGGAAAAAGCAAAAAATTTCAGAATTGCACCTTGCAATGCGGAGAAATTACTGTTTGTGCATTTACAATATTCATTGATTTTTGCCATTGAAAAACATCATGTTATTCATATACCAGAAATGTTTGAAGCTACTGACTGAATGAAAGGAGCTGGCATCTCACTCTCTTTGAATCTTCTTTATCATGCTAAGAGGAGCAGGAAAAAGCAAAAAATTTCAGAATTGCACCTTGCAATGTGGAGAAATTACTGTTTGTGCATTTACAATATTCATTGATTTTTACCATTGAAAAACGTCCAGAAATGATTGAAGCTACTGACTGAATGAAAGTAGCTGGCATCTCACTCTCTTTGAATCTTCTTTATCATGCTAAGAGGAGCAGGAAAAAGCAAAAAATTTCAGACTTGCACCTTGCAATGCGGAGAAATTACTGTTTGTGCATTTACAATATTCATTGATTTTTGCCATTGAAAAACATCATGTTATTCATATACCAGAAATGTTTGAAGCTACTGACTGAATGAAAGGAGCTGGCATCTCACTCTCTTTGAATCTTCTTTATTATGCTAAGAGGAGCAGGAAAAAGTAAAAAAATTTCAGAATTGCACCTTGCAATGCGGAGAAATTACTGTTTGTGCATTTACAATATTCATTGATTTTTGCCATTGAAAAACGTCCAGAAATGATTGAAGCTACTGACTGAATGAAAGGAGCTGGCATCTCACTCTCTTTGAATCTTCTTTATCATGCTAAGAGGAGCAGGAAAAAGCAAAAAATTTCAGAATTGCACCTTGCAATGCGGAGAAATTACTGTTTGTGCATTTACAATATTCATTGATTTTTGCCATTGAAAAACGTCCAGAAATGATTGAAGCTACTGACTGAATGAAAGGAGCTGGCATCTCACTCTCTTTGAATCTTCTTTATCATGCTAAGAGGAGCAGGAAAAAGCAAAAAATTTCAGAATTGCACCTTGCAATGCGGAGAAATTACTCTTTGTGCATTTACAATATTCATTGATTTTTGCCATTGAAAAACATCATGTTATTCATATACCAGAAATGTTTGAAGCTAATGACTGAATGAAAGGAGCTGGCATCTCACTCTCTTTGAATCTTCTTTATCATGCTAAGAGGAGCAGGAAAAAGCAAAAAATTTCAGAATTGCACCTTGCAATGCGGAGAAATTACTGTTTGTGCATTTACAATATTCATTGATTTTTGCCATTGAAAAACATCATGTTATTCATATACCAGAAATGTTTGAAGCTACTGACTGAATGAAAGGAGCTGGCATCTCACTCTCTTTGAATCTTCTTTATCATGCTAAGAGGAGCAGGAAAAAGCAAAAAATTTCAGAATTGCACCTTGCAATGTGGAGAAATTACTGTTTGTGCATTTACAATATTCATTGATTTTTACCATTGAAAAACGTCCAGAAATGATTGAAGCTACTGACTGAATGAAAGTAGCTGGCATCTCACTCTCTTTGAATCTTCTTTATCATGCTAAGAGGAGCAGGAAAAAGCAAAAAATTTCAGACTTGCACCTTGCAATGCGGAGAAATTACTGTTTGTGCATTTACAATATTCATTGATTTTTGCCATTGAAAAACATCATGTTATTCATATACCAGAAATGTTTGAAGCTACTGACTGAATGAAAGGAGCTGGCATCTCACTCTCTTTGAATCTTCTTTATCATGCTAAGAGGAGCAGGAAAAAGTAAAAAAATTTCAGAATTGCACCTTGCAATGCGGAGAAATTACTGTTTGTGCATTTACAATATTCATTGATTTTTGCCATTGAAAAACGTCCAGAAATGATTGAAGCTACTGACTGAATGAAAGGAGCTGGCATCTCACTCTCTTTGAATCTTCTTTATCATGCTAAGAGGAGCAGGAAAAAGCAAAAAATTTCAGAATTGCACCTTGCAATGCGGAGAAATTACTGTTTGTGCATTTACAATATTCATTGATTTTTGCCATTGAAAAACGTCCAGAAATGATTGAAGCTACTGACTGAATGAAAGGAGCTGGCATCTCACTCTCTTTGAATCTTCTTTATCATGCTAAGAGGAGCAGGAAAAATCAAAAAATTTCAGAATTGCACCTTGCAATGCGGAGAAATTACTGTTTGTGCATTTACAATATTCAATGATTTTTGCCATTGAAAAACATGTTATTCATATACCAGAAATGTTTGAAGCTACTGACTGAATGAAAGGAGCTGGCACCTCACTCTCTTTGAATCTTCTTTATCATGCTAAGAGGAGCGGGAAAAAGCAAAAAATTTCAGAATTGCACCTTGCAATGCGGAGAAATTACTGTTTGTGCATTTACAATATTCATTGATTTTTGCCATTGAAAAACATCCAGAAATGATTGAAGGTACTGACTGAATGAAAGGAGCTGGCATCTCACTCTCTTTGAATCTTCTTTATCATGCTAAGAGGAGCAGGAAAAAGCAAAAAATTTCAGAATTGCACCTTGCAATGCGGAGAAATTACTGTTTGTGCATTTACAATATTCATTGATTTTTGCCATTGAAAAACGTCCAGAAATGATTGAAGCTACTGACTGAATGAAAGGAGCTGGCATCTCACTCTCTTTGAATCTTCTTTATCATGCTAAGAGGAGCAGGAAAAAGCCAAAAATTTCAGAATTGCACCTTGCAATGCGGAGAAATTACAGTTTGTGCATTTACAATATTCATTGATTTTTGCCATTGAAAAACATCCAGAAATGATTGAAGCTACTGACTGAATGAAAGGAGCTGGCATCTCACTCTCTTTGAATATTCTTTATCATGCTAAGAGGAGCAGGAAAAAGCAAAAAATTTCAGAATTGCACCTTGCAATGCGGAGAAATTACTGTTTGTGCATTTACAATATTCATTGATTTTTGCCATTGAAAAACATCATGTTATTCATATACCAGAAATGTTTGAAGCTACTGACTGAATGAAAGGAGCTGGCATCTCACTCTCTTTGAATCTTCTTTATCATGCTAAGAGGAGCAGGAAAAAGCAAAAAATTTCAGAATTGCACCTTGCAATGCGGAGAAATTACTGTTTGTGCATTTACAATATTCATTGATTTTTGCCATTGAAAAACATCATGTTATTCATATACCAGAAATGTTTGAAGCTACTGACTGAATGAAAGGAGCTGGCATCTCACTCTCTTTGAATCTTCTTTATCATGCTAAGAGGAGCAGGAAAAAGCAAAAAATTTCAGAATTGCACCTTGCAATGTGGAGAAATTACTGTTTGTGCATTTACAATATTCATTGATTTTTACCATTGAAAAACGTCCAGAAATGATTGAAGCTACTGACTGAATGAAAGTAGCTGGCATCTCACTCTCTTTGAATCTTCTTTATCATGCTAAGAGGAGCAGGAAAAAGCAAAAAATTTCAGAATTGCACCTTGCAATGTGGAGAAATTACTGTTTGTGCATTTACAATATTCATTGATTTTTACCATTGAAAAACGTCCAGAAATGATTGAAGCTACTGACTGAATGAAAGTAGCTGGCATCTCACTCTCTTTGAATCTTCTTTATCATGCTAAGAGGAGCAGGAAAAAGCAAAAAATTTCAGAATTGCACCTTGCAATGCAGAGAAATTACTGTTTGTGCATTTACAATATTCATTGATTTTTGCCATTGAAAAACATCATGTTATTCATATACCAGAAATGTTTGAAGCTACTGACTGAATGAAAGGAGCTGGCATCTCACTCTCTTTGAATCTTCTTTATCATGCTAAGAGGAGCAGGAAAAAGCAAAAAATTTCAGAATTGCACCTTGCAATGTGGAGAAATTACTGTTTGTGCATTTACAATATTCATTGATTTTTACCATTGAAAAACATCCAGAAATGATTGAAGCTACTGACTGAATGAAAGTAGCTGGCATCTCACTCTCTTTGAATCTTCTTTATCATGCTAAGAGGAGCAGGAAAAAGCAAAAAATTTCAGACTTGCACCTTGCAATGCGGAGAAATTACTGTTTGTGCATTTACAATATTCATTGATTTTTGCCATTGAAAAACATCATGTTATTCATATACCAGAAATGTTTGAAGCTACTGACTGAATGAAAGGAGCTGGCATCTCACTCTCTTTGAATCTTCTTTATCATGCTAAGAGGAGCAGGAAAAAGCAAAAAATTTCAGAATTGCACCTTGCAATGCGGAGAAATTACTGTTTGTGCATTTACAATATTCATTGATTTTTGCCATTGAAAAACGTCCAGAAATGATTGAAGCTACTGACTGAATGAAAGGAGCTGGCATCTCACTCTCTTTGAATCTTGTTTATCATGCTAAGAGGAGCAGGAAAAAGCAAAAAATTTCAGAATTGCACCTTGCAATGCGGAGAAATTACTGTTTGTGCATTTACAATATTCATTGATTTTTGCCATTGAAAAACGTCCAGAAATGATTGAAGCTACTGACTGAATGAAAGGAGCTGGCATCTCACTCTCTTTGAATCTTCTTTATCATGCTAAGAGGAGCAGGAAAAAGCAAAAAATTTCAGAATTGCACCTTGCAATGCGGAGAAATTACTGTTTGTGCATTTACAATATTCATTGATTTTTGCCATTGAAAAACATCATGTTATTCATATACCAGAAATGATTGAAGCTACTGACTGAATGAAAGGAGCTGGCATCTCACTCTCTTTGAATCTTCTTTATCATGCTAAGAGGAGCAGGAAAAAGCAAAAAATTTCAGAATTGCACCTTGCAATGCGGAGAAATTACTGTTTGTGCATTTACAATATTCATTGATTTTTGCCATTGAAAAACGTCCAGAAATGATTGAAGCTACTGACTGAATGAAAGGAACTGGCATCTCACTCTCTTTGAATCTTCTTTATCATGCTAAGAGGAGCAGGAAAAAGCAAAAAATTTCAGAATTGCACCTTGCAATGCGGAGAAATTACTGTTTGTGCATTTACAAAATTCATTGATTTTTGCCATTGAAAAACATCATGTTATTCATATACCAGAAATGTTTGAAGCTACTGACTGAATGAAAGGAGCTGACATCTCACTCTCTTTGAATCTTCTTTATCATGCTAAGAGGAGCAGGAAAAAGCAAAAAATTTCAGAATTGCACCTTGCAATGCGGAGAAATTACTGTTTGTGCATTTACAATATTCATTGATTTTTGCCATTGAAAAACGTCCAGAAATGATTGAAGCTACTGACTGAATGAAAGGAGCTGGCATCTCACTCTCTTTGAATCTTCTTTATCATGCTAAGAGGAGCAGGAAAAAGCAAAAAATTTCAGAATTGCACCTTGCAATGCGGAGAAATTACTGTTTGTGCATTTACAATATTCATTGATTTTTGCCATTGAAAAACGTCCAGAAATGATTGAAGCTACTGACTGAATGAAAGGAGCTGGCATCTCACTCTCTTTGAATCTTCTTTATCATGCTAAGAGGAGCATGAAAAAGCAAAAAATTTCAGAATTGCACCTTGCAATGCGGAGAAATTACTGTTTGTGCATTTACAATATTCATTGATTTTTGCCATTGAAAAACATCATGTTATTCATATACCAGAAATGATTGAAGCTACTGACTGAATGAAAGGAGCTGGCATCTCACTCTCTTTGAATCTTCTTTATCATGCTAAGAGGAGCAGGAAAAAGCAAAAAATTTCAGAATTGCACCTTGCAATGCGGAGAAATTACTGTTTGTGCATTTACAATATTCATTGATTTTTGCCATTGAAAAACGTCCAGAAATGATTGAAGCTACTGACTGAATGAAAGGAACTGGCATCTCACTCTCTTTGAATCTTCTTTATCATGCTAAGAGGAGCAGGAAAAAGCAAAAAATTTCAGAATTGCACCTTGCAATGCGGAGAAATTACTGTTTGTGCATTTACAAAATTCATTGATTTTTGCCATTGAAAAACATCATGTTATTCATATACCAGAAATGTTTGAAGCTACTGACTGAATGAAAGGAGCTGACATCTCACTCTCTTTGAATCTTCTTTATCATGCTAAGAGGAGCAGGAAAAAGCAAAAAATTTCAGAATTGCACCTTGCAATGCGGAGAAATTACTGTTTGTGCATTTACAATATTCATTGATTTTTGCCATTGAAAAACGTCCAGAAATGATTGAAGCTACTGACTGAATGAAAGGAGCTGGCATCTAACTCTCTTTGAATCTTCTTTATCATGCTAAGAGGAGCAGGAAAAAGCAAAAAATTTCAGAATTGCACCTTGCAATGCGGAGAAATTACTGTTTGTGCATTTACAATATTCATTGATTTTTGCCATTGAAAAACATCATGTTATTCATATACCAGAAATGATTGAAGCTACTGACTGAATGAAAGGAGCTGGCATCTCACTCTCTTTGAATCTTCTTTATCATGCTAAGAGGAGCAGGAAAAAGCAAAAAATTTCAGAATTGCACCTTGCAATGTGGAGAAATTACTGTTTGTGCATTTACAATATTCATTGATTTTTACCATTGAAAAACGTCCAGAAATGATTGAAGCTACTGACTGAATGAAAGTAGCTGGCATCTCACTCTCTTTGAATCTTCTTTATCATGCTAAGAGGAGCAGGAAAAAGCAAAAAATTTCAGACTTGCACCTTGCAATGCGGAGAAATTACTGTTTGTGCATTTACAATATTCATTGATTTTTGCCATTGAAAAACATCATGTTATTCATATACCAGAAATGTTTGAAGCTACTGACTGAATGAAAGGAGCTGGCATCTCACTCTCTTTGAATCTTCTTTATCATGCTAAGAGGAGCAGGAAAAAGCAAAAAATTTCAGAATTGCACCTTGCAATGCGGAGAAATTACTGTTTGTGCATTTACAATATTCATTGATTTTTGCCATTGAAAAACGTCCAGAAATGATTGAAGCTACTGACTGAATGAAAGGAGGTGGCATCTCACTCTCTTTGAATCTTGTTTATCATGCTAAGAGGAGCAGGAAAAAGCAAAAAATTTCAGAATTGCACCTTGCAATGCGGAGAAATTACTGTTTGTGCATTTACAATATTCATTGATTTTTGCCATTGAAAAACGTCCAGAAATGATTGAAGCTACTGACTGAATGAAAGGAGCTGGCATCTCACTCTCTTTGAATCTTCTTTATCATGCTAAGAGGAGCAGGAAAAAGCAAAAAAATTCAGAATTGCACCTTGCAATGCGGAGAAATTACTGTTTGTGCATTTACAATATTCATTGATTTTTGCCATTGAAAAACATCATGTTATTCATATACCAGAAATGATTGAAGCTACTGACTGAATGAAAGGAGCTGGCATCTCACTCTCTTTGAATCTTCTTTATCATGCTAAGAGGAGCAGGAAAAAGCAAAAAATTTCAGAATTGCACCTTGCAATGCGGAGAAATTACTGTTTGTGCATTTACAATATTCATTGATTTTTGCCATTGAAAAACGTCCAGAAATGATTGAAGCTACTGACTGAATGAAAGGAACTGGCATCTCTCTCTCTTTGAATCTTCTTTATCATGCTAAGAGGAGCAGGAAAAAGCAAAAAATTTCAGAATTGCACCTTGCAATGCGGAGAAATTACTGTTTGTGCATTTACAAAATTCATTGATTTTTGCCATTGAAAAACATCATGTTATTCATATACCAGAAATGTTTGAAGCTACTGACTGAATGAAAGGAGCTGACATCTCACTCTCTTTGAATCTTCTTTATCATGCTAAGAGGAGCAGGAAAAAGCAAAAAATTTCAGAATTGCACCTTGCAATGCGGAGAAATTACTGTTTGTGCATTTACAATATTCATTGATTTTTGCCATTGAAAAACGTCCAGAAATGATTGAAGCTACTGACTGAATGAAAGGAGCTGGCATCTCACTCTCTTTGAATCTTATATATCATGCTAAGAGGAGCAGGAAAAAGCAAAAAATTTCAGAATTGCACCTTGCAATGCGGAGAAATTACAGTTTGTGCATTTACAATATTCATTGATTTTTGCCATTGAAAAACATCATGTTATTCATATACCAGAAATGTTTGAAGCTACTGACTGAATGAAATGAGCTGGCATCTCACTCTCTTTGAATCTTCTTTATCATGCTAAGAGGAGCAGGAAAAAGCAAAAAATTTCAGAATTGCACCTTGCAATGCGGAGAAATTACTGTTTGTGCATTTACAATATTCATTGATTTTTGCCATTGAAAAACATCATGTTATTCATATACCAGAAATGATTGAAGCTACTGACTGAATGAAAGGAGCTGGCATCTCACTCTCTTTGAATCTTCTTTATCATGCTAAGAGGAGCAGGAAAAAGCAAAAAATTTCAGAATTGCACCTTGCAATGCGGAGAAATTACTGTTTGTGCATTTACAATATTCATTGATTTTTGCCATTGAAAAACGTCCAGAAATGATTGAAGCTACTGACTGAATGAAAGGAGCTGGCATCTCACTCTCTTTGAATCTTCTTTATCATGCTAAGAGGAGCAGGAAAAAGCAAAAAATTTCAGAATTGCACCTTGCAATGCGGAGAAATTACTGTTTGTGCATTTACAATATTCATTGATTTTTGCCATTGAAAAACATCATGTTATTCATATACCAGAAATGTTTGAAGCTACTGACTGAATGAAAGGAGCTGGCATCTCACTCTCTTTGAATCTTCTTTATCATGCTAAGAGGAGCAGGAAAAAGCAAAAAATTTCAGAATTGCACCTTGCAATGCGGAGAAATTACTGTTTGTGCATTTACAATATTCATTGATTTTTGCCATTGAAAAACGTCCAGAAATGATTGAAGCTACTGACTGAATGAAAGGAGCTGGCATCTCACTCTCTTTGAATCTTCTTTATCATGCTAAGAGGAGCAGGAAAAAGCAAAAAATTTCAGAATTGCACCTTGCAATGCGGAGAAATTACTGTTTGTGCATTTACAATATTCATTGATTTTTGCCATTGAAAAACATCATGTTATTCATATACCAGAAATGATTGAAGCTACTGACTGAATGAAAGGAGCTGGCATCTCGCTCTCTTTGAATCTTCTTTATCATGCTAAGAGGAGCAGGAAAAAGCAAAAAATTTCAGAATTGCACCTTGCAATGCGGAGAAATTACTGTTTGTGCATTTACAATATTCATTGATTTTTGCCATTGAAAAACGTCCAGAAATGATTGAAGCTACTGACTGAATGAAAGGAGCTGGCATCTCACTCTCTTTGAATCTTCTTTATCATGCTAAGAGGAGCAGGAAAAAGCAAAAAATTTCAGAATTGCACCTTGCAATGTGGAGAAATTACTGTTTGTGCATTTACAATATTCATTGATTTTTGCCATTGAAAAACATCATGTTATTCATATACCAGAAATGATTGAAGCTACTGACTGAATGAAAGGAGCTGGCATCTCACTCTCTTTGAATCTTCTTTATCATGCTAAGAGGAGCAGGAAAAAGCAAAAAATTTCAGAATTGCACCTTGCAATGCGGAGAAATTACTGTTTGTGCATTTACAATATTCATTGATTTTTGCCATTGAAAAACGTCCAGAAATGATTGAAGCTACTGACTGAATGAAAGGAGCTGGCATCTCACTCTCTTTGAATCTTCTTTATCATGCTAAGAGGAGCAGGAAAAAGCAAAAAATTTCAGAATTGCACCTTGCAATGCGGAGAAATTACTGTTTGTGCTTTTACAATATTCATTGATTTTTGCCATTGAAAAACATCATGTTATTCATATACCAGAAATGTTTGAAGCTACTGACTGAATGAAAGGAGCTGGCATCTAACTCTCTTTGAATCTTCTTTATCATGCTAAGAGGAGCAGGAAAAAGCAAAAAATTTCAGAATTGCACCTTGCAATGCGGAGAAATTACTGTTTGTGCATTTACAATATTCATTGATTTTTGCCATTGAAAAACGTCCAGAAATGATTGAAGCTACTGACTGAATGAAAGGAGCTGGCATCTCACTCTCTTTGAATCTTCTTTATCATGCTAAGAGGAGCAGGAAAAAGCAAAAAATTTCAGAATTGCACCTTGCAATGCGGAGAAATTACTGTTTGTGCATTTACAATATTCATTGATTTTTGCCATTGAAAAACGTCCAGAAATGATTGAAGCTACTGACTGAATGAAAGGAGCTGGCATCTCACTCTCTTTGAATCTTCTTTATCATGCTAAGAGGAGCAGGAAAAAGCAAAAAATTTCAGAATTGCAACTTGCAATGCGGAGAAATTACTGTTTGTGCATTTACAATATTCATTGATTTTTGCCATTGAAAAACATCATGTTATTCATATACCAGAAATGATTGAAGCTACTGACTGAATGAAAGGAGCTGGCATCTCACTCTCTTTGAATCTTCTTTATCATGCTAAAAGGAGCAGGAAAAAGCAAAAAATTTCAGAATTGCACCTTGCAATGCGGAGAAATTACTGTTTGTGCATTTACAATATTCATTGATTTTTGCCATTGAAAAACGTCAAGAAATGATTGAAGCTACTGACTGAATGAAAGGAGCTGGCATCTCACTCTCTTTGAATCTTCTTTATCATGCTAAGAGGAGCAGGAAAAAGCAAAAAATTTCAGAATTGCACCTTGCAATGCGGAGAAATTACTGTTTGTGCTTTTACAATATTCATTGATTTTTGCCATTGAAAAACATCATGTTATTCATATACAAGAAATGTTTGAAGCTACTGACTGAATGAAAGGAGCTGGCATCTCACTCTCTTTGAATCTTCTTTATCATGCTAAGAGGAGCAGGAAAAAGCAAAAAATTTCAGAATTGCACCTTGCAATGCGGAGAAATTACTGTTTGTGCATTTACAATATTCATTGATTTTTGCCATTGAAAAACGTCCAGAAATGATTGAAGCTACTGACTGAATGAAAGGAGCTGGCATCTCACTCTCTTTGAATCTTCTTTATCATGCTAAGAGGAGCAGGAAAAAGCAAAAAATTTCAGAATTGCACCTTGCAATGCGGAGAAATTACTGTTTGTGCATTTACAATATTCATTGATTTTTGCCATTGAAAAACGTCCAGAAATGATTGAAGCTACTGACTGAATGAAAGGAGCTGGCATCTCACTCTCTTTGAATCTTCTTTATCATGCTAAGAGGAGCAGGAAAAAGCAAAAAATTTCAGAATTGCACCTTGCAATGCGGAGAAATTACTGTTTGTGCATTTACAATATTCATTGATTTTTGCCATTGAAAAACATCATGTTATTCATATACCAGAAATGATTGAAGCTACTGACTGAATAAAAGGAGCTGGCATCTTACTCTCTTTGAATCTTCTTTGTCATGCTAAGAGGAGCAGGAAAAAGCAAAAAATTTCAGAATTGCACCTTGCAATGCGGAGAAATTACTGTTTGTGCATTTACAATATTCATTGATTTTTGCCATTGAAAAACGTCCAGAAATGATTGAAGCTACTGACTGAATGAAAGGAGCTGGCATCTCACTCTCTTTGAATCTTCTTTATCATGCTAAGAGGAGCAGGAAAAAGCAAAAAATTTCAGAATTGCACCTTGCAATGCGGAGAAATTACTGTTTGTGCATTTACAATATTCATTGATTTTTGCCATTGAAAAACGTCCAGAAATGATTGAAGCTACTGACTGAATGAAAGGAGCTGGCATCTCACTCTCTTTGAATCTTCTTTATCATGCTAAGAGGAGCAGGAAAAAGCAAAAAATTTCAGAATTGCACCTTGCAATGCGGAGAAATTACTGTTTGTGCATTTACAATATTCATTGATTTTTGCCATTGAAAAACATCATGTTATTCATATACCAGAAATGTTTGAAGCTACTGACTGAATGAAAGGAGCTGACATCTCACTCTCTTTGAATCTTCTTTATCATGCTAAGAGGAGCAGGAAAAAGCAAAAAATTTCAGAATTGCACCTTGCAATGCGGAGAAATTACTGTTTGTGCATTTACAATATTCATTGATTTTTGCCATTGAAAAACATCATGTTATTCATATACCAGAAATGTTTGAAGCTACTGACTGAATGAAAGGAGCTGGCATCTCACTCTCTTTGAATCTTCTTTATCATGCTAAGAGGAGCAGGAAAAAGCAAAAAATTTCAGAATTGCACCTTGCAATGCGGAGAAATTACTGTTTGTGCATTTACAATATTCATTGATTTTTGCCATTGAAAAACATCATGTTATTCATATACCAGAAATGTTTGAAGCTACTGACTGAATGAAAGGAGCTGGCATCTCACTCTCTTTGAATCTTCTTTATCATGCTAAGAGGAGCAGGAAAAAGCAAAAAATTTTAGAATTGCACCTTGCAATGTGGAGAAATTACTGTTTGTGCATTTACAATATTCATTGATTTTTACCATTGAAAAACGTCCAGAAATGATTGAAGCTACTGACTGAATGAAAGTAGCTGGCATCTCACTCTCTTTGAATCTTCTTTACCATGCTAAGAGGAGCAGTAAAAAGCAAAAAATTTCAGACTTGCACCTTGCAATGCGGAGAAATTACTGTTTGTGCATTTACAATATTCATTGATTTTTGCCATTGAAAAACATCATGTTATTCATATACCAGAAATGTTTGAAGCTACTGACTGAATGAAAGGAGCTGGCATCTCACTCTCTTTGAATCTTCTTTATCATGCTAAGAGGAGCAGGAAAAAGCAAAAAATTTCAGAATTGCACCTTGCAATGCGGAGAAATTACTGTTTGTGCATTTACAATATTCATTGATTTTTGCCATTGAAAAACGTCCAGAAATGATTGAAGCTACTGACTGAATGAAAGGAGCTGGCATATCACTCTCTTTGAATCTTCTTTATCATGCTAAGAGGAGCAGGAAAAAGCAAAAAATTTCAGAATTGCACCTTGCAATGCGGAGAAATTACTGTTTGTGCATTTACAATATTCATTGATTTTTGCCATTGAAAAACGTCCAGAAATGATTGAAGCTACTGACTGAATGAAAGGAGCTGGCATCTCACTCTCTTTGAATCTTATTTATCATGCTAAGAGGAGCAGGAAAAATCAAAAAATTTCAGAATTGCACCTTGCAATGCGGAGAAATTACTGTTTGTGCATTTACAATATTCATTGATTTTTGCCATTGAAAAACATGTTATTCATATACCAGAAATGTTTGAAGCTACTGACTGAATGAAAGGAGCTGGCACCTCACTCTCTTTGAATCTTCTTTATCATGCTAAGAGGAGCGGGAAAAAGCAAAAAATTTCAGAATTGCACCTTGCAATGCGGAGAAATTACTGTTTGTGCATTTACAATATTCATTGATTTTTGCCATTGAAAAACATCCAGAAATGATTGAAGGTACTGACTGAATGAAAGGAGCTGGCATCTCACTCTCTTTGAATCTTCTTTATCATGCTAAGAGGAGCAGGAAAAAGCAAAAAATTTCAGAATTGCACCTTGCAATGCGGAGAAATTACTGTTTGTGCATTTACAATATTCATTGATTTTTGCCATTGAAAAACGTCCAGAAATGATTGAAGCTACTGACTGAATGAAAGGAGCTGGCATCTCACTCTCTTTGAATCTTCTTTATCATGCTAAGAGGAGCAGGAAAAAGCAAAAAATTTCAGAATTGCACCTTGCAATGCGGAGAAATTACTGTTTGTGCTTTTACAATATTCATTGATTTTTGCCATTGAAAAACATCATGTTATTCATATACAAGAAATGTTTGAAGCTACTGACTGAATGAAAGGAGCTGGCATCTCACTCTCTTTGAATCTTCTTTATCA
Source organism: Phyllobates terribilis (assembly GCF_046119375.1). NCBI lineage: Eukaryota > Metazoa > Chordata > Amphibia > Anura > Dendrobatidae > Phyllobates > Phyllobates terribilis. The sequence continues at coordinate 257,601 of NW_027363895.1, read as the reverse complement.
TGCTAAGAGGAGCAGGAAAAAGCAAAAAATTTCAGAATTGCACCTTGCAATGCGGAGAAATTACTGTTTGTGCATTTACAATATTCATTGATTTTTGCCATTGAAAAACGTCCAGAAATGATTGAAGCTACTGACTGAATGAAAGGAGCTGGCATCTCACTCTCTTTGAATCTTCTTTATCATGCTAAGAGGAGCAGGAAAAAGCAAAAAATTTCAGAATTGCACCTTGCAATGCGGAGAAATTACTGTTTGTGCATTTACAATATTCATTGATTTTTGCCATTGAAAAACGTCCAGAAATGATTGAAGCTACTGACTGAATGAAAGGAGCTGGCATCTCACTCTCTTTGAATCTTCTTTATCATGCTAAGAGGAGCAGGAAAAAGCAAAAAATTTCAGAATTGCACCTTGCAATGCGGAGAAATTACTGTTTGTGCATTTACAATATTCATTGATTTTTGCCATTGAAAAACATCATGTTATTCATATACCAGAAATGATTGAAGCTACTGACTGAATGAAAGGAGCTGGCATCTTACTCTCTTTGAATCTTCTTTGTCATGCTAAGAGGAGCAGGAAAAAGCAAAAAATTTCAGAATTGCACCTTGCAATGCGGAGAAATTACTGTTTGTGCATTTACAATATTCATTGATTTTTGCCATTGAAAAACGTCCAGAAATGATTGAAGCTACTGACTGAATGAAAGGAGCTGGCATCTCACTCTCTTTGAATCTTCTTTATCATGTTAAGAGGAGCAGGAAAAAGCAAAAAATTTCAGAATTGCACCTTGCAATGCGGAGAAATTACTGTTTGTGCATTTACAATATTCATTGATTTTTGCCATTGAAAAACGTCCAGAAATGATTGAAGCTACTGACTGAATGAAAGGAGCTGGCATCTCACTCTCTTTGAATCTTCTTTATCATGCTAAGAGGAGCAGGAAAAAGCAAAAAATTTCAGAATTGCACCTTGCAATGCGGAGAAATTACTGTTTGTGCATTTACAATATTCATTGATTTTTGCCATTGAAAAACGTCCAGAAATGATTGAAGCTACTGACTGAATGAAAGGAGCTGGCATCTCACTCTCTTTGAATCTTCTTTATCATGCTAAGAGGAGCAGGAAAAAGCAAAAAATTTCAGAATTGCACCTTGCAATGCGGAGAAATTACTGTTTGTGCATTTACAATATTCATTGATTTTTGCCATTGAAAAACGTCCAGAAATGATTGAAGCTACTGACTGAATGAAAGGAGCTGGCATCTCACTCTCTTTGAATCTTCTTTATCATGCTAAGAGGAGCAGGAAAAAGCAAAAAATTTCAGAATTGCACCTTGCAATGCGGAGAAATTACTGTTTGTGCATTTACAATATTCATTGATTTTTGCCGCCATTGAAAAACATCATGTTATTCATATACCAGAAATGTTTGAAGCTACTGACTGAATGAAAGGAGCTGGCATCTCACTCTCTTTGAATCTTCTTTATCATTCTAAGAGGAGCAGGAAAAAGCAAAAAATTTCAGAATTGCACCTTGCAATGCGAAGAAATTACTGTTTGTGCATTTACAATATTCATTGATTTTTGCCATTGAAAAACATCATGTTATTCATATACCAGAAATGTTTGAAGCTACTGACTGAATGAAAGGAGCTGGCATCTCACTCTCTTTGAATCTTCTTTATCATGCTAAGAGGAGCAGGAAAAAGCAAAAAATTTCAGAATTGCACCTTGCAATGTGGAGAAATTACTGTTTGTGCATTTACAATATTCATTGATTTTTACCATTGAAAAAGGTCCAGAAATGATTGAAGCTACTGACTGAATGAAAGTAGCTGGCATCTCACTCTCTTTGAATCTTCTTTATCATGCTAAGAGGAGCAGGAAAAAGCAAAAAATTTCAGACTTGCACCTTGCAATGCGGAGAAATTACTGTTTGTGCATTTACAATATTCATTGATTTTTGCCATTGAAAAACATCATGTTATTCATATACCAGAAATGTTTGAAGCTACTGACTGAATGAAAGGAGCTGGCATCTCACTCTCTTTGAATCTTCTTTATCATGCTAAGAGGAGCAGGAAAAAGCAAAAAATTTCAGAATCGCACCTTGCAATGCGGAGAAATTACTGTTTGTGCATTTACAATTTTCATTGATTTTTGCCATTGAAAAACGTCCAGAAATGATTGAAGGTACTGACTGAATGAAAGGAGCTGGCATCTCACTCTCTTTGAATCTTCTTTATCATGCTAAGAGGAGCAGGAAAAAGCAAAAAATTTCAGAATTGCACCTTGCAATGCGGAGAAATTACTGTTTGTGCATTTACAATATTCATTGATTTTTGCCATTGAAAAACGTCCAGAAATGATTGAAGCTACTGACTGAATGAAAGGAGCTGGCATCTCACTCTCTTTGAATCTTCTTTATCATGCTAAGAGGAGCAGGAAAAAGCAAAAAATTTCAGAATTGCACCTTGCAATGCGGAGAAATTACAGTTTGTGCATTTACAATATTCATTGATTTTTGCCATTGAAAAACATCCAGAAATGATTGAAGCTACTGACTGAATGAAAGGAGCTGGCATCTCACTCTCTTTGAATCTTCTTTATCATGCTAAGAGGAGCAGGAAAAAGCAAAAAATTTCAGAATTGCACCTTGCAATGCGGAGAAATTACTGTTTGTGCATTTACAATATTCATTGATTTTTGCCATTGAAAAACATCATGTTATTCATATACCAGAAATGTTTGAAGCTACTGACTGAATGAAAGGAGCTGGCATCTCACTCTCTTTGAATCTACTTTATCATGCTAAGAGGAGCAGGAAAAAGCAAAAAATTTCAGAATTGCACCTTGCAATGCGGAGAAATTACTGTTTGTGCATTTACAATATTCATTGATTTTTGCCATTGAAAAACATGTTATTCATATACCAGAAATGTTTGAAGCTACTGACTGAATGAAAGGAGCTGGCACCTCACTCTCTTTGAATCTTTATCATGCTAAGAGGAGCGGGAAAAAGCCAAAAATTTCAGAATTGCACCTTGCAATGCGGAGAAATTACTGTTTGTGCATTTACAATATTCATTGATTTTTGCCATTGAAAAACGTCCAGAAATGATTGAAGGTACTGACTGAATGAAAGGAGCTGGCTTCTCACTCTCTTTGAATCTTCTTTATCATGCTAAGAGGAGCAGGAAAAAGCAAAAAATTTCAGAATTGCACCTTGCAATGCGGAGAAATTACTGTTTGTGCATTTACAATATTCATTGATTTTTGCCATTGAAAAACGTCCAGAAATGATTGAAGCTACTGACTGAATGAAAGGAGCTGGCATCTCACTCTCTTTGAATCTTCTTTATTATGCTAAGAGGAGCAGGAAAAAGCAAAAAATTTCAGAATTGCACCTTGCAATGCGGAGAAATTACAGTTTGTGCATTTACAATATTCATTGATTTTTGCCATTGAAAAACATCCAGAAATGATTGAAGCTACTGACTGAATGAAAGGAGCTGGCATCTCACTCTCTTTGAATCTTCTTTATCATGCTAAGAGGAGCAGGAAAAAGCAAAAAATTTCAGAATTGCACCTTGCAATGCGGAGAAATTACTGTTTGTGCATTTACAATATTCATTGATTTTTGCCATTGAAAAACATCATGTTATTCATATACCAGAAATGTTTGAAGCTACTGACTGAATGAAAGGAGCTGGCATCTCACTCTCTTTGAATCTTCTTTATCATGCTAAGAGGAGCAGGAAAAAGCAAAAAATTTCAGAATTGCACCTTGCAATGTGGAGAAATTACTGTTTGTGCATTTACAATATTCATTGATTTTTACCATTGAAAAACGTCCAGAAATGATTGAAGCTACTGACTGAATGAAAGTAGCTGGCATCTCACTCTCTTTGAATCTTCTTTATCATGCTAAGAGGAGCAGGAAAAAGCAAAAAATTTCAGACTTGCACCTTGCAATGCGGAGAAATTACTGTTTGTGCATTTACAATATTCATTGATTTTTGCCATTGAAAAACATCATGTTATTCATATACCAGAAATGTTTGAAGCTACTGACTGAATGAAAGGAGCTGGCATCTCACTCTCTTTGAATCTTCTTTATCATGCTAAGAGGAGCAGGAAAAAGCAAAAAATTTCAGAATTGCACCTTGCAATGCGGAGAAATTACTGTTTGTGCATTTACAATATTCATTGATTTTTGCCATTGAAAAACGTCCAGAAATGATTGAAGCTACTGACTGAATGAAAGGAGCTGGCATCTCACTCTCTTTGAATCTTGTTTATCATGCTAAGAGGAGCAGGAAAAAGCAAAAAATTTCAGAATTGCACCTTGCAATGCGGAGAAATTACTGTTTGTGCATTTACAATATTCATTGATTTTTGCCATTGAAAAACATCAAGAAATGATTGAAGCTACTGACTGAATGAAAGGAGCTGGCATCTCACTCTCTTTGAATCTTCTTTATCATGCTAAGAGGAGCAGGAAAAAGCAAAAAATTTCAGAATTGCACCTTGCAATGCGGAGAAATTACTGTTTGTGCATTTACAATATTCATTGATTTTTGCCATTGAAAAACATCATGTTATTCATATACCAGAAATGTTTGAAGCTACTGACTGAATGAAAGGAGCTGGCATCTCACTCTCTTTGAATCTTCTTTATCATGCTAAGAGGAGCAGGAAAAAGCAAAAAATTTCATAATTGCACCTTGCAATGCGGAGAAATTACTGTTTGTGCATTTACAATATTCATTGATTTTTGCCATTGAAAAAAGTCCAGAAATGATTGAAGCTACTGACTGAATGAAAGGAGCTGGCATCTCACTCTCTTTGAATCATGTTTATCATGCTAAGAGGAGCAGGAAAAAGCAAAAAATTTCAGAATTGCACCTTGCAATGCGGAGAAATTACTGTTTGTGCATTTACAATATTCATTGATTTTTGCCATTGAAAAACGTCCAGAAATGATTGAAGCTACTGACTGAATGAAAGGAGCTGGCATCTCACTCTCTTTGAATCTTCTTTATCATGCTAAGAGGAGCAGGAAAAAGCAAAAAATTTCAGAATTGCACCTTGCAATGCGGAGAAATTACTGTTTGTGCATTTACAATATTCATTGATTTTTGCCATTGAAAAACATCATGTTATTCATATACCAGAAATGATTGAAGCTACTGACTGAATGAAAGGAGCTGGCATCTCACTCTCTTTGAATCTTCTTTATCATGCTAAGAGGAGCAGGAAAAAGTAAAAAATTTCAGAATTGCACTATGCAATGCGGAGAAATTACTGTTTGTGCATTTATAATATTCAATGATTTTTGCCATTGAAAAACGTCCAGAAATGATTGAAGCTACTGACTGAACGAAAGGAGCTGGCATCTCACTCTCTTTGAATCTTCTTTATCATGCTAAGAGGAGCAGGAAAAAGCAAAAAATTTCAGAATTGCACCTTGCAATGCGGAGAAATTACTGTTTGTGCATTTACAATATTCATTGATTTTTGCCATTGAAAAACATCATGTTATTCATATACCAGAAATGTTTGAAGCTACTGACTGAATGAAAGGAGCTGGCATCTCACTCTCTTTGAATCTTCTTTATCATGCTAAGAGGAGCAGGAAAAAGCAAAAAATTTCAGAATTGCAACTTGCAATGCGGAGAAATTACTGTTTGTGCATTTACAATATTCATTGATTTTTGCCATTGAAAAACGTCCAGAAATGATTGAAGCTACTGACTGAAATAAAGGAGCTGGCATCTCACTCTCTTTGAATCTTCTTTATCATGCTAAGAGGAGCAGGTAAAAGCAAAAAATTTCAGAATTGCACCTTGCAATGCGGAGAAATTACTGTTTGTGCATTTACAATATTCATTGATTTTTGCCATTGAAAAACGTCCAGAAATGATTGAAGCTACTGACTGAATGAAAGGAGCTGGCATCTCACTCTCTTTGAATCTTGTTTATCATGCTAAGAGGAGCAGGAAAAAGCAAAAAATTTCAGAATTGCACCTTGCAATGCGGAGAAATTACTGTTTGTGCATTTGCAATATTCATTGATTTTTGCCATTGAAAAACGTCCAGAAATGATTGAAGCTACTGACTGAATGAAAGGAGCTGGCATCTCACTCTCTTTGAATCTTCTTTATCATGCTAAGAGGAGCAGGAAAAAGCAAAAAATTTCAGAATTGCACCTTGCAATGCGGAGAAATTACTGTTTGTGCATTTACAATATTCATTGATTTTTGCCATTGAAAAACATCATGTTATTCATATACCAGAAATGATTGAAGCTACTGACTGAATGAAAGGAGCTGGCATCTCACTCTCTTTGAATCTTCTTTATCATGCTAAGAGGAGCAGGAAAAAGCAAAAAATTTCAGAATTGCACCTTGCAATGCGGAGAAATTACTGTTTGTGCATTTACAATATTCATTGATTTTTGCCATTGAAAAACATCATGTTATTCATATACCAGAAATGTTTGAAGCTACTGACTGAATGAAAGGAGCTGGCATCTCACTCTCTTTGAATCTTCTTTATCATGCTAAGAGGAGCAGGAAAAAGCAAAAAATTTCAGAATTGCACCTTGCAATGCGGAGAAATTACTGTTTGTGCATTTACAATATTCATTGATTTTTACCATTGAAAAACGTCCAGAAATGATTGAGGCTACTGACTGAACGAAAGGAGCTGGCATCTCACTCTCTTTGAATCTTCTTTAACATGCTAAGAGGAGCAGGAAAAAGCAAAAAATTTCAGAATTGCACCTTGCAATGCGGAGAAATTACTGTTTGTGCATTTACAATATTCATTGATTTTTGCCATTGAAAAACATCATGTTATTCATATACCAGAAATGTTTGAAGCTACTGACTGAATGATAGGAGCTGGCATCTCACTCTCTTTGAATCTTCTTTATCATGCTAAGAGGAGCAGGAAAAAACAAAAAATTTCAGAATTGCACCTTGCAATGCGGAGAAATTACTGTTTGTGCATTTACAATATTCATTGATTTTTGCCATTGAAAAACATCATGTTATTCATATACCAGAAATGATTGAAGCTACTGACTGAATGAAAGGAGCTGGCATCTCACTCTCTTTGAATCTTCTTTATCATGCTAAGAGGAGCAGGAAAAAGTAAAAAATTTCAGAATTGCACCTTGCAATGCGGAGAAATTACTGTTTGTGCATTTACAATATTCAATGATTTTTGCCATTGAAAAAAGTCCAGAAATGATTGAAGCTACTGACTCAATGAAAGGAGCTGGCATCTCACTCTCTTTGAATCTTCTTTATCATGCTAAGAGGAGCAGGAAAAAGCAAAAAATTTCAGAATTGCACCTTGCAATGCGGAGAAATTACTGTTTGTGCATTTACAATATTCATTGATTTTTGCCATTGAAAAACATCATGTTATTCATATACCAGAAATGTTTGAAGCTACTGACTGAATGAAAGGAGCTGGCATCTCACTCTCTTTGAATCTTCTTTATCATGCTAAGAGGAGCAGGAAAAAGCAAAAAATTTCAGAATTGCACCTTGCAATGCGGAGAAATTACTGTTTGTGCATTTACAATATTCATTGATTTTTGCCATTGAAAAACGTCCAGAAATGATTGAAGCTACTGACTGAATGAAAGGAGCTGGCATCTCACTCTCTTTGAATCTTCTTTATCATGCTAAGAGGAGCAGGAAAAAGCAAAAAATTTCAGAATTTCTCCTTGCAATGCGGAGAAATTACTGTTTGTGCATTTACAAAAGTCATTGATTTTTGCCATTGAAAAACATGTTATTCATATACCAGAAATGTTTGAAGCTACTGACTGAATGAAAAGAGCTGGCACCTCACTCTCTTTGAATCTTCTTTATCATGCTAAGAGGAGCAGGAAAAAGCAAAAAATTTCAGAATTGCACCTTGCAATGCGGAGAAATTACTGTTTGTGCATTTACAATATTCATTGATTTTTGCCATTGAAAAACGTCCAGAAATGATTGAAGCTACTGACTGAATGAAAGGAGCTGGCATCTCACTCTCTTTGAATCTTCTTTATCATGCTAAGAGGAGCAGGAAAAAGCAAAAAATTTCAGAATTGCACCTTGCAATGCGGAGAAATTACTGTTTGTGCATTTACAATATTCATTGATTTTTGCCATTGAAAAACGTTCAGAAATGATTGAAGCTACTGACTGAATGAAAGGAGCTGGCATCTCACTCTCTTTGAATCTTCTTTATCATGCTAAGAGGAGCAGGAAAAAGCAAAAAATTTCAGAATTGCGCCTTGCAATGCGGAGAAATTAGTGTTTGTGCATTTACAAAATTCATTGATTTTTGCCATTGAAAAACATCATGTTATTCATTTACCAGAAATGATTGAAGCTACTGACTGAATGAAAGGAGCTGGCATCTCACTCTCTTTGAAACTTCTTTATCATGCTAAGTTGAGCAGGAAAAAGCAAAAAATTTCAGAATTGCACCTTGCAATGCGGAGAAATTACTGTTTGTGCATTTACAATATTCATTGATTTTTGCCATTGAAAAACGTCCAGAAATGATTGAAGCTACTGACTGAATGAAAGGAGCTGGCATCTCACTCTCTTTGAATCTTCTTTATCATGCTAAGAGGAGCAGGAAAAAGCAAAAAATTTCAGAATTGCACCTTGCAATGCGGAGAAATTACTGTTTGTGCATTTACAATATTCATTGATTTTTGCCATTGAAAAACGTCCAGAAATGATTGAAGCTACTGACTGAATGAAAGGAGCTGGCATCTCACTCTCTTTGAATCTTCTTTATCATGCTAAGAGGAGCAGGAAAAAGCAAAAAATTTCAGAATTGCTCCTTGCAATGCGGAGAAATTACTGTTTGTGCATTTACAATATTCATTGATTTTTGCCATTGAAAAACATGTTATTCATATACCAGAAATGTTTGAAGCTACTGACTGAATGAAAGGAGCTGGCACCTCACTCTCTTTGAATCTTCTTTATCATGCTAAGAGGAGCAGGAAAAAGCAAAAAATTTCAGAATTGCACCTTGCAATGCGGAGAAATTACTGTTTGTGCATTTACAATATTCATTGATTTTTGCCATTGAAAAACGTCCAGAAATGATTGAAGCTACTGACTGAATGAAAGGAGCTGGCATCTCACTCTCTTTGAATCTTCTTTATCATGCTAAGAGGAGCAGGAAAAAGCAAAAAATTTCAGAATTGCACCTTGCAATGCGGAGAAATTACTGTTTGTGCATTTACAATATTCATTGATTTTTGCCATTGAAAAACGTTCAGAAATGATTGAAGCTACTGACTGAATGAAAGGAGCTGGCATCTCACTCTCTTTGAATCTTCTTTATCATGCTAAGAGGAGCAGGAAAAAGTAAAAAATTTCAGAATTGCGCCTTGCAATGCGGAGAAATTAGTGTTTGTGCATTTACAAAATTCATTGATTTTTGCCATTGAAAAACATCATGTTATTCATTTACCAGAAATGATTGAAGCTACTGACTGAATGAAAGGAGCTGGCATCTCACTCTCTTTGAAACTTCTTTATCATGCTAAGAGGAGCAGGAAAAAGCAAAAAATTTCAGAATTGCACCTTGCAATGCGGAGAAATTACTGTTTGTGCATTTACAATATTCATTGATTTTTGCCATTGAAAAACGTCCAGAAATGATTGAAGCTACTGACTGAATGAAAGGAGCTGGCATCTCACTCTCTTTGAATCTTCTTTATCATGCTAAGAGGAGCAGGAAAAAGCAAAAAATTTCAGAATTGCACCTTGCAATGCGGAGAAATTACTGTTTGTGCATTTACAATATTCATTGATTTTTACCATTGAAAAACGTCCAGAAATGATTGAAGCTACTGACTGAATGAAAGTAGCTGGCATCTCACTCTCTTTGAATCTTCTTTCTCATGCTAAGAGGAGCAGGAAAAAGCAAAAAATTTCAGACTTGCACCTTGCAATGCGGAGAAATTACTGTTTGTGCATTTACAATATTCATTGATTTTTGCCATTGAAAAACATCATGTTATTCATATACCAGAAATGTTTGAAGCTACTGACTGAATGAAAGGAGCTGGCATCTCACTCTCTTTGAATCTTCTTTATCATGCTAAGAGGAGCAGGAAAAAGCAAAAAATTTCAGAATTGCACCTTGCAATGCGGAGAAATTACTGTTTGTGCATTTACAATATTCATTGATTTTTGCCATTGAAAAACGTCCAGAAATGATTGAAGGTACTGACTGAATGAAAGGAGCTGGCATCTCACTCTCTTTGAATCTTCTTTATCATGCTAAGAGGAGCAGGAAAAAGCAAAAAATTTCAGAATTGCACCTTGCAATGCGGAGAAATTACTGTTTGTGCATTTACAATATTCATTGATTTTTGCCATTGAAAAACGTCCAGAAATGATTGAAGCTACTGACTGAATGAAAGGAGCTGGCATCTCACTCTCTTTGAATCTTCTTTATCATGCTAAGAGGAGCAGGAAAAAGCAAAAAATTTCAGAATTGCACCTTGCAATGCGGAGAAATTACAGTTTGTGCATTTACAATATTCATTGATTTTTGCCATTGAAAAACATCCAGAAATGATTGAAGCTACTGACTGAATGAAAGGAGCTGGCATCTCACTCTCTTTGAATCTTCTTTATCATGCTAAGAGGAGCAGGAAAAAGCAAAAAATTTCAGAATTGCACCTTGCAATGCGGAGAAATTACTGTTTGTGCATTTACAATATTCATTGATTTTTGCCATTGAAAAACATCATGTTATTCATATACCAGAAATGTTTGAAGCTACTGACTGAATGAAAGGAGCTGGCATCTCACTCTCTTTGAATCTTCTTTATCATGCTAAGAGGAGCAGGAAAAAGCAAAAAATTTCAGAATTGCACCTTGCAATGCGGAGAAATTACTGTTTGTGCATTTACAATATTCATTGATTTTTGCCATTGAAAAACATGTTATTCATATACCAGAAATGTTTGAAGCTACTGACTGAATGAAAGGAGCTGGCACCTCACTCTCTTTGAATCTTTATCATGCTAAGAGGAGCGGGAAAAAGCAAAAAATTTCAGAATTGCACCTTGCAATGCGGAGAAATTACTGTTTGTGCATTTACAATATTCATTGATTTTTGCCATTGAAAAACGTCCAGAAATGATTGAAGGTACTGACTGAATGAAAGGAGCTGGCATCTCACTCTCTTTGAATCTTCTTTATCATGCTAAGAGGAGCAGGAAAAAGCAAAAAATTGCAGAATTGCACCTTGCAATGCGGAGAAATTACTGTTTGTGCATTTACAATATTCATTGATTTTTGCCATTGAAAAACGTCCAGAAATGATTGAAGCTACTGACTGAATGAAAGGAGCTGGCATCTCACTCTCTTTGAATCTTCTTTATTATGCTAAGAGGAGCAGGAAAAAGCAAAAAATTTCAGAATTGCACCTTGCAATGCGGAGAAATTACAGTTTGTGCATTTACAATATTCATTGATTTTTGCCATTGAAAAACATCCAGAAATGATTGAAGCTACTGACTGAATGAAAGGAGCTGGCATCTCACTCTCTTTGAATCTTCTTTATCATGCTAAGAGGAGCAGGAAAAAGCAAAAAATTTCAGAATTGCACCTTGCAATGTGGAGAAATTACTGTTTGTGCATTTACAATATTCATTGATTTTTACCATTGAAAAACGTCCAGAAATGATTGAAGCTACTGACTGAATGAAAGTAGCTGGCATCTCACTCTCTTTGAATCTTCTTTATCATGCTAAGAGGAGCAGGAAAAAGCAAAAAATTTCAGACTTGCACCTTGCAATGCGGAGAAATTACTGTTTGTGCATTTACAATATTCATTGATTTTTGCCATTGAAAAACATCATGTTATTCATATACCAGAAATGTTTGAAGCTACTGACTGAATGAAAGGAGCTGGCATCTCACTCTCTTTGAATCTTCTTTATCATGCTAAGAGGAGCAGGAAAAAGCAAAAAATTTCAGAATTGCACCTTGCAATGCGGAGAAATTACTGTTTGTGCATTTACAATATTCATTGATTTTTGCCATTGAAAAACGTCCAGAAATGATTGAAGCTACTGACTGAATGAAAGGAGCTGGCATCTCACTCTCTTTGAATCTTGTTTATCATGCTAAGAGGAGCAGGAAAAAGCAAAAAATTTCAGAATTGCACCTTGCAATGCGTAGAAATTACTGTTTGTGCATTTACAATATTCATTGATTTTTGCCATTGAAAAACATCCAGAAATGATTGAAGCTACTGACTGAATGAAAGGAGCTGGCATCTCACTCTCTTTGAATCTTCTTTATCATGCTAAGAGGAGCAGGAAAAAGCAAAAAATTTCAGAATTGCACCTTGCAATGCGGAGAAATTACTGTTTGTGCATTTACAATATTCATTGATTTTTGCCATTGAAAAACATCATGTTATTCATATACCAGAAATGTTTGAAGCTACTGACTGAATGAAAGGAGCTGGCATCTCACTCTCTTTGAATCTTCTTTATCATGCTAAGAGGAGCAGGAAAAAGCAAAAAATTTCAGAATTGCACCTTGCAATGTGGAGAAATTACTGTTTGTGCATTTACAATATTCATTGATTTTTACCATTGAAAAACGTCCAGAAATGATTGAAGCTACTGACTGAATGAAAGTAGCTGGCATCTCACTCTCTTTGAATCTTCTTTATCATGCTAAGAGGAGCAGGAAAAAGCAAAAAATTTCAGACTTGCACCTTGCAATGCGGAGAAATTACTGTTTGTGCATTTACAATATTCATTGATTTTTGCCATTGAAAAACATCATGTTATTCATATACCAGAAATGTTTGAAGCTACTGACTGAATGAAAGGAGCTGGCATCTCACTCTCTTTGAATCTTCTTTATCATGCTAAGAGGAGCAGGAAAAAGCAAAAAATTTCAGAATTGCACCTTGCAATGCGGAGAAATTACTGTTTGTGCATTTACAATATTCATTGATTTTTGCCATTGAAAAACGTCCAGAAATGATTGAAGCTACTGACTGAATGAAAGGAGCTGGCATCTCACTATCTTTGAATCTTGTTTATCATGCTAAGAGGAGCAGGAAAAAGCAAAAAATTTCAGAATTGCACCTTGCAATGCGGAGAAATTACTGTTTGTGCATTTACAATATTCATTGATTTTTGCCATTGAAAAACATCCAGAAATGATTGAAGCTACTGACTGAATGAAAGGAGCTGGCATCTCACTCTCTTTGAATCTTCTTTATCATGCTAAGAGGAGCAGGAAAAAGCAAAAAATTTCAGAATTGCACCTTGCAATGCGGAGAAATTACTGTTTGTGCATTTACAATATTCATTGATTTTTGCCATTGAAAAACATCATGTTATTCATATACCAGAAATGTTTGAAGCTACTGACTGAATGAAAGGAGCTGGCATCTCACTCTCTTTGAATCTTCTTTATCATGCTAAGAGGAGCAGGAAAAAGCAAAAAATTTCAGAATTGCACCTTGCAATGTGGAGAAATTACTGTTTGTGCATTTACAATATTCATTGATTTTTACCATTGAAAAACGTCCAGAAATGATTGAAGCTACTGACTGAATGAAAGTAGCTGGCATCTCACTCTCTTTGAATCTTCTTTATCATGCTAAGAGGAGCAGGAAAAAGCAAAAAATTTCAGACTTGCACCTTGCAATGCGGAGAAATTACTGTTTGTGCATTTACAATATTCATTGATTTTTGCCATTGAAAAACATCATGTTATTCATATACCAGAAATGTTTGAAGCTACTGACTGAATGAAAGGAGCTGGCATCTCACTCTCTTTGAATCTTCTTTATCATGCTAAGAGGAGCAGGAAAAAGCAAAAAATTTCAGAATTGCACCTTGCAATGCGGAGAAATTACTGTTTGTGCATTTACAATATTCATTGATTTTTGCCATTGAAAAACGTCCAGAAATGATTGAAGCTACTGACTGAATGAAAGGAGCTGGCATCTCACTCTCTTTGAATCTTGTTTATCATGCTAAGAGGAGCAGGAAAAAGCAAAAAATTTCAGAATTGCACCTTGCAATGCGGAGAAATTACTGTTTGTGCATTTACAATATTCATTGATTTTTGCCATTGAAAAACATCCAGAAATGATTGAAGCTACTGACTGAATGAAAGGAGCTGGCATCTCACTCTCTTTGAATCTTCTTTATCATGCTAAGAGGAGCAGGAAAAAGCAAAAAATTTCAGAATTGCACCTTGCAATGCGGAGAAATTACTGTTTGTGCATTTACAATATTCATTGATTTTTGCCATTGAAAAACATCATGTTATTCATATACCAGAAATGTTTGAAGCTACTGACTGAATGAAAGGAGCTGGCATCTCACTCTCTTTGAATCTTCTTTATCATGCTAAGAGGAGCAGGAAAAAGCAAAAAATTTCATAATTGCACCTTGCAATGCGGAGAAATTACTGTTTGTGCATTTACAATATTCATTGATTTTTGCCATTGAAAAACGTCCAGAAATGATTGAAGCTACTGACTGAATGAAAGGAGCTGGCATCTCACTCTCTTTGAATCATGTTTATCATGCTAAGAGGAGCAGGAAAAAGCAAAAAATTTCAGAATTGCACCTTGCAATGCGGAGAAATTACTGTTTGTGCATTTACAATATTCATTGATTTTTGCCATTGAAAAACGTCCAGAAATTATTGAAGCTACTGACTGAATGAAAGGAGCTGGCATCTCACTCTCTTTGAATCTTCTTTATCATGCTAAGAGGAGCAGGAAAAAGCAAAAAATTTCAGAATTGCACCTTGCAATGCGGAGAAATTACTGTTTGTGCATTTACAATATTCATTGATTTCTGCCATTGAAAAACATCATGTTATTCATATACCAGAAATGATTGAAGCTACTGACTGAATGAAAGGAGCTGGCATCTCACTCTCTTTGAATCTTCTTTATCATGCTAAGAGGAGCAGGAAAAAGTAAAAAATTTCAGAATTGCACTATGCAATGCGGAGAAATTACTGTTTGTGCATTTATAATATTCAATGATTTTTGCCATTGAAAAACGTCCAGAAATGATTGAAGCTACTGACTGAACGAAAGGAGCTGGCATCTCACTCTCTTTGAATCTTCTTTATCATGCTAAGAGGAGCAGGAAAAAGCAAAAAATTTCAGAATTGCACCTTGCAATGCGGAGAAATTACTGTTTGTGCATTTACAATATTCATTGATTTTTGCCATTGAAAAACGTCCAGAAATGATTGAAGCTACTGACTGAATGAAAGGAGCTGGCATCTCACTCTCTTTGAATCTTGTTTATCATGCTAAGAGGAGCAGGAAAAAGCAAAAAATTTCAGAATTGCACCTTGCAATGCGGAGAAATTACTGTTTGTGCATTTGCAATATTCATTGATTTTTGCCATTGAAAAACGTCCAGAAATGATTGAAGCTACTGACTGAATGAAAGGAGCTGGCATCTCACTCTCTTTGAATCTTCTTTATCATGCTAAGAGGAGCAGGAAAAAGCAAAAAATTTCAGAATTGCACCTTGCAATGCGGAGAAATTACTGTTTGTGCATTTACAATATTCATTGATTTTTGCCATTGAAAAACATCATGTTATTCATATACCAGAAATGATTGAAGCTACTGACTGAATGAAAGGAGCTGGCATCTCACTCTCTTTGAATCTTCTTTATCATGCTAAGAGGAGCAGGAAAAAGCAAAAAATTTCAGAATTGCACCTTGCAATGCGGAGAAATTACTGTTTGTGCATTTACAATATTCATTGATTTTTGCCATTGAAAAACATCATGTTATTCATATACCAGAAATGTTTGAAGCTACTGACTGAATGAAAGGAGCTGGCATCTCACTCTCTTTGAATCTTCTTTATCATGCTAAGAGGAGCAGGAAAAAGCAAAAAATTTCAGAATTGCACCTTGCAATGCGGAGAAATTACTGTTTGTGCATTTACAATATTCATTGATTTTTACCATTGAAAAACGTCCAGAAATGATTGAGGCTACTGACTGAACGAAAGGAGCTGGCATCTCACTCTCTTTGAATCTTCTTTAACATGCTAAGAGGAGCAGGAAAAAGCAAAAAATTTCAGAATTGCACCTTGCAATGCGGAGAAATTACTGTTTGTGCATTTACAATATTCATTGATTTTTGCCATTGAAAAACATCATGTTATTCATATACCAGAAATGTTTGAAGCTACTGACTGAATGAAAGGAGCTGGCATCTCACTCTCTTTGAATCTTCTTTATCATGCTAAGAGGAGCAGGAAAAAACAAAAAATTTCAGAATTGCACCTTGCAATGCGGAGAAATTACTGTTTGTGCATTTACAATATTCATTGATTTTTGCCAATGAAAAACATCATGTTATTCATATACCAGAAATGATTGAAGCTACTGACTGAATGAAAGGAGCTGGCATCTCACTCTCTTTGAATCTTCTTTATCATGCTAAGAGGAGCAGGAAAAAGTAAAAAATTTCAGAATTGCACCTTGCAATGCGGAGAAATTACTGTTTGTGCATTTACAATATTCAATGATTTTTGCCATTGAAAAAAGTCCAGAAATGATTGAAGCTACTGACTCAATGAAAGGAGCTGGCATCTCACTCTCTTTGAATCTTCTTTATCATGCTAAGAGGAGCAGGAAAAAGCAAAAAATTTCAGAATTGCACCTTGCAATGCGGAGAAATTACTGTTTGTGCATTTACAATATTCATTGATTTTTGCCATTGAAAAACATCATGTTATTCATATACCAGAAATGTTTGAAGCTACTGACTGAATGAAAGGAGCTGGCATCTCACTCTCTTTGAATCTTCTTTATCATGCTAAGAGGAGCAGGAAAAAGCAAAAAATTTCAGAATTGCACCTTGCAATGCGGAGAAATTACTGTTTGTGCATTTACAATATTCATTGATTTTTGCCATTGAAAAACATCATGTTATTCATATACCAGAAATGTTTGAAGCTACTGACTGAATGAAAGGAGCTGGCATCTCACTCTCTTTGAATCTTCTTTATCATGCTAAGAGGAGCAGGAAAAAGCAAAAAATTTCAGAATTGCACCTTGCAATGCGGAGAAATTACAGTTTGTGCATTTACATAATCATTGATTTTTGCCATTGAAAAACGTCCAGAAATGATTGAAGCTACTGACTGAATGAAAGGAGCTGGCATCTCACTCTCTTTGAATCTTCTTTATCATGCTAAGAGGAGCAGGAAAAAGCAAAAAATTTCAGAATTGCACCTTGCAATGCGGAGAAATTACTGTTTGTGCATTTACAA
Source organism: Phyllobates terribilis (assembly GCF_046119375.1). Taxonomy (NCBI): domain Eukaryota; kingdom Metazoa; phylum Chordata; class Amphibia; order Anura; family Dendrobatidae; genus Phyllobates; species Phyllobates terribilis. The sequence goes on along the minus strand of NW_027363895.1, from coordinate 240,252 downwards.
TATTCATTGATTTTTGCCATTGAAAAACGTCCAGAAATGATTGAAGCTACTGACTGAATGAAAGGAGCTGGCATCTCACTCTCTTTGAATCTTCTTTATCATGCTAAGAGGAGCAGGAAAAAGCAAAAAATTTCAGAATTGCTCCTTGCAATGCGGAGAAATTACTGTTTGTGCATTTACAATATTCATTGATTTTTGCCATTGAAAAACATGTTATTCATATACCAGAAATGTTTGAAGCTACTGACTGAATGAAAGGAGCTGGCACCTCACTCTCTTTGAATCTTCTTTATCATGCTAAGAGGAGCAGGAAAAAGCAAAAAATTTCAGAATTGCACCTTGCAATGCGGAGAAATTACTGTTTGTGCATTTACAATATTCATTGATTTTTGCCATTGAAAAACGTCCAGAAATGATTGAAGCTACTGACTGAATGAAAGGAGCTGGCATCTCACTCTCTTTGAATCTTCTTTATCATGCTAAGAGGAGCAGGTAAAAGCAAAAAATTTCAGAATTGCACCTTGCAATGCGGAGAAATTACTGTTTGTGCATTTACAATATTCATTGATTTTTGCCATTGAAAAACGTCCAGAAATGATTGAAGCTACTGACTGAATGAAAGGAGCTGGCATCTCACTCTCTTTGAATCTTGTTTATCATGCTAAGAGGAGCAGGAAAAAGCAAAAAATTTCAGAATTGCACCTTGCAATGCGGAGAAATTACTGTTTGTGCATTTGCAATATTCATTGATTTTTGCCATTGAAAAACGTCCAGAAATGATTGAAGCTACTGACTGAATGAAAGGAGCTGGCATCTCACTCTCTTTGAATCTTCTTTATCATGCTAAGAGGAGCAGGAAAAAGCAAAAAATTTCAGAATTGCACCTTGCAATGCGGAGAAATTACTGTTTGTGCATTTACAATATTCATTGATTTTTGCCATTGAAAAACATCATGTTATTCATATACCAGAAATGATTGAAGCTACTGACTGAATGAAAGGAGCTGGCATCTCACTCTCTTTGAATCTTCTTTATCATGCTAAGAGGAGCAGGAAAAAGCAAAAAATTTCAGAATTGCACCTTGCAATGCGGAGAAATTACTGTTTGTGCATTTACAATATTCATTGATTTTTGCCATTGAAAAACATCATGTTATTCATATACCAGAAATGTTTGAAGCTACTGACTGAATGAAAGGAGCTGGCATCTCACTCTCTTTGAATCTTCTTTATCATGCTAAGAGGAGCAGGAAAAAGCAAAAAATTTCAGAATTGCACCTTGCAATGCGGAGAAATTACTGTTTGTGCATTTACAATATTCATTGATTTTTACCATTGAAAAACGTCCAGAAATGATTGAGGCTACTGACTGAACGAAAGGAGCTGGCATCTCACTCTCTTTGAATCTTCTTTAACATGCTAAGAGGAGCAGGAAAAAGCAAAAAATTTCAGAATTGCACCTTGCAATGCGGAGAAATTACTGTTTGTGCATTTACAATATTCATTGATTTTTGCCATTGAAAAACATCATGTTATTCATATACCAGAAATGTTTGAAGCTACTGACTGAATGAAAGGAGCTGGCATCTCACTCTCTTTGAATCTTCTTTATCATGCTAAGAGGAGCAGGAAAAAACAAAAAATTTCAGAATTGCACCTTGCAATGCGGAGAAATTACTGTTTGTGCATTTACAATATTCATTGATTTTTGCCATTGAAAAACATCATGTTATTCATATACCAGAAATGATTGAAGCTACTGACTGAATGAAAGGAGCTGGCATCTCACTCTCTTTGAATCTTCTTTATCATGCTAAGAGGAGCAGGAAAAAGTAAAAAATTTCAGAATTGCACCTTGCAATGCGGAGAAATTACTGTTTGTGCATTTACAATATTCAATGATTTTTGCCATTGAAAAAAGTCCAGAAATGATTGAAGCTACTGACTCAATGAAAGGAGCTGGCATCTCACTCTCTTTGAATCTTCTTTATCATGCTAAGAGGAGCAGGAAAAAGCAAAAAATTTCAGAATTGCACCTTGCAATGCGGAGAAATTACTGTTTGTGCATTTACAATATTCATTGATTTTTGCCATTGAAAAACATCATGTTATTCATATACCAGAAATGTTTGAAGCTACTGACTGAATGAAAGGAGCTGGCATCTCACTCTCTTTGAATCTTCTTTATCATGCTAAGAGGAGCAGGAAAAAGCAAAAAATTTCAGAATTGCACCTTGCAATGCGGAGAAATTACTGTTTGTGCATTTACAATATTCATTGATTTTTGCCATTGAAAAACATCATGTTATTCATATACCAGAAATGTTTGAAGCTACTGACTGAATGAAAGGAGCTGGCATCTCACTCTCTTTGAATCTTCTTTATCATGCTAAGAGGAGCAGGAAAAAGCAAAAAATTTCAGAATTGCACCTTGCAATGCGGAGAAATTACAGTTTGTGCATTTACAATATTCATTGATTTTTGCCATTGAAAAACGTCCAGAAATGATTGAAGCTACTGACTGAATGAAAGGAGCTGGCATCTCACTCTCTTTGAATCTTCTTTATCATGCTAAGAGGAGCAGGAAAAAGCAAAAAATTTCAGAATTGCACCTTGCAATGCGGAGAAATTACTGTTTGTGCATTTACAATATTCATTGATTTTTGCCATTGAAAAACGTCCAGAAATGATTGAAGCTACTGACTGAATGAAAGGAGCTGGCATCTCACTCTCTTTGAATCTTCTTTATCATGCTAAGAGGAGCAGGAAAAAGCAAAAAATTTCAGAATTGCTCCTTGCAATGCGGAGAAATTACTGTTTGTGCATTTACAATATTCATTGATTTTTGCCATTGAAAAACATGTTATTCATATACCAGAAATGTTTGAAGCTACTGACTGAATGAAAGGAGCTGGCACCTCACTCTCTTTGAATCTTCTTTATCATGCTAAGAGGAGCAGGAAAAAGCAAAAAATTTCAGAATTGCACCTTGCAATGCGGAGAAATTACTGTTTGTGCATTTACAATATTCATTGATTTTTGCCATTGAAAAACGTCCAGAAATGATTGAAGCTACTGACTGAATGAAAGGAGCTGGCATCTCACTCTCTTTGAATCTTCTTTATCATGCTAAGAGGAGCAGGAAAAAGCAAAAAATTTCAGAATTGCACCTTGCAATGCGGAGAAATTACTGTTTGTGCATTTACAATATTCATTGATTTTTGCCATTGAAAAACGTTCAGAAATGATTGAAGCTACTGACTGAATGAAAGGAGCTGGCATCTCACTCTCTTTGAATCTTCTTTATCATGCTAAGAGGAGCAGGAAAAAGCAAAAAATTTCAGAATTGCGCCTTGCAATGCGGAGAAATTAGTGTTTGTGCATTTACAAAATTCATTGATTTTTGCCATTGAAAAACATCATGTTATTCATTTACCAGAAATGATTGAAGCTACTGACTGAATGAAAGGAGCTGGCATCTCACTCTCTTTGAAACTTCTTTATCATGCTAAGAGGAGCAGGAAAAAGCAAAAAATTTCAGAATTGCACCTTGCAATGCGGAGAAATTACTGTTTGTGCATTTACAATATTCATTGATTTTTGCCATTGAAAAACGTCCAGAAATGATTGAAGCTACTGACTGAATGAAAGGAGCTGGCATCTCACTCTCTTTGAATCTTCTTTATCATGCTAAGAGGAGCAGGAAAAAGCAAAAAATTTCAGAATTGCACCTTGCAATGCGGAGAAATTACTGTTTGTGCATTTACAATATTCATTGATTTTTACCATTGAAAAACGTCCAGAAATGATTGAAGCTACTGACTGAATGAAAGTAGCTGGCATCTCACTCTCTTTGAATCTTCTTTATCATGCTAAGAGGAGCAGGAAAAAGCAAAAAATTTCAGACTTGCACCTTGCAATGCGGAGAAATTACTGTTTGTGCATTTACAATATTCATTGATTTTTGCCATTGAAAAACATCATGTTATTCATATACCAGAAATGTTTGAAGCTACTGACTGAATGAAAGGAGCTGGCATCTCACTCTCTTTGAATCTTCTTTATCATGCTAAGAGGAGCAGGAAAAAGCAAAAAATTTCAGAATTGCACCTTGCAATGCGGAGAAATTACTGTTTGTGCATTTACAATATTCATTGATTTTTGCCATTGAAAAACGTCCAGAAATGATTGAAGCTACTGACTGAATGAAAGGAGCTGGCATCTCACTCTCTTTGAATCTTCTTTATCATGCTAAGAGGAGCAGGAAAAAGCAAAAAATTTCAGAATTGCACCTTACAATGCGGAGAAATTACAGTTTGTGCATTTACAATATTCATTGATTTTTGCCATTGAAAAACGTCCAGAAATGATTGAAGCTACTGACTGAATGAAAGGAGCTGGCATCTCACTCTCTTTGAATCTTCTTTATCATGCTAAGAGGAGCAGGAAAAAGCAAAAAATTTCAGAATTGCACCTTGCAATGCGGAGAAATTACTGTTTGTGCATTTACAATATTCATTGATTTTTGCCATTGAAAAACGTCCAGAAATGATTGAAGCTACTGACTGAATGAAAGGAGCTGGCATCTCACTCTCTTTGAATCTTCTTTATCATGCTAAGAGGAGCAGGAAAAAGCAAAAAATTTCAGAATTGCACCTTGCAATGCGGAGAAATTACTGTTTGTGCATTTACAATATTCATTGATTTTTGCCATTGAAAAACATCATGTTATTCATATACCAGAAATGTTTGAAGCTACTGACTGAATGAAAGGAGCTGGCATCTCACTCTCTTTGAATCTTCTTTATCATGCTAAGAGGAGCAGGAAAAAGCAAAAAATTTCAGAATTGCACCTTGCAATGCGGAGAAATTACTGTTTGTGCAATTACAATATTCATTGATTTTTGCCATTGAAAAACGTCCAGAAATGATTGAAGCTACTGACTGAATGAAAGGAGCTGGCATCTCACTCTCTATGAATCTTCTTTATCATGCTAAGAGGAGCAGGAAAAGCAAAAAATTTCAGAATTGCACCTTGCAATGCGAAGAAATTACAGTTTGTGCATTTACAATATTCATTGACTTTTGCCATTGAAAAACATCCAGAAATGATTGAAGCTTCTGACTGAATGAAAGGAGCTGGCATCTCACTCTCTTTGAATCTTCTTTATCATGCTAAGAGGAGCAGGAAAAAGCAAAAAATTTCAGAATTGCACCTTGCAATGCGGAGAAATTACTGTTTGTGCATTTACAATATTCATTGATTTTTGCCATTGAAAAACGTCCAGAAATGATTGAAGCTACTGACTGAATGAAAGGAGCTGGCATCTCACTCTCTTTGAATCTTCTTTATCATGCTAAGAGGAGCAGGAAAAAGCAAAAAATTTCAGAATTGCGCCTTGCAATGCGGAGAAATTACTGTTTGTGCATTTACAAAATTCATTGATTTTTGCCATTGAAAAACATCATGTTATTCATTTACCAGAAATGATTGAAGCTACTGACTGAATGAAAGGAGCTGGCATCTCACTCTCTTTGAATCTTCTTTATCATGCTAAGAGGAGCAGGAAAAAGCAAAACATTTCAGAATTGCACCTTGCAATGCGAAGAAATTACTGTTTGTGCATTTACAATATTCATTGATTTTTGCCATTGAAAAACGTCCAGAAATGATTGAAGCTACTGACTGAATGAAAGGAGCTGGCATCTCACTCTCTTTGAATCTTCTTTATCATGCTAAGAGGAGCAGGAAAAAGCAAAAAATTTCAGAATTGCACCTTGCAATGCGGAGAAATTACTGTTTGTGCATTTACAATATTCATTGATTTTTACCATTGCAAAACGTCCAGAAATGATTGAAGCTACTGACTGAATGAAAGTAGCTGGCATCTCACTCTCTTTGAATCTTCTTTATCATGCTAAGAGGAGCAGGAAAAAGCAAAAAATTTCAGACTTGCACCTTGCAATGCGGAGAAATTACTGTTTGTGCATTTACAATATTCATTGATTTTTGCCATTGAAAAACATCATGTTATTCATATACCAGAAATGTTTGAAGCTACTGACTGAATGAAAGGAGCTGGCATCTCACTCTCTTTGAATCTTCTTTATCATGCTAAGAGGAGCAGGAAAAAGCAAAAAATTTCAGAATTGCACCTTGCAATGCGGAGAAATTACTGTTTGTGCATTTACAATATTCATTGATTTTTGCCATTGAAAAACATGTTATTCATATACCAGAAATGTTTGAAGCTACTGACTGAATGAAAGGAGCTGGAACCTCACTCTCTTTGAATCTTCTTTATCATGCTAAGAGGAGCAGGAAAAAGCAAAAAATTTCAGAATTGCACCTTGCAATGCGGAGAAATTACTGTTTGTACATTTACAATATTCATTGATTTTTGCCATTGAAAAACGTCCAGAAATGATTGAAGCTACTGACTGAATGAAAGGAGCTGGCATCTCACTCACTTTGAATCTTCTTTATCATGCTAAGAGGAGCAGGAAAAAGCAAAAAATTTCAGAATTGCACCTTGCAATGCGGAGAAATTACTGTTTGTGCATTTACAATATTCATTGATTTTTGCCATTGAAAAACGTCCAGAAATGATTGAAGCTACTGACTGAATGAAAGGAGCTGGCATCTCACTCTCTTTGAATCTTCTTTATCATGCTAAGAGGAGCAGGAAAAAGCAAACAATTTCAGAATTGCGCCTTGCAATGCGGAGAAATTACTGTTTGTGCATTTACAAAATTCATTGATTTTTGCCATTGAAAAACATCATGTTATTCATTTACCAGAAATGATTGAAGCTACTGACTGAATGAAAGGAGCTGGCATCTCACTCTCTTTGAATCTTCTTTATCATGCTAGGATTAGCAGGAAAAAGCAAAAAATTTCAGAATTGCACCTTGCAATGTGGAGATATTACTGTTTGTGCATTTACAATATTCATTGATTTTTGCCATTGAAAAACATGTTTTTCATATACCAGAAATGTTTGAAGCTACTGACTGAATGAAAGGAGCTGGCATCTCACTCTCTTTGAATCTTCTTTATCATGCTAGGATTAACAGGAAAAAGCAAAAAATTTCAGAATTGCACCGTGCAATGTGGAGATATTACTGTTTGTGCATTTACAATATTCATTGATTTTTGCCATTGAAAAACATGTTTTTCATATACCAGAAATGTTTGAAGCTACTGACTGAATGAAAGGAGCTGGCATCTCACTCCCTTTGAATCTTCTTTATCATGCTAGGATTAGCAGGAAAAAGCAAAAAATTTCAGAATTGCACCTTGCAATGTGGAGATATTACTGTTTGTGCATTTACAATATTCATTGATTTTTGCCATTGAAAAACATGTTTTTCATATACCAGAAATGTTTGAAGCTACTGACTGAATGAAAGGAGCTGGCATCTCACTCTCTTTGAATATTCTTTATCATGCTAGGATTAGCAGGAAAAAGCAAAAAATTTCAGAATTGCACCTTGCAATGTGGAGATATTACTGTTTGTGCATTTACAATATTCATTGATTTTTGCCATTGAAAAACATGTTTTTCATATACCAGAAATGTTTGAAGCTACTGACTGAATGAAAGGAGCTGGCATCTCACTCTCTTTGAATCTTCTTTATCATGCTAGGATTAACAGGAAAAAGCAAAAAATTTCAGAATTGCACCTTGCAATGTGGAGATATTACTGTTTGTGCATTTACAATATTCATTGATTTTTGCCATTGAAAAACATGTTTTTCATATACCAGAAATGTTTGAAGCTACTGACTGAATGAAAGGAGCTGGCATCTCACTCTCTTTGAATCTTCTTTATCATGCTAGGATTAGCAGGAAAAAGCAAAAAATTTCAGAATTGCACCTTGCAATGTGGAGATATTACTGTTTGTGCATTTACAATATTCATTGATTTTTGCCATTGAAAAACATGTTTTTCATATACCAGAAATGTTTGAAGCTACTGACTGAATGAAAGGAGCTGGCATCTCACTCTCTTTGAATCTTCTTTATCATGCTAGGATTAGCAGGAAAAAGCAAAAAATTTCAGAATTGCACCTTGCAATGTGGAGATATTACTGTTTGTGCATTTACAATATTCATTGATTTTTGCCATTGAAAAACGTCCAGAAATGTTTGAAGCTACTGACTGAATGAAAGGAGCTGGCATCTCACTCTCTTTGAATCTTCTTTATCATGCTAGGATTAGCAGGAAAAAGCAAAAAATTTCAGAATTGCACCTTGCAATGTGGAGATATTACTGTTTGTGCATTTACAATATTCATTGATTTTTGCCATTGAAAAACATGTTTTTCATATACCAGAAATGTTTGAAGCTACTGACTGAATGAAAGGAGCTGGCATCTCACTCTCTTTGAATCTTCTTTATCATGCTAGGATTAACAGGAAAAAGCAAAAAATTTCAGAATTGCACCTTGCAATGTGGAGATATTACTGTTTGTGCATTTACAATATTCATTGATTTTTGCCATTGAAAAACATGTTTTTCATATACCAGAAATGTTTGAAGCTACTGACTGAATGAAAGGAGCTGGCATCTCACTCTCTTTGAATCTTCTTTATCATGCTAGGATTAACAGGAAAAAGCTAAAAATTTCAGAATTGCACCGTGCAATGTGGAGATATTACTGTTTGTGCATTTACAATATTCATTGATTTTTGCCATTGAAAAACATGTTTTTCATATACCAGAAATGTTTGAAGCTACTGACTGAATGAAAGGAGCTGGCATCTCACTCTCTTTGAATCTTCTTTATCATGCTAGGATTAGCTGGAAAAAGCAAAAAATTTCAGAATTGCACCTTGCAATGTGGAGATATTACTGTTTGTGCATTTACAATATTCATTGATTTTTGCCATTGAAAAACATGTTTTTCATATACCAGAAATGTTTGAAGCTACTGACTGAATGAAAGGAGCTGGCATCTCACTCTCTTTGAATCTTCTTTATCATGCTAGGATTAGCAGGAAAAAGCAAAAAATTTCAGAATTGCACCTTGCAATGTGGAGATATTACTGTTTGTGCATTTACAATATTCATTGATTTTTGCCATTGAAAAACATGTTTTTCATATACCAGAAATGTTTGAAGCTACTGACTGAATGAAAGGAGCTGGCATCTCACTCTCTTTGAATCTTCTTTATCATGCTAGGATTAGCAGGAAAAAGCAAAAAATTTCAGAATTGCACCTTGCAATGTGGAGATATTACTGTTTGTGCATTTACAATATTCATTGATTTTTGCCATTGAAAAACATGTTTTTCATATACCAGAAATGTTTGAAGCTACTGACTGAATGAAAGGAGCTGGCATCTCACTCTCTTTGAATCTTCTTTATCATGCTAGGATTAACAGGAAAAAGCAAAAAATTTCAGAATTGCACCTTGCAATGTGGAGATATTACTGTTTGTGCATTTACAATATTCATTGATTTTTGCCATTGAAAAACATGTTTTTCATATACCAGAAATGTTTGAAGCTACTGACTGAATGAAAGGAGCTGGCATCTCACTCTCTTTGAATCTTCTTTATCATGCTAGGATTAACAGGAAAAAGCTAAAAATTTCAGAATTGCACCGTGCAATGTGGAGATATTACTGTTTGTGCATTTACAATATTCATTGATTTTTGCCATTGAAAAACATGTTTTTCATATATCAGAAATGTTTGAAGCTACTGACTGAATGAAAGGAGCTGGCATCTCACTCTCTTTGAATCTTCTTTATCATGCTAGGATTAACAGGAAAAAGCAAAAAATTTCAGAATTGCACCTTGCAATGTGGAGATATTACTGTTTGTGCATTTACAATATTCATTGATTTTTGCCATTGAAAAACATGTTTTTCATATACCAGAAATGTTTGAAGCTACTGACTGAATGAAAGGAGCTGGCATCTCTCTTTGAATCTTCTTTATCATGCTAGGATTAACAGGAAAAAGCTAAAAATTTCAGAATTGCACCGTGCAATGTGGAGATATTACTGTTTGTGCATTTACAATATTCATTGATTTTTGCCATTGAAAAACATGTTTTTCATATACCAGAAATGTTTGAAGCTACTGACTGAATGAAAGGAGCTGGCATCTCACTCTGAATCTTCTTTATCATGCTAGGATTAACAGGAAAAAGCAAAAAATTTCAGAATTGCACCTTGCAATGTGGAGATATTACTGTTTGTGCATTTACAATATTCATTGATTTTTGCCATTGAAAAACATGTTTTTCATATACCAGAAATGTTTGAAGCTACTGACTGAATGAAAGGAGCTGGCATCTCACTCTCTTTGAATCTTCTTTATCATGCTAGGATTAACAGGAAAAAGCTAAAAATTTCAGAATTGCACCGTGCAATGTGGAGATATTACTGTTTGTGCATTTACAATATTCATTGATTTTTGCCATTGAAAAACATGTTTTTCATATACCAGAAATGTTTGAAGCTACTGACTGAATGAAAGGAGCTGGCATCTCACTCTCTTTGAATCTTCTTTATCATGCTAGGATTAGCAGGAAAAAGCAAAAAATTTCAGAATTGCACCTTGCAATGTGGAGATATTACTGTTTGTGCATTTACAATATTCATTGATTTTTGCCATTGAAAAACATGTTTTTCATATACCAGAAATGTTTGAAGCTACTGACTGAATGAAAGGAGCTGGCATCTCACTCTCTTTGAATCTTCTTTATCATGCTAGGATTAACAGGAAAAAGCTAAAAATTTCAGAATTGCACCGTGCAATGTGGAGATATTACTGTTTGTGCATTTACAATATTCATTGATTTTTGCCATTGAAAAACATGTTTTTCATATACCAGAAATGTTTGAAGCTACTGACTGAATGAAAGGAGCTGGCATCTCACACTCTTTGAATCTTCTTTATCATGCTAGGATTAGCAGGAAAAAGCAAAAAATTTCAGAATTGCACCTTGCAATGTGGAGATATTACTGTTTGTGCATTTACAATATTCATTGATTTTTGCCATTGAAAAACATGTTTTTCATATACCAGAAATGTTTGAAGCTACTGACTGAATGAAAGGAGCTGGCATCTCACTCTCTTTGAATCTTCTTTATCATGCTAGGATTAGCAGGAAAAAGCAAAAAATTTCAGAATTGCACCTTGCAATGTGGAGATATTACTGTTTGTGCATTTACAATATTCATTGATTTTTGCCATTGAAAAACATGTTTTTCATATACCAGAAATGTTTGAAGCTACTGACTGAATGAAAGGAGCTGGCATCTCACTCTCTTTGAATCTTCTTTATCATGCTAGGATTAACAGGAAAAAGCAAAAAATTTCAGAATTGCACCTTGCAATGTGGAGATATTACTGTTTGTGCATTTACAATATTCATTGATTTTTGCCATTGAAAAACATGTTTTTCATATACCAGAAATGTTTGAAGCTACTGACTGAATGAAAGGAGCTGGCATCTCACTCTCTTTGAATCTTCTTTATCATGCTAGGATTAACAGGAAAAAGCTAAAAATTTCAGAATTGCACCGTGCAATGTGGAGATATTACTGTTTGTGCATTTACAATATTCATTGATTTTTGCCATTGTAAAACGTTTTTCATATACCAGAAATGTTTGAAGCTACTGACTGAATGAAAGGAGCTGGCATCTCACTCTCTTTGAATCTTCTTTATCATGCTAGGATTAACAGGAAAAAGCAAAAAATTTCAGAATTGCACCTTGCAATGTGGAGATATTACTGTTTGTGCATTTACAATATTCATTGATTTTTGCCATTGAAAAACATGTTTTTCATATACCAGAAATGTTTGAAGCTACTGACTGAATGAAAGGAGCTGGCATCTCACTCTCTTTGAATCTTCTTTATCATGCTAGGATTAACAGGAAAAAGCTAAAAATTTCAGAATTGCACCGTGCAATGTGGAGATATTACTGTTTGTGCATTTACAATATTCATTGATTTTTGCCATTGAAAAACATGTTTTTCATATACCAGAAATGTTTGAAGCTACTGACTGAATGAAAGGAGCTGGCATCTCACTCTCTTTGAATCTTCTTTATCATGCTAGGATTAACAGGAAAAAGCTAAAAATTTCAGAATTGCACCGTGCAATGTGGAGATATTACTGTTTGTGCATTTACAATATTCATTGATTTTTGCCATTGAAAAACATGTTTTTCATATACCAGAAATGTTTGAAGCTACTGACTGAATGAAAGGAGCTGGCATCTCACTCTCTTTGAATCTTCTTTATCATGCTAGGATTAGCAGGAAAAAGCAAAAAATTTCAGAATTGCACCTTGCAATGTGGAGATATTACTGTTTGTGCATTTACAATATTCATTGATTTTTGCCATTGAAAAACATGTTTTTCATATACCAGAAATGTTTGAAGCTACTGACTGAATGAAAGGAGCTGGCATCTCACTCTCTTTGAATCTTCTTTATCATGCTAGGATTAACAGGAAAAAGCTAAAAATTTCAGAATTGCACCGTGCAATGTGGAGATATTACTGTTTGTGCATTTACAATATTCATTGATTTTTGCCATTGAAAAACATGTTTTTCATATACCAGAAATGTTTGAAGCTACTGACTGAATGAAAGGAGCTGGCATCTCACTCTCTTTGAATCTTCTTTATCATGCTAGGATTAGCAGGAAAAAGCAAAAAATTTCAGAATTGCACCTTGCAATGTGGAGATATTACTGTTTGTGTATTTACAATATTCATTGATTTTTGCCATTGAAAAACATGTTTTTCATATACCAGAAATGTTTGAAGCTACTGACTGAATGAAAGGAGCTGGCATCTCACTCTCTTTGAATCTTCTTTATCATGCTAGGATTAACAGGAAAAAGCTAAAAATTTCAGAATTGCACCGTGCAATGTGGAGATATTACTGTTTGTGCATTTACAATATTCATTGATTTTTGCCATTGAAAAACATGTTTTTCATATACCAGAAATGTTTGAAGCTACTGACTGAATGAAAGGAGCTGGCATCTCACTCTCTTTGAATCTTCTTTATCATGCTAGGATTAGCAGGAAAAAGCAAAAAATTTCAGAATTGCACCTTGCAATGTGGAGATATTACTGTTTGTGCATTTACAATATTCATTGATTTTTGCCATTGAAAAACATGTTTTTCATATACCAGAAATGTTTGAAGCTACTGACTGAATGAAAGGAGCTGGCATCTCACTCTCTTTGAATCTTCTTTATCATGCTAGGATTAACAGGAAAAAGCTAAAAATTTCAGAATTGCACCGTGCAATGTGGAGATATTACTGTTTGTGCATTTACAATATTCATTGATTTTTGCCATTGAAAAACATGTTTTTCATATACCAGAAATGTTTGAAGCTACTGACTGAATGAAAGGAGCTGGCATCTCACTCTCTTTGAATCTTCTTTATCATGCTAGGATTAGCAGGAAAAAGCAAAAAATTTCAGAATTGCACCTTGCAATGTGGAGATATTACTGTTTGTGCATTTACAATATTCATTGATTTTTGCCATTGAAAAACATGTTTTTCATATACCAGAAATGTTTGAAGCTACTGACTGAATGAAAGGAGCTGGCATCTCACTCTCTTTGAATCTTCTTTATCATGCTAGGATTAACAGGAAAAAGCTAAAAATTTCAGAATTGCACCATGCAATGTGGAGATATTACTGTTTGTGCATTTACAATATTCATTGATTTTTGCCATTGAAAAACATGTTTTTCATATACCAGAAATGTTTGAAGCTACTGACTGAATGAAAGGAGCTGGCATCTCACTCTCTTTGAATCTTCTTTATCATGCTAGGATTAGCAGGAAAAAGCAAAAAATTTCAGAATTGCACCTTGCAATGTGGAGATATTACTGTTTGTGCATTTACAATATTCATTGATTTTTGCCATTGAAAAACATGTTTTTCATATACCAGAAATGTTTGAAGCTACTGACTGAATGAAAGGAGCTGGCATCTCACTCTCTTTGAATCTTCTTTATCATGCTAGGATTAGCAGGAAAAAGCAAAAAATTTCAGAATTGCACCTTGCAATGTGGAGATATTACTGTTTGTGCATTTACAATATTCATTGATTTTTGCCATTGAAAAACATGTTTTTCATATACCAGAAATGTTTGAAGCTACTGACTGAATGAAAGGAGCTGGCATCTCACTCTCTTTGAATCTTCTTTATCATGCTAGGATTAACAGGAAAAAGCTAAAAATTTCAGAATTGCACCTTGCAATGTGGAGATATTACTGTTTGTGCATTTACAATATTCATTGATTTTTGCCATTGAAAAACATGTTTTTCATATACCAGAAATGTTTGAAGCTACTGACAATGAAAGGAGCTGGCATCTCACTCTCTTTGAATCTTCTTTATCATGCTAGGATTAACAGGAAAAAGCTAAAAATTTCAGAATTGCACCGTGCAATGTGGAGATATTACTGTTTGTGCATTTACAATATTCATTGATTTTTGCCATTGAAAAACGTTTTTCATATACCAGAAATGTTTGAAGCTACTGACTGAATGAAAGGAGCTGGCATCTCACTCTCTTTGAATCTTCTTTATCATGCTAGGATTAGCAGGAAAAAGCAAAAAATTTCAGAATTGCACCTTGCAATGTGGAGATATTACTGTTTGTGCATTTACAATATTCATTGATTTTTGCCATTGAAAAACATGTTTTTCATATACCAGAAATGTTTGAAGCTACTGACTGAATGAAAGGAGCTGGCATCTCACTCTCTTTGAATCTTCTTTATCATGCTAGGATTAACAGGAAAAAGCTAAAAATTTCAGAATTGCACCGTGCAATGTGGAGATATTACTGTTTGTGCATTTACAATATTCATTGATTTTTGCCATTGAAAAACATGTTTTTCATATACCAGAAATGTTTGAAGCTACTGACTGAATGAAAGGAGCTGGCATCTCACTCTCTTTGAATCTTCTTTATCATGCTAGGATTAACAGGAAAAAGCAAAAAATTTCAGAATTGCACCTTGCAATGTGGTGATATTACTGTTTGTGCATTTACAATATTCATTGATTTTTGCCATTGAAAAACATGTTTTTCATATACCAGAAATGTTTGAAGCTACTGACTGAATGAAAGGAGCTGGCATCTCACTCTCTTTGAATCTTCTTTATCATGCTAGGATTAACAGGAAAAAGCAAAAAATTTCAGAATTGCACCTTGCAATGTGGAGATATTACTGTTTGTGCATTTACAATATTCATTGATTTTTGCCATTGAAAAACATGTTTTTCATATACCAGAAATGTTTGAAGCTACTGACTGAATGAAAGGAGCTGGCATCTCACTCTCTTTGAATCTTCTTTATCATGCTAGGATTAACAGGAAAAAGCTAAAAATTTCAGAATTGCACCGTGCAATGTGGAGATATTACTGTTTGTGCATTTACAATATTCATTGATTTTTGCCATTGAAAAACATGTTTTTCATATACCAGAAATGTTTGAAGCTACTGACTGAATGAAAGGAGCTGGCATCTCACTGTCTTTGAATCTTCTTTATCATGCTAGGATTAGCAGGAAAAAGCAAAAAATTTCAGAATTGCACCTTGCAATGTGGAGATATTACTGTTTGTGCATTTACAATATTCTTTGATTTTTGCCATTGAAAAACATGTTTTTCATATACCAGAAATGTTTGAAGCTACTGACTGAATGAAAGGAGCTGGCATCTCACTCTCTTTGAATCTTCTTTATCATGCTAGGATTAACAGGAAAAAGCAAAAAATTTCAGAATTGCACCGTGCAATGTGGAGATATTACTGTTTGTGCATTTACAATATTCATTGATTTTTGCCATTGAAAAACATGTTTTTCATATACCAGAAATGTTTGAAGCTACTGACTGAATGAAAGGAGCTGGCATCTCACTCTCTTTGAATCTTCTTTATCATGCTAGGATTAACAGGAAAAAGCTAAAAATTTCAGAATTCCACTGTGCAATGTGGAGATATTACTGTTTGTGCATTTACAATATTCATTGATTTTTGCCATTGAAAAACATGTTTTTCATATACCAGAAATGTTTGAAGCTACTGACTGAATGAAAGGAGCTGGCATCTCACTCTCTTTGAATCTTCTTTATCATGCTAGGATTAACAGGAAAAAGCTAAAAATTTCAGAATTGCACCGTGCAATGTGGAGATATTACTGTTTGTGCATTTACAATATTCATTGATTTTTGCCATTGAAAAACGTTTTTCATATACCAGAAATGTTTGAAGCTACTGACTGAATGAAAGGAGCTGGCATCTCACTCTCTTTGAATCTTCTTTATCATGCTAGGATTAACAGGAAAAAGCTAAAAATTTCAGAATTGCACCGTGCAATGTGGAGATATTACTGTTTGTGCATTTACAATATTCATTGATTTTTGCCATTGAAAAACATGTTTTTCATATACCAGAAATGTTTGAAGCTACTGACTGAATGAAAGGAGCTGGCATCTCACTCTCTTTGAATCTTCTTTATCATGCTAGGATTAGCAGGAAAAAGCAAAAAATTTCTGAATTGCACCTTGCAATGTGGAGATATTACTGTTTGTGCATTTACAATATTCATTGATTTTTGCCATTGAAAAACATGTTTTTCATATACCAGAAATGTTTGAAGCTACTGACTGAATGAAAGGAGCTGGCATCTCACTCTCTTTGAATCTTCTTTATCATGCTAGGATTAACAGGAAAAAGCTAAAAATTTCAGAATTGCACCGTGCAATGTGGAGATATTACTGTTTGTGCATTTACAATATTCATTGATTTTTGCCATTGAAAAACATGTTTTTCATATACCAGAAATGTTTGAAGCTACTGACTGAATGAAAGGAGCTGGCATCTCACTCTCTTTGAATCTTCTTTATCATGCTAGGATTAGCAGGAAAAAGCAAAAAATTTCAGAATTGCACCTTGCAATGTGGAGATATTACTGTTTGTGCATTTACAATATTCATTGATTTTTGCCATTGAAAAACATGTTTTTCATATACCAGAAATGTTTGAAGCTACTGACTGAATGAAAGAAGCTGGCATCTCACTCTCTTTGAATCTTCTTTATCATGCTAGGATTAACAGGAAAAAGCAAAAAATTTCAGAATTGCACCTTGCAATGTGGAGATATTACTGTTTGTGCATTTACAATATTCATTGATTTTTGCCATTGAAAAACATGTTTTTCATATACCAGAAATGTTTGAAGCTACTGACTGAATGAAAGGAGCTGGCATCTCACTCTCTTTGAATCTTCTTTATCATGCTAGGATTAGCAGGAAAAAGCAAAAAATTTCAGAATTGCACCTTGCAATGTGGAGATATTACTGTTTGTGCATTTACAATATTCATTGATTTTTGCCATTGAAAAACATGTTTTTCATATACCAGAAATGTTTGAAGCTACTGACTGAATGAAAGGAACTGGCATCTCACTCTCTTTGAATCTTCTTTATCATGCTAGGATTAACAGGAAAAAGCAAAAAATTTCAGAATTGCACCTTGCAATGTGGAGATATTACTGTTTGTGCATTTACAATATTCATTGATTTTTGCCATTGAAAAACATGTTTTTCATATACCAGAAATGTTTGAAGCTACTGACTGAATGAAAGGAGCTGGCATCTCACTCTCTTTGAATCTTCTTTATCATGCTAGGATTAACAGGAAAAAGCTAAAAATTTCAGAATTGCACCGTGCAATGTGGAGATATTACTGTTTGTGCATTTACAATATTCATTGATTTTTGCCATTGAAAAACATGTTTTTCATATACCAGAAATGTTTGAAGCTACTGACTGAATGAAAGGAGCTGGCATCTCACTCTCTTTGAATCTTCTTTATCATGCTAGGATTAGCAGGAAAAAGCAAAAAATTTCAGAATTGCACCTTGCAATGTGGAGATATTACTGTTTGTGCATTTACAATATTCATTGATTTTTGCCATTGAAAAACATGTTTTTCATATACCAGAAATGTTTGAAGCTACTGACTGAATGAAAGGAGCTGGCATCTCACTCTCTTTGAATCTTCTTTATCATGCTAGGATTAACAGGAAAAAGCTAAAAATTTCAGAATTGCACCGTGCAATGTGGAGATATTACTGTTTGTGCATTTACAATATTCATTGATTTTTGCCATTGAAAAACATGTTTTTCATATACCAGAAATGTTTGAAGCTACTGACTGAATGAAAGGAGCTGGCATCTCACTCTCTTTGAATCTTCTTTATCATGCTAGGATTAGCAGGAAAAAGCAAAAAATTTCAGAATTGCACCTTGCAATGTGGAGATATTACTGTTTGTGCATTTACAATATTCATTGATTTTTGCCATTGAAAAACATGTTTTTCATATACCAGAAATGTTTGAAGCTACTGACTGAATGAAAGGAGCTGGCATCTCACTCTCTTTGAATCTTCTTTATCATGCTAGGATTAACAGGAAAAAGCAAAAAATTTCAGAATTGCACCTTGCAATGTGGAGATATTACTGTTTGTGCATTTACAATATTCATTGATTTTTGCCATTGAAAAACATGTTTTTCATATACCAGAAATGTTTGAAGCTACTGACTGAATGAAAGGAGCTGGCATCTCACTCTCTTTGAATCTTCTTTATCATGCTAGGATTAACAGGAAAAAGCTAAAAATTTCAGAATTGCACCGTGCAATGTGGAGATATTACTGTTTGTGCATTTACAATATTCATTGATTTTTGCCATTGAAAAACATGTTTTTCATATACCAGAAATGTTTGAAGCTACTGACTGAATGAAAGGAGCTGGCATCTCACTCTCTTTGAATCTTCTTTATCATGCTAGGATTAGCAGGAAAAAGCAAAAAATTTCAGAATTGCACCTTGCAATGTGGAGATATTACTGTTTGTGCATTTACAATATTCATTGATTTTTGCCATTGAAAAACATGTTTTTCATATACCAGAAATGTTTGAAGCTACTGACTGAATGAAAGGAGCTGGCATCTCACTCTCTTTGAATCTTCTTTATCATGCTAGGATTAACAGGAAAAAGCTAAAAATTTCAGAATTGCACCGTGCAATGTGGAGATATTACTGTTTGTGCATTTACAATATTCATTGATTTTTGCCATTGAAAAACATGTTTTTCATATACCAGAAATGTTTGAAGCTACTGACTGAATGAAAGGAGCTGGCATCTCACTCTCTTTGAATCTTCTTTATCATGCTAGGATTAACAGGAAAAAGCAAAAAATTTCAGAATTGCACCTTGCAATGTGGTGATATTACTGTTTGTGCATTTACAATATTCATTGATTTTTGCCATTGAAAAACATGTTTTTCATATACCAGAAATGTTTGAAGCTACTGACTGAATGAAAGGAGCTGGCATCTCACTCTCTTTGAATCTTCTTTATCATGCTAGGATTAACAGGAAAAAGCTAAAAATTTCAGAATTGCACCGTGCAATGTGGAGATATTACTGTTTGTGCATTTACAATATTCATTGATTTTTGCCATTGAAAAACATGTTTTTCATATACCAGAAATGTTTGAAGCTACTGACTGAATGAAAGGAGCTGGCATCTCACTCTCTTTGAATCTTTATCATGCTAGGATTAGCAGGAAAAAGCAAAAAATTTCTGAATTGCACCTTGCAATGTGGAGATATTACTGTTTGTGCATTTACAATATTCATTGATTTTTGCCATTGAAAAACATGTTTTTCATATACCAGAAATGTTTGAAGCTACTGACTGAATGAAAGGAGCTGGCATCTCACTCTCTTTGAATCTTTATCATGCTAGGATTAACAGGAAAAAGCTAAAAATTTCAGAATTGCACCATGCAATGTGGAGATATTACTGTTTGTGCATTTACAATATTCATTGATTTTTGCCATTGAAAAACATGTTTTTCATATACCAGAAATGTTTGAAGCTACTGACTGAATGAAAGGAGCTGGCATCTCACTCTCTTTGAATCTTCTTTATCATGCTAGGATTAACAGGAAAAAGCAAAAAATTTCAGAATTGCACCTTGCAATGTGGTGATATTACTGTTTGTGCATTTACAATATTCATTGATTTTTGCCATTGAAAAACATGTTTTTCATATACCAGAAATGTTTGAAGCTACTGACTGAATGAAAGGAGCTGGCATCTCACTCTCTTTGAATCTTCTTTATCATGCTAGGATTAAAAGGAAAAAGCTAAAAATTTCAGAATTGCACCGTGCAATGTGGAGATATTACTGTTTGTGCATTTACAATATTCATTGATTTTTGCCATTGAAAAACATGTTTTTCATATACCAGAAATGTTTGAAGCTACTGACTGAATGAAAGGAGCTGGCATCTCACTCTCTTTGAATCTTCTTTATCATGCTAGGATTAGCAGGAAAAAGCAAAAAATTTCTGAATTGCACCTTGCAATGTGGAGATATTACTGTTTGTGCATTTACAATATTCATTGATTTTTGCCATTGAAAAACATGTTTTTCATATACCAGAAATGTTTGAAGCTACTGACTGAATGAAAGGAGCTGGCATCTCACTCTCTTTGAATCTTTATCATGCTAGGATTAACAGGAAAAAGCTAAAAATTTCAGAATTGCACCATGCAATGTGGAGATATTACTGTTTGTGCATTTACAATATTCATTGATTTTTGCCATTGAAAAACATGTTTTTCATATACCAGAAATGTTTGAAGCTACTGACTGAATGAAAGGAGCTGGCATCTCACTCTCTTTGAATCTTCTTTATCATGCTAGGATTAGCAGGAAAAAGCAAAAAATTTCAGAATTGCACCTTGCAATGTGGAGATATTACTGTTTGTGCATTTACAATATTCATTGATTTTTGCCATTGAAAAACATGTTTTTCATATACCAGAAATGTTTGAAGCTACTGACTGAATGAAAGAAGCTGGCATCTCACTCTCTTTGAATCTTCTTTATCATGCTAGGATTAACAGGAAAAAGCAAAAAATTTCAGAATTGCACCTTGCAATGTGGAGATATTACTGTTTGTGCATTTACAATATTCATTGATTTTTGCCATTGAAAAACATGTTTTTCATATACCAGAAATGTTTGAAGCTACTGACTGAATGAAAGGAGCTGGCATCTCACTCTCTTTGAATCTTCTTTATCATGCTAGGATTAGCAGGAAAAAGCAAAAAATTTCAGAATTGCACCTTGCAATGTGGAGATATTACTGTTTGTGCATTTACAATATTCATTGATTTTTGCCATTGAAAAACATGTTTTTCATATACCAGAAATGTTTGAAGCTACTGACTGAATGAAAGGAGCTGGCATCTCACTCTCTTTGAATCTTCTTTATCATGCTAGGATTAGCAGGAAAAAGCAAAAAATTTCAGAATTGCACCTTGCAATGTGGAGATATTACTGTTTGTGCATTTACAATATTCATTGATTTTTGCCATTGAAAAACATGTTTTTCATATACCAGAAATGTTTGAAGCTACTGACTGAATGAAAGGAGCTGGCATCTCACTCTCTTTGAATCTTCTTTATCATGCTAGGATTAACAGGAAAAAGCTAAAAATTTCAGAATTGCACCGTGCAATGTGGAGATATTACTGTTTGTGCATTTACAATATTCATTGATTTTTGCCATTGAAAAACATGTTTTTCATATACCAGAAATGTTTGAAGCTACTGACTGAATGAAAGGAGCTGGCATCTCACTCTCTTTGAATCTTCTTTATCATGCTAGGATTAGCAGGAAAAAGCAAAAAATTTCAGAATTGCACCTTGCAATGTGGAGATATTACTGTTTGTGCATTTACAATATTCATTGATTTTTGCCATTGAAAAACATGTTTTTCATATACCAGAAATGTTTGAAGCTACTGACTGAATGAAAGGAGCTGGCATCTCACTCTCTTTGAATCTTCTTTATCATGCTAGGATTAACAGGAAAAAGCTAAAAATTTCAGAATTGCACCGTGCAATGTGGAGATATTACTGTTTGTGCATTTACAATATTCATTGATTTTTGCCATTGAAAAACATGTTTTTCATATACCAGAAATGTTTGAAGCTACTGACTGAATGAAAGGAGCTGGCATCTCACTCTCTTTGAATCTTCTTTATCATGCTAGGATTAACAGGAAAAAGCAAAAAATTTCAGAATTGCACCTTGCAATGTGGTGATATTACTGTTTGTGCATTTACAATATTCATTGATTTTTGCCATTGAAAAACATGTTTTTCATATACCAGAAATGTTTGAAGCTACTGACTGAATGAAAGGAGCTGGCATCTCACTCTCTTTGAATCTTCTTTATCATGCTAGGATTAACAGGAAAAAGCTAAAAATTTCAGAATTGCACCGTGCAATGTGGAGATATTACTGTTTGTGCATTTACAATATTCATTGATTTTTGCCATTGAAAAACATGTTTTTCATATACCAGAAATGTTTGAAGCTACTGACTGAATGAAAGGAGCTGGCATCTCACTCTCTTTGAATCTTTATCATGCTAGGATTAGCAGGAAAAAGCAAAAAATTTCTGAATTGCACCTTGCAATGTGGAGATATTACTGTTTGTGCATTTACAATATTCATTGATTTTTGCCATTGAAAAACATGTTTTTCATATACCAGAAATGTTTGAAGCTACTGACTGAATGAAAGGAGCTGGCATCTCACTCTCTTTGAATCTTTATCATGCTAGGATTAACAGGAAAAAGCTAAAAATTTCAGAATTGCACCATGCAATGTGGAGATATTACTGTTTGTGCATTTACAATATTCATTGATTTTTGCCATTGAAAAACATGTTTTTCATATACCAGAAATGTTTGAAGCTACTGACTGAATGAAAGGAGCTGGCATCTCACTCTCTTTGAATCTTCTTTATCATGCTAGGATTAACAGGAAAAAGCAAAAAATTTCAGAATTGCACCTTGCAATGTGGTGATATTACTGTTTGTGCATTTACAATATTCATTGATTTTTGCCATTGAAAAACATGTTTTTCATATACCAGAAATGTTTGAAGCTACTGACTGAATGAAAGGAGCTGGCATCTCACTCTCTTTGAATCTTCTTTATCATGCTAGGATTAACAGGAAAAAGCTAAAAATTTCAGAATTGCACCGTGCAATGTGGAGATATTACTGTTTGTGCATTTACAATATTCATTGATTTTTGCCATTGAAAAACATGTTTTTCATATACCAGAAATGTTTGAAGCTACTGACTGAATGAAAGGAGCTGGCATCTCACTCTCTTTGAATCTTCTTTATCATGCTAGGATTAGCAGGAAAAAGCAAAAAATTTCTGAATTGCACCTTGCAATGTGGAGATATTACTGTTTGTGCATTTACAATATTCATTGATTTTTGCCATTGAAAAACATGTTTTTCATATACCAGAAATGTTTGAAGCTACTGACTGAATGAAAGGAGCTGGCATCTCACTCTCTTTGAATCTTTATCATGCTAGGATTAACAGGAAAAAGCTAAAAATTTCAGAATTGCACCATGCAATGTGGAGATATTACTGTTTGTGCATTTACAATATTCATTGATTTTTGCCATTGAAAAACATGTTTTTCATATACCAGAAATGTTTGAAGCTACTGACTGAATGAAAGGAGCTGGCATCTCACTCTCTTTGAATCTTCTTTATCATGCTAGGATTAGCAGGAAAAAGCAAAAAATTTCAGAATTGCACCTTGCAATGTGGAGATATTACTGTTTGTGCATTTACAATATTCATTGATTTTTGCCATTGAAAAACATGTTTTTCATATACCAGAAATGTTTGAAGCTACTGACTGAATGAAAGAAGCTGGCATCTCACTCTCTTTGAATCTTCTTTATCATGCTAGGATTAACAGGAAAAAGCAAAAAATTTCAGAATTGCACCTTGCAATGTGGAGATATTACTGTTTGTGCATTTACAATATTCATTGATTTTTGCCATTGAAAAACATGTTTTTCATATACCAGAAATGTTTGAAGCTACTGACTGAATGAAAGGAGCTGGCATCTCACTCTCTTTGAATCTTCTTTATCATGCTAGGATTAGCAGGAAAAAGCAAAAAATTTCAGAATTGCACCTTGCAATGTGGAGATATTACTGTTTGTGCATTTACAATATTCATTGATTTTTGCCATTGAAAAACATGTTTTTCATATACCAGAAATGTTTGAAGCTACTGACTGAATGAAAGGAGCTGGCATCTCACTCTCTTTGAATCTTCTTTATCATGCTAGGATTAACAGGAAAAAGCAAAAAATTTCAGAATTGCACCTTGCAATGTGGAGATATTACTGTTTGTGCATTTACAATATTCATTGATTTTTGCCATTGAAAAACATGTTTTTCATATACCAGAAATGTTTGAAGCTACTGACTGAATGAAAGGAGCTGGCATCTCACTCTCTTTGAATCTTCTTTATCATGCTAGGATTAACAGGAAAAAGCAAAAAATTTCAGAATTGCACCTTGCAATGTGGAGATATTACTGTTTGTGCATTTACAATATTCATTGATTTTTGCCATTGAAAAACATGTTTTTCATATACCAGAAATGTTTGAAGCTACTGACTGAATGAAAGGAGCTGGCATCTCACTCTCTTTGAATCTTCTTTATCATGCTAGGATTAACAGGAAAAAGCAAAAAATTTCAGAATTACACCGTGCAATGTGGAGATATTACTGTTTGTGCATTTACAATATTCATTGATTTTTGCCATTGAAAAACATGTTTTTCATATACCAGAAATGTTTGAAGCTACTGACTGAATGAAAGGAGCTGGCATCTCACTCTCTTTGAATCTTCTTTATCATGCTAGGATTAACAGGAAAAAGCTAAAAATTTCAGAATTCCACTGTGCAATGTGTAGATATTACTGTTTGTGCATTTACAATATTCATTGATTTTTGCCATTGAAAAACATGTTTTTCATATACCAGAAATGTTTGAAGCTACTGACTGAATGAAAGGAGCTGGCATCTCACTCTCTTTGAATCTTTATCATGCTAGGATTAACAGGAAAAAGCTAAAAATTTCAGAATTGCACCGTGCAATGTGGAGATATTACTGTTTGTGCATTTACAATATTCATTGATTTTTGCCATTGAAAAACATGTTTTTCATATACCAGAAATGTTTGAAGCTACTGACTGAATGAAAGGAGCTGGCATCTCACTCTCTTTGAATCTTCTTTATCATGCTAGGATTAGCAGGAAAAAGCAAAAAATTTCAGAATTGCACCTTGCAATGTGGAGATATTACTGTTTGTGCATTTACAATATTCATTGATTTTTGCCATTGAAAAACATGTTTTTCATATACCAGAAATGTTTGAAGCTACTGACTGAATGAAAGAAGCTGGCATCTCACTCTCTTTGAATCTTCTTTATCATGCTAGGATTAACAGGAAAAAGCAAAAAATTTCAGAATTGCACCTTGCAATGTGGAGATATTACTGTTTGTGCATTTACAATATTCATTGATTTTTGCCATTGAAAAACATGTTTTTCATATACCAGAAATGTTTGAAGCTACTGACTGAATGAAAGGAGCTGGCATCTCACTCTCTTTGAATCTTCTTTATCATGCTAGGATTAGCAGGAAAAAGCAAAAAATTTCTGAATTGCACCTTGCAATGTGGAGATATTACTGTTTGTGCATTTACAATATTCATTGATTTTTGCCATTGAAAAACATGTTTTTCATATACCAGAAATGTTTGAAGCTACTGACTGAATGAAAGGAGCTGGCATCTCACTCTCTTTGAATCTTTATCATGCTAGGATTAACAGGAAAAAGCTAAAAATTTCAGAATTGCACCATGCAATGTGGAGATATTACTGTTTGTGCATTTACAATATTCATTGATTTTTGCCATTGAAAAACATGTTTTTCATATACCAGAAATGTTTGAAGCTACTGACTGAATGAAAGGAGCTGGCATCTCACTCTCTTTGAATCTTCTTTATCATGCTAGGATTAGCAGGAAAAAGCAAAAAATTTCAGAATTGCACCTTGCAATGTGGAGATATTACTGTTTGTGCATTTACAATATTCATTGATTTTTGCCATTGAAAAACATGTTTTTCATATACCAGAAATGTTTGAAGCTACTGACTGAATGAAAGAAGCTGGCATCTCACTCTCTTTGAATCTTCTTTATCATGCTAGGATTAACAGGAAAAAGCAAAAAATTTCAGAATTGCACCTTGCAATGTGGAGATATTACTGTTTGTGCATTTACAATATTCATTGATTTTTGCCATTGAAAAACATGTTTTTCATATACCAGAAATGTTTGAAGCTACTGACTGAATGAAAGGAGCTGGCATCTCACTCTCTTTGAATCTTCTTTATCATGCTAGGATTAGCAGGAAAAAGCAAAAAATTTCAGAATTGCACCTTGCAATGTGGAGATATTACTGTTTGTGCATTTACAATATTCATTGATTTTTGCCATTGAAAAACATGTTTTTCATATACCAGAAATGTTTGAAGCTACTGACTGAATGAAAGGAGCTGGCATCTCACTCTCTTTGAATCTTCTTTATCATGCTAGGATTAACAGGAAAAAGCTAAAAATTTCAGAATTCCACTGTGCAATGTGGAGATATTACTGTTTGTGCATTTACAATATTCATTGATTTTTGCCATTGAAAAACATGTTTTTCATATACCAGAAATGTTTGAAGCTACTGACTGAATGAAAGGAGCTGGCATCTCACTCTCTTTGAATCTTCTTTATCATGCTAGGATTAACAGGAAAAAGCTAAAAATTTCAGAATTGCACCGTGCAATGTGGAGATATTACTGTTTGTGCATTTACAATATTCATTGATTTTTGCCATTGAAAAACGTTTTTCATATACCAGAAATGTTTGAAGCTACTGACTGAATGAAAGGAGCTGGCATCTCACTCTCTTTGAATCTTCTTTATCATGCTAGGATTAACAGGAAAAAGCTAAAAATTTCAGAATTGCACCGTGCAATGTGGAGATATTACTGTTTGTGCATTTACAATATTCATTGATTTTTGCCATTGAAAAACATGTTTTTCATATACCAGAAATGTTTGAAGCTACTGACTGAATGAAAGGAGCTGGCATCTCACTCTCTTTGAATCTTCTTTATCATGCTAGGATTAGCAGGAAAAAGCAAAAAATTTCTGAATTGCACCTTGCAATGTGGAGATATTACTGTTTGTGCATTTACAATATTCATTGATTTTTGCCATTGAAAAACATGTTTTTCATATACCAGAAATGTTTGAAGCTACTGACTGAATGAAAGGAGCTGGCATCTCACTCTCTTTGAATCTTCTTTATCATGCTAGGATTAACAGGAAAAAGCTAAAAATTTCAGAATTGCACCGTGCAATGTGGAGATATTACTGTTTGTGCATTTACAATATTCATTGATTTTTGCCATTGAAAAACATGTTTTTCATATACCAGAAATGTTTGAAGCTACTGACTGAATGAAAGGAGCTGGCATCTCACTCTCTTTGAATCTTCTTTATCATGCTAGGATTAGCAGGAAAAAGCAAAAAATTTCAGAATTGCACCTTGCAATGTGGAGATATTACTGTTTGTGCATTTACAATATTCATTGATTTTTGCCATTGAAAAACATGTTTTTCATATACCAGAAATGTTTGAAGCTACTGACTGAATGAAAGGAGCTGGCATCTCACTCTCTTAGAATCTTCTTTATCATGCTAGGATTAACAGGAAAAAGCTAAAAATTTCAGAATTGCACCGTGCAATGTGGAGATATTACTGTTTGTGCATTTACAATATTCATTGATTTTTGCCATTGAAAAACATGTTTTTCATATACCAGAAATGTTTGAAGCTACTGACTGAATGAAAGGAGCTGGCATCTCACTCTCTTTGAATCTTCTTTATCATGCTAGGATTAGCAGGAAAAAGCAAAAAATTTCAGAATTGCACCTTGCAATGTGGAGATATTACTGTTTGTGCATTTACAATATTCATTGATTTTTGCCATTGAAAAACGTTTTTCATATACCAGAAATGTTTGAAGCTACTGACTGAATGAAAGGAGCTGGCATCTCACTCTCTTTGAATCTTCTTTATCATGCTAGGATTAGCAGGAAAAAGCAAAAAATTTCAGAATTGCACCTTGCAATGTGGAGATATTACTGTTTGTGCATTTACAATATTCATTGATTTTTGCCATTGAAAAACATGTTTTTCATATACCAGAAATGTTTGAAGCTACTGACTGAATGAAAGGAGCTGGCATCTCACTCTCTTTGAATCTTCTTTATCATGCTAGGATTAACAGGAAAAAGCAAAAAATTTCAGAATTGCACCTTGCAATGTGGAGATATTACTGTTTGTGCATTTACAATATTCATTGATTTTTGCCATTGAAAAACATGTTTTTCATATACCAGAAATGTTTGAAGCTACTGACTGAATGAAAGGAGCTGGCATCTCACTCTCTTTGAATCTTCTTTATCATGCCAGGATTAGCAGGAAAAAGCAAAAAATTTCAGAATTGCACCTTGCAATGTGGAGATATTACTGTTTGTGCATTTACAATATTCATTGATTTTTGCCATTGAAAAACATGTTTTTCATATACCAGAAATGTTTGAAGCTACTGACTGAATGAAAGGAGCTGGCATCTCACTCTCTTTGAATCTTCTTTATCATGCTAGGATTAACAGGAAAAAGCAAAAAATTTCAGAATTGCACCGTGCAATGTGGAGATATTACTGTTTGTGCATTTACAATATTCATTGATTTTTGCCATTGAAAAACATGTTTTTCATATACCAGAAATGTTTGAAGCTACTGACTGAATGAAAGGAGCTGGCATCTCACTCTCTTTGAATCTTCTTTATCATGCTAGGATTAACAGGAAAAAGCTAAAAATTTCAGAATTCCACTGTGCAATGTGGAGATATTACTGTTTGTGCATTTACAATATTCATTGATTTTTGCCATTGAAAAACATGTTTTTCATATACCAGAAATGTTTGAAGCTACTGACTGAATGAAAGGAGCTGGCATCTCACTCTCTTTGAATCTTCTTTATCATGCTAGGATTAACAGGAAAAAGCTAAAAATTTCAGAATTGCACCGTGCAATGTGGAGATATTACTGTTTGTGCATTTACAATATTCATTGATTTTTGCCATTGAAAAACGTTTTTCATATACCAGAAATGTTTGAAGCTACTGACTGAATGAAAGGAGCTGGCATCTCACTCTCTTTGAATCTTCTTTATCATGCTAGGATTAACAGGAAAAAGCTAAAAATTTCAGAATTGCACCGTGCAATGTGGAGATATTACTGTTTGTGCATTTACAATATTCATTGATTTTTGCCATTGAAAAACATGTTTTTCATATACCAGAAATGTTTGAAGCTACCGACTGAATGAAAGGAGCTGGCATCTCACTCTCTTTGAATCTTCTTTATCATGCTAGGATTAGCAGGAAAAAGCAAAAAATTTCTGAATTGCACCTTGCAATGTGGAGATATTACTGTTTGTGCATTTACAATATTCATTGATTTTTGCCATTGAAAAACATGTTTTTCATATACCAGAAATGTTTGAAGCTACTGACTGAATGAAAGGAGCTGGCATCTCACTCTCTTTGAATCTTCTTTATCATGCTAGGATTAACAGGAAAAAGCTAAAAATTTCAGAATTGCACCGTGCAATGTGGAGATATTACTGTTTGTGCATTTACAATATTCATTGATTTTTGCCATTGAAAAACATGTTTTTCATATACCAGAAATGTTTGAAGCTACTGACTGAATGAAAGGAGCTGGCATCTCACTCTCTTTGAATCTTCTTTATCATGCTAGGATTAGCAGGAAAAAGCAAAAAATTTCAGAATTGCACCTTGCAATGTGGAGATATTACTGTTTGTGCATTTACAATATTCATTGATTTTTGCCATTGAAAAACATGTTTTTCATATACCAGAAATGTTTGAAGCTACTGACTGAATGAAAGGAGCTGGCATCTCACTCTCTTAGAATCTTCTTTATCATGCTAGGATTAACAGGAAAAAGCTAAAAATTTCAGAATTGCACCGTGCAATGTGGAGATATTACTGTTTGTGCATTTACAATATTCATTGATTTTTGCCATTGAAAAACATGTTTTTCATATACCAGAAATGTTTGAAGCTACTGACTGAATGAAAGGAGCTGGCATCTCACTCTCTTTGAATCTTCTTTATCATGCTAGGATTAGCAGGAAAAAGCAAAAAATTTCTGAATTGCACCTTGCAATGTGGAGATATTACTGTTTGTGCATTTACAATATTCATTGATTTTTGCCATTGAAAAACATGTTTTTCATATACCAGAAATGTTTGAAGCTACTGACTGAATGAAAGGAGCTGGCATCTCACTCTCTTTGAATCTTTATCATGCTAGGATTAACAGGAAAAAGCTAAAAATTTCAGAATTGCACCATGCAATGTGGAGATATTACTGTTTGTGCATTTACAATATTCATTGATTTTTGCCATTGAAAAACATGTTTTTCATATACCAGAAATGTTTGAAGCTACTGACTGAATGAAAGGAGCTGGCATCTCACTCTCTTTGAATCTTCTTTATCATGCTAGGATTAGCAGGAAAAAGCAAAAAATTTCAGAATTGCACCTTGCAATGTGGAGATATTACTGTTTGTGCATTTACAATATTCATTGATTTTTGCCATTGAAAAACATGTTTTTCATATACCAGAAATGTTTGAAGCTACTGACTGAATGAAAGAAGCTGGCATCTCACTCTCTTTGAATCTTCTTTATCATGCTAGGATTAACAGGAAAAAGCAAAAAATTTCAGAATTGCACCTTGCAATGTGGAGATATTACTGTTTGTGCATTTACAATATTCATTGATTTTTGCCATTGAAAAACATGTTTTTCATATACCAGAAATGTTTGAAGCTACTGACTGAATGAAAGGAGCTGGCATCTCACTCTCTTTGAATCTTCTTTATCATGCTAGGATTAGCAGGAAAAAGCAAAAAATTTCAGAATTGCACCTTGCAATGTGGAGATATTACTGTTTGTGCATTTACAATATTCATTGATTTTTGCCATTGAAAAACATGTTTTTCATATACCAGAAATGTTTGAAGCTACTGACTGAATGAAAGGAGCTGGCATCTCACTCTCTTTGAATCTTCTTTATCATGCTAGGATTAGCAGGAAAAAGCAAAAAATTTCAGAATTGCACCTTGCAATGTGGAGATATTACTGTTTGTGCATTTACAATATTCATTGATTTTTGCCATTGAAAAACATGTTTTTCATATACCAGAAATGTTTGAAGCTACTGACTGAATGAAAGGAGCTGGCATCTCACTCTCTTTGAATCTTCTTTATCATGCTAGGATTAACAGGAAAAAGCTAAAAATTTCAGAATTGCACCGTGCAATGTGGAGATATTACTGTTTGTGCATTTACAATATTCATTGATTTTTGCCATTGAAAAACATGTTTTTCATATACCAGAAATGTTTGAAGCTACTGACTGAATGAAAGGAGCTGGCATCTCACTCTCTTTGAATCTTCTTTATCATGCTAGGATTAGCAGGAAAAAGCAAAAAATTTCAGAATTGCACCTTGCAATGTGGAGATATTACTGTTTGTGCATTTACAATATTCATTGATTTTTGCCATTGAAAAACATGTTTTTCATATACCAGAAATGTTTGAAGCTACTGACTGAATGAAAGGAGCTGGCATCTCACTCTCTTTGAATCTTCTTTATCATGCTAGGATTAACAGGAAAAAGCTAAAAATTTCAGAATTGCACCGTGCAATGTGGAGATATTACTGTTTGTGCATTTACAATATTCATTGATTTTTGCCATTGAAAAACATGTTTTTCATATACCAGAAATGTTTGAAGCTACTGACTGAATGAAAGGAGCTGGCATCTCACTCTCTTTGAATCTTCTTTATCATGCTAGGATTAACAGGAAAAAGCAAAAAATTTCAGAATTGCACCTTGCAATGTGGTGATATTACTGTTTGTGCATTTACAATATTCATTGATTTTTGCCATTGAAAAACATGTTTTTCATATACCAGAAATGTTTGAAGCTACTGACTGAATGAAAGGAGCTGGCATCTCACTCTCTTTGAATCTTCTTTATCATGCTAGGATTAACAGGAAAAAGCTAAAAATTTCAGAATTGCACCGTGCAATGTGGAGATATTACTGTTTGTGCATTTACAATATTCATTGATTTTTGCCATTGAAAAACATGTTTTTCATATACCAGAAATGTTTGAAGCTACTGACTGAAGGAAAGGAGCTGGCATCTCACTCTCTTTGAATCTTTATCATGCTAGGATTAGCAGGAAAAAGCAAAAAATTTCTGAATTGCACCTTGCAATGTGGAGATATTACTGTTTGTGCATTTACAATATTCATTGATTTTTGCCATTGAAAAACATGTTTTTCATATACCAGAAATGTTTGAAGCTACTGACTGAATGAAAGGAGCTGGCATCTCACTCTCTTTGAATCTTTATCATGCTAGGATTAACAGGAAAAAGCTAAAAATTTCAGAATTGCACCATGCAATGTGGAGATATTACTGTTTGTGCATTTACAATATTCATTGATTTTTGCCATTGAAAAACATGTTTTTCATATACCAGAAATGTTTGAAGCTACTGACTGAATGAAAGGAGCTGGCATCTCACTCTCTTTGAATCTTCTTTATCATGCTAGGATAAACAGGAAAAAGCAAAAAATTTCAGAATTGCACCTTGCAATGTGGTGATATTACTGTTTGTGCATTTACAATATTCATTGATTTTTGCCATTGAAAAACATGTTTTTCATATACCAGAAATGTTTGAAGCTACTGACTGAATGAAAGGAGCTGGCATCTCACTCTCTTTGAATCTTCTTTATCATGCTAGGATTAACAGGAAAAAGCTAAAAATTTCAGAATTGCACCGTGCAATGTGGAGATATTACTGTTTGTGCATTTACAATATTCATTGATTTTTGCCATTGAAAAACATGTTTTTCATATACCAGAAATGTTTGAAGCTACTGACTGAATGAAAGGAGCTGGCATCTCACTCTCTTTGAATCTTCTTTATCATGCTAGGATTAGCAGGAAAAAGCAAAAAATTTCTGAATTGCACCTTGCAATGTGGAGATATTACTGTTTGTGCATTTACAATATTCATTGATTTTTGCCATTGAAAAACATGTTTTTCATATACCAGAAATGTTTGAAGCTACTGACTGAATGAAAGGAGCTGGCATCTCACTCTCTTTGAATCTTTATCATGCTAGGATTAACAGGAAAAAGCTAAAAATTTCAGAATTGCACCATGCAATGTGGAGATATTACTGTTTGTGCATTTACAATATTCATTGATTTTTGCCATTGAAAAACATGTTTTTCATATACCAGAAATGTTTGAAGCTACTGACTGAATGAAAGGAGCTGGCATCTCACTCTCTTTGAATCTTCTTTATCATGCTAGGATTAGCAGGAAAAAGCAAAAAATTTCAGAATTGCACCTTGCAATGTGGAGATATTACTGTTTGTGCATTTACAATATTCATTGATTTTTGCCATTGAAAAACATGTTTTTCATATACCAGAAATGTTTGAAGCTACTGACTGAATGAAAGAAGCTGGCATCTCACTCTCTTTGAATCTTCTTTATCATGCTAGGATTAACAGGAAAAAGCAAAAAATTTCAGAATTGCACCTTGCAATGTGGAGATATTACTGTTTGTGCATTTACAATATTCATTGATTTTTGCCATTGAAAAACATGTTTTTCATATACCAGAAATGTTTGAAGCTACTGACTGAATGAAAGGAGCTGGCATCTCACTCTCTTTGAATCTTCTTTATCATGCTAGGATTAGCAGGAAAAAGCAAAAAATTTCAGAATTGCACCTTGCAATGTGGAGATATTACTGTTTGTGCATTTACAATATTCATTGATTTTTGCCATTGAAAAACATGTTTTTCATATACCAGAAATGTTTGAAGCTACTGACTGAATGAAAGGAGCTGGCATCTCACTCTCTTTGAATCTTCTTTATCATGCTAGGATTAACAGGAAAAAGCAAAAAATTTCAGAATTGCACCTTGCAATGTGGAGATATTACTGTTTGTGCATTTACAATATTCATTGATTTTTGCCATTGAAAAACATGTTTTTCATATACCAGAAATGTTTGAAGCTACTGACTGAATGAAAGGAGCTGGCATCTCACTCTCTTTGAATCTTCTTTATCATGCTAGGATTAACAGGAAAAAGCAAAAAATTTCAGAATTGCACCTTGCAATGTGGAGATATTACTGTTTGTGCATTTACAATATTCATTGATTTTTGCCATTGAAAAACATGTTTTTCATATACCAGAAATGTTTGAAGCTACTGACTGAATGAAAGGAGCTGGCATCTCACTCTCTTTGAATCTTCTTTATCATGCTAGGATTAACAGGAAAAAGCAAAAAATTTCAGAATTACACCGTGCAATGTGGAGATATTACTGTTTGTGCATTTACAATATTCATTGATTTTTGCCATTGAAAAACATGTTTTTCATATACCAGAAATGTTTGAAGCTACTGACTGAATGAAAGGAGCTGGCATCTCACTCTCTTTGAATCTTCTTTATCATGCTAGGATTAACAGGAAAAAGCTAAAAATTTCAGAATTCCACTGTGCAATGTGTAGATATTACTGTTTGTGCATTTACAATATTCATTGATTTTTGCCATTGAAAAACATGTTTTTCATATACCAGAAATGTTTGAAGCTACTGACTGAATGAAAGGAGCTGGCATCTCACTCTCTTTGAATCTTTATCATGCTAGGATTAACAGGAAAAAGCTAAAAATTTCAGAATTGCACCGTGCAATGTGGAGATATTACTGTTTGTGCATTTACAATATTCATTGATTTTTGCCATTGAAAAACATGTTTTTCATATACCAGAAATGTTTGAAGCTACTGACTGAATGAAAGGAGCTGGCATCTCACTCTCTTTGAATCTTCTTTATCATGCTAGGATTAGCAGGAAAAAGCAAAAAATTTCAGAATTGCACCTTGCAATGTGGAGATATTACTGTTTGTGCATTTACAATATTCATTGATTTTTGCCATTGAAAAACATGTTTTTCATATACCAGAAATGTTTGAAGCTACTGACTGAATGAAAGAAGCTGGCATCTCACTCTCTTTGAATCTTCTTTATCATGCTAGGATTAACAGGAAAAAGCAAAAAATTTCAGAATTGCACCTTGCAATGTGGAGATATTACTGTTTGTGCATTTACAATATTCATTGATTTTTGCCATTGAAAAACATGTTTTTCATATACCAGAAATGTTTGAAGCTACTGACTGAATGAAAGGAGCTGGCATCTCACTCTCTTTGAATCTTCTTTATCATGCTAGGATTAGCAGGAAAAAGCAAAAAATTTCTGAATTGCACCTTGCAATGTGGAGATATTACTGTTTGTGCATTTACAATATTCATTGATTTTTGCCATTGAAAAACATGTTTTTCATATACCAGAAATGTTTGAAGCTACTGACTGAATGAAAGGAGCTGGCATCTCACTCTCTTTGAATCTTTATCATGCTAGGATTAACAGGAAAAAGCTAAAAATTTCAGAATTGCACCATGCAATGTGGAGATATTACTGTTTGTGCATTTACAATATTCATTGATTTTTGCCATTGAAAAACATGTTTTTCATATACCAGAAATGTTTGAAGCTACTGACTGAATGAAAGGAGCTGGCATCTCACTCTCTTTGAATCTTCTTTATCATGCTAGGATTAGCAGGAAAAAGCAAAAAATTTCAGAATTGCACCTTGCAATGTGGAGATATTACTGTTTGTGCATTTACAATATTCATTGATTTTTGCCATTGAAAAACATGTTTTTCATATACCAGAAATGTTTGAAGCTACTGACTGAATGAAAGAAGCTGGCATCTCACTCTCTTTGAATCTTCTTTATCATGCTAGGATTAACAGGAAAAAGCAAAAAATTTCAGAATTGCACCTTGCAATGTGGAGATATTACTGTTTGTGCATTTACAATATTCATTGATTTTTGCCATTGAAAAACATGTTTTTCATATACCAGAAATGTTTGAAGCTACTGACTGAATGAAAGGAGCTGGCATCTCACTCTCTTTGAATCTTCTTTATCATGCTAGGATTAGCAGGAAAAAGCAAAAAATTTCAGAATTGCACCTTGCAATGTGGAGATATTACTGTTTGTGCATTTACAATATTCATTGATTTTTGCCATTGAAAAACATGTTTTTCATATACCAGAAATGTTTGAAGCTACTGACTGAATGAAAGGAGCTGGCATCTCACTCTCTTTGAATCTTCTTTATCATGCTAGGATTAACAGGAAAAAGCTAAAAATTTCAGAATTCCACTGTGCAATGTGGAGATATTACTGTTTGTGCATTTACAATATTCATTGATTTTTGCCATTGAAAAACATGTTTTTCATATACCAGAAATGTTTGAAGCTACTGACTGAATGAAAGGAGCTGGCATCTCACTCTCTTTGAATCTTCTTTATCATGCTAGGATTAACAGGAAAAAGCTAAAAATTTCAGAATTGCACCGTGCAATGTGGAGATATTACTGTTTGTGCATTTACAATATTCATTGATTTTTGCCATTGAAAAACGTTTTTCATATACCAGAAATGTTTGAAGCTACTGACTGAATGAAAGGAGCTGGCATCTCACTCTCTTTGAATCTTCTTTATCATGCTAGGATTAACAGGAAAAAGCTAAAAATTTCAGAATTGCACCGTGCAATGTGGAGATATTACTGTTTGTGCATTTACAATATTCATTGATTTTTGCCATTGAAAAACATGTTTTTCATATACCAGAAATGTTTGAAGCTACTGACTGAATGAAAGGAGCTGGCATCTCACTCTCTTTGAATCTTCTTTATCATGCTAGGATTAGCAGGAAAAAGCAAAAAATTTCTGAATTGCACCTTGCAATGTGGAGATATTACTGTTTGTGCATTTACAATATTCATTGATTTTTGCCATTGAAAAACATGTTTTTCATATACCAGAAATGTTTGAAGCTACTGACTGAATGAAAGGAGCTGGCATCTCACTCTCTTTGAATCTTCTTTATCATGCTAGGATTAACAGGAAAAAGCTAAAAATTTCAGAATTGCACCGTGCAATGTGGAGATATTACTGTTTGTGCATTTACAATATTCATTGATTTTTGCCATTGAAAAACATGTTTTTCATATACCAGAAATGTTTGAAGCTACTGACTGAATGAAAGGAGCTGGCATCTCACTCTCTTTGAATCTTCTTTATCATGCTAGGATTAGCAGGAAAAAGCAAAAAATTTCAGAATTGCACCTTGCAATGTGGAGATATTACTGTTTGTGCATTTACAATATTCATTGATTTTTGCCATTGAAAAACATGTTTTTCATATACCAGAAATGTTTGAAGCTACTGACTGAATGAAAGGAGCTGGCATCTCACTCTCTTAGAATCTTCTTTATCATGCTAGGATTAACAGGAAAAAGCTAAAAATTTCAGAATTGCACCGTGCAATGTGGAGATATTACTGTTTGTGCATTTACAATATTCATTGATTTTTGCCATTGAAAAACATGTTTTTCATATACCAGAAATGTTTGAAGCTACTGACTGAATGAAAGGAGCTGGCATCTCACTCTCTTTGAATCTTCTTTATCATGCTAGGATTAGCAGGAAAAAGCAAAAAATTTCAGAATTGCACCTTGCAATGTGGAGATATTACTGTTTGTGCATTTACAATATTCATTGATTTTTGCCATTGAAAAACGTTTTTCATATACCAGAAATGTTTGAAGCTACTGACTGAATGAAAGGAGCTGGCATCTCACTCTCTTTGAATCTTCTTTATCATGCTAGGATTAGCAGGAAAAAGCAAAAAATTTCAGAATTGCACCTTGCAATGTGGAGATATTACTGTTTGTGCATTTACAATATTCATTGATTTTTGCCATTGAAAAACATGTTTTTCATATACCAGAAATGTTTGAAGCTACTGACTGAATGAAAGGAGCTGGCATCTCACTCTCTTTGAATCTTCTTTATCATGCTAGGATTAACAGGAAAAAGCAAAAAATTTCAGAATTGCACCTTGCAATGTGGAGATATTACTGTTTGTGCATTTACAATATTCATTGATTTTTGCCATTGAAAAACATGTTTTTCATATACCAGAAATGTTTGAAGCTACTGACTGAATGAAAGGAGCTGGCATCTCACTCTCTTTGAATCTTCTTTATCATGCCAGGATTAGCAGGAAAAAGCAAAAAATTTCAGAATTGCACCTTGCAATGTGGAGATATTACTGTTTGTGCATTTACAATATTCATTGATTTTTGCCATTGAAAAACATGTTTTTCATATACCAGAAATGTTTGAAGCTACTGACTGAATGAAAGGAGCTGGCATCTCACTCTCTTTGAATCTTCTTTATCATGCTAGGATTAACAGGAAAAAGCAAAAAATTTCAGAATTGCACCGTGCAATGTGGAGATATTACTGTTTGTGCATTTACAATATTCATTGATTTTTGCCATTGAAAAACATGTTTTTCATATACCAGAAATGTTTGAAGCTACTGACTGAATGAAAGGAGCTGGCATCTCACTCTCTTTGAATCTTCTTTATCATGCTAGGATTAACAGGAAAAAGCTAAAAATTTCAGAATTCCACTGTGCAATGTGGAGATATTACTGTTTGTGCATTTACAATATTCATTGATTTTTGCCATTGAAAAACATGTTTTTCATATACCAGAAATGTTTGAAGCTACTGACTGAATGAAAGGAGCTGGCATCTCACTCTCTTTGAATCTTCTTTATCATGCTAGGATTAACAGGAAAAAGCTAAAAATTTCAGAATTGCACCGTGCAATGTGGAGATATTACTGTTTGTGCATTTACAATATTCATTGATTTTTGCCATTGAAAAACGTTTTTCATATACCAGAAATGTTTGAAGCTACTGACTGAATGAAAGGAGCTGGCATCTCACTCTCTTTGAATCTTCTTTATCATGCTAGGATTAACAGGAAAAAGCTAAAAATTTCAGAATTGCACCGTGCAATGTGGAGATATTACTGTTTGTGCATTTACAATATTCATTGATTTTTGCCATTGAAAAACATGTTTTTCATATACCAGAAATGTTTGAAGCTACTGACTGAATGAAAGGAGCTGGCATCTCACTCTCTTTGAATCTTCTTTATCATGCTAGGATTAGCAGGAAAAAGCAAAAAATTTCTGAATTGCACCTTGCAATGTGGAGATATTACTGTTTGTGCATTTACAATATTCATTGATTTTTGCCATTGAAAAACATGTTTTTCATATACCAGAAATGTTTGAAGCTACTGACTGAATGAAAGGAGCTGGCATCTCACTCTCTTTGAATCTTCTTTATCATGCTAGGATTAACAGGAAAAAGCTAAAAATTTCAGAATTGCACCGTGCAATGTGGAGATATTACTGTTTGTGCATTTACAATATTCATTGATTTTTGCCATTGAAAAACATGTTTTTCATATACCAGAAATGTTTGAAGCTACTGACTGAATGAAAGGAGCTGGCATCTCACTCTCTTTGAATCTTCTTTATCATGCTAGGATTAGCAGGAAAAAGCAAAAAATTTCAGAATTGCACCTTGCAATGTGGAGATATTACTGTTTGTGCATTTACAATATTCATTGATTTTTGCCATTGAAAAACATGTTTTTCATATACCAGAAATGTTTGAAGCTACTGACTGAATGAAAGGAGCTGGCATCTCACTCTCTTAGAATCTTCTTTATCATGCTAGGATTAACAGGAAAAAGCTAAAAATTTCAGAATTGCACCGTGCAATGTGGAGATATTACTGTTTGTGCATTTACAATATTCATTGATTTTTGCCATTGAAAAACATGTTTTTCATATACCAGAAATGTTTGAAGCTACTGACTGAATGAAAGGAGCTGGCATCTCACTCTCTTTGAATCTTCTTTATCATGCTAGGATTAGCAGGAAAAAGCAAAAAATTTCAGAATTGCACCTTGCAATGTGGAGATATTACTGTTTGTGCATTTACAATATTCATTGATTTTTGCCATTGAAAAACGTTTTTCATATACCAGAAATGTTTGAAGCTACTGACTGAATGAAAGGAGCTGGCATCTCACTCTCTTTGAATCTTCTTTATCATGCTAGGATTAGCAGGAAAAAGCAAAAAATTTCAGAATTGCACCTTGCAATGTGGAGATATTACTGTTTGTGCATTTACAATATTCATTGATTTTTGCCATTGAAAAACATGTTTTTCATATACCAGAAATGTTTGAAGCTACTGACTGAATGAAAGGAGCTGGCATCTCACTCTCTTTGAATCTTCTTTATCATGCTAGGATTAACAGGAAAAAGCAAAAAATTTCAGAATTGCACCTTGCAATGTGGAGATATTACTGTTTGTGCATTTACAATATTCATTGATTTTTGCCATTGAAAAACATGTTTTTCATATACCAGAAATGTTTGAAGCTACTGACTGAATGAAAGGAGCTGGCATCTCACTCTCTTTGAATCTTCTTTATCATGCCAGGATTAGCAGGAAAAAGCAAAAAATTTCAGAATTGCACCTTGCAATGTGGAGATATTACTGTTTGTGCATTTACAATATTCATTGATTTTTGCCATTGAAAAACGTTTTTCATATACCAGAAATGTTTGAAGCTACTGACTGAATGAAAGGAGCTGGCATCTCACTCTCTTTGAATCTTCTTTATCATGCTAGGATTAACAGGAAAAAGCTAAAAATTTCAGAATTGCACCGTGCAATGTGGAGATATTACTGTTTGTGCATTTACAATATTCATTGATTTTTGCCATTGAAAAACATGTTTTTCATATACCAGAAATGTTTGAAGCTACTGACTGAATGAAAGGAGCTGGCATCTCACTCTCTTTGAATCTTCTTTATCATGCTAGGATTAGCAGGAAAAAGCAAAAAATTTCAGAATTGCACCTTGCAATGTGGAGATATTACTGCTTGTGCATTTACAATATTCATTGATTTTTGCCATTGAAAAACATGTTTTTCATATACCAGAAATGTTTGAAGCTACTGACTGAATGAAAGGAGCTGGCATCTCACTCTCTTTGAATCTTCTTTATCATGCTAGGATTAACAGGAAAAAGCAAAAAATTTCAGAATTGCACCTTGCAATGTGGTGATATTACTGTTTGTGCATTTACAATATTCATTGATTTTTGCCATTGAAAAACATGTTTTTCATATACCAGAAATGTTTGAAGCTATTGACTGAATGAAAGGAGCTGGCATCTCACTCTCTTTGAATCTTCTTTATCATGCTAGGATTAACAGGAAAAAGATAAAAATTTCAGAATTGCACCGTGCAATGTGGAGATATTACTGTTTGTGCATTTACAATATTCATTGATTTTTGCCATTGAAAAACATGTTTTTCATATACCAGAAATGTTTGAAGCTACTGACTGAATGAAAGGAGCTGGCATCTCACTCTCTTTGAATGTTCTTTATCATGCTAGGATTAGCAGGAAAAAGCAAAAAATTTCTGAATTGCACCTTGCAATGTGGAGATATTACTGTTTGTGCATTTACAATATTCATTGATTTTTGCCATTGAAAAACATGTTTTTCATATACCAGAAATGTTTGAAGCTACTGACTGAATGAAAGGAGCTGGCATCTCACTCTCTTTGAATCTTCTTTATCATGCTAGGATTAACAGGAAAAAGCTAAAAATTTCAGAATTGCACCGTGCAATGTGGAGATATTACTGTTTGTGCATTTACAATATTCATTGATTTTTGCCATTGAAAAACATGTTTTTCCTATACCAGAAATGTTTGAAGCTACTGACTGAATGAAAGGAGCTGGCATCTCACTCTCTTTGAATCTTCTTTATCATGCTAGGATTAGCAGGAAAAAGCAAAAAATTTCAGAATTGCACCTTGCAATGTGGAGATATTACTGTTTGTGCATTTACAATATTCATTGATTTTTGCCATTGAAAAACATGTTTTTCATATACCAGAAATGTTTGAAGCTACTGACTGAATGAAAGAAGCTGGCATCTCACTCTCTTTGAATCTTCTTTATCATGCTAGGATTAACAGGAAAAAGCAAAAAATTTCAGAATTGCACCTTGCAATGTGGAGATATTACTGTTTGTGCATTTACAATATTCATTGATTTTTGCCATTGAAAAACATGTTTTTCATATACCAGAAATGTTTGAAGCTACTGACTGAATGAAAGGAGCTGGCATCTCACTCTCTTTGAATCTTCTTTATCATGCTAGGATTAGCAGGAAAAAGCAAAAAATTTCAGAATTGCACCTTGCAATGTGGAGATATTACTGTTTGTGCATTTACAATATTCATTGATTTTTGCCATTGAAAAACATGTTTTTCATATACCAGAAATGTTTGAAGCTACTGACTGAATGAAAGGAGCTGGCATCTCACTCTCTTTGAATCTTCTTTATCATGCTAGGATTAGCAGGAAAAAGCAAAAAATTTCAGAATTGCACCTTGCAATGTGGAGATATTACTGTTTGTGCATTTACAATATTCATTGATTTTTGCCATTGAAAAACATGTTTTTCATATACCAGAAATGTTTGAAGCTACTGACTGAATGAAAGGAGCTGGCATCTCACTCTCTTTGAATCTTCTTTATCATGCTAGGATTAACAGGAAAAAGCAAAAAATTTCAGAATTGCACCTTGCAATGTGGAGATATTACTGTTTGTGCATTTACAATATTCATTGATTTTTGCCATTGAAAAACATGTTTTTCATATACCAGAAATGTTTGAAGCTACTGACTGAATGAAAGGAGCTGGCATCTCACTCTCTTTGAATCTTCTTTATCATGCCAGGATTAGCAGGAAAAAGCAAAAAATTTCAGAATTGCACCTTGCAATGTGGAGATATTACTGTTTGTGCATTTACAATATTCATTGATTTTTGCCATTGAAAAACGTTTTTCATATACCAGAAATGTTTGAAGCTACTGACTGAATGAAAGGAGCTGGCATCTCACTCTCTTTGAATCTTCTTTATCATGCTAGGATTAACAGGAAAAAGCTAAAAATTTCAGAATTGCACCGTGCAATGTGGAGATATTACTGTTTGTGCATTTACAATATTCATTGATTTTTGCCATTGAAAAACATGTTTTTCATATACCAGAAATGTTTGAAGCTACTGACTGAATGAAAGGAGCTGGCATCTCACTCTCTTTGAATCTTCCTTATCATGCTAGGATTAGCAGGAAAAAGCAAAAAATTTCAGAATTGCACCTTGCAATGTGGAGATATTACTGCTTGTGCATTTACAATATTCATTGATTTTTGCCATTGAAAAACATGTTTTTCATATACCAGAAATGTTTGAAGCTACTGACTGAATGAAAGGAGCTGGCATCTCACTCTCTTTGAATCTTCTTTATCATGCTAGGATTAGCAGGAAAAAGCAAAAAATTTCTGAATTGCACCTTGCAATGTGGAGATATTACTGTTTGTGCATTTACAATATTCATTGATTTTTGCCATTGAAAAACATGTTTTTCATATACCAGAAATGTTTGAAGCTACTGACTGAATGAAAGGAGCTGGCATCTCACTCTCTTTGAATCTTCTTTATCATGCTAGGATTAACAGGAAAAAGCTAAAAATTTCAGAATTGCACCGTGCAATGTGGAGATATTACTGTTTGTGCATTTACAATATTCATTGATTTTTGCCATTGAAAAACATGTTTTTCATATACC
Organism: Phyllobates terribilis; assembly: GCF_046119375.1. NCBI lineage: Eukaryota > Metazoa > Chordata > Amphibia > Anura > Dendrobatidae > Phyllobates > Phyllobates terribilis. The sequence continues at coordinate 196,293 of NW_027363895.1, read as the reverse complement.
AGAAATGTTTGAAGCTACTGACTGAATGAAAGGAGCTGGCATCTCACTCTCTTTGAATCTTCTTTATCATGCTAGGATTAGCAGGAAAAAGCAAAAAATTTCAGAATTGCACCTTGCAATGTGGAGATATTACTGTTTGTGCATTTACAATATTCATTGATTTTTGCCATTGAAAAACATGTTTTTCATATACCAGAAATGTTTGAAGCTACTGACTGAATGAAAGGAGCTGGCATCTCACTCTCTTAGAATCTTCTTTATCATGCTAGGATTAACAGGAAAAAGCTAAAAATTTCAGAATTGCACCGTGCAATGTGGAGATATTACTGTTTGTGCATTTACAATATTCATTGATTTTTGCCATTGAAAAACATGTTTTTCATATACCAGAAATGTTTGAAGCTACTGACTGAATGAAAGGAGCTGGCATCTCACTCTCTTTGAATCTTCTTTATCATGCTAGGATTAACAGGAAAAAGCAAAAAATTTCAGAATTGCACCTTGCAATGTGGAGATATTACTGTTTGTGCATTTACAATATTCATTGATTTTTGCCATTGAAAAACATGTTTTTCATATACCAGAAATGTTTGAAGCTACTGACTGAATGAAAGGAGCTGGCATCTCACTCTCTTTGAATCTTCTTTATCATGCCAGGATTAGCAGGAAAAAGCAAAAAATTTCAGAATTGCACCTTGCAATGTGGAGATATTACTGTTTGTGCATTTACAATATTCATTGATTTTTGCCATTGAAAAACGTTTTTCATATACCAGAAATGTTTGAAGCTACTGACTGAATGAAAGGAGCTGGCATCTCACTCTCTTTGAATCTTCTTTATCATGCTAGGATTAACAGGAAAAAGCTAAAAATTTCAGAATTGCACCGTGCAATGTGGAGATATTACTGTTTGTGCATTTACAATATTCATTGATTTTTGCCATTGAAAAACATGTTTTTCATATACCAGAAATGTTTGAAGCTACTGACTGAATGAAAGGAGCTGGCATCTCACTCTCTTTGAATCTTCTTTATCATGCTAGGATTAGCAGGAAAAAGCAAAAAATTTCAGAATTTCACCTTGCAATGTGGAGATATTACTGCTTGTGCATTTACAATATTCATTGATTTTTGCCATTGAAAAACATGTTTTTCATATACCAGAAATGTTTGAAGCTACTGACTGAATGAAAGGAGCTGGCATCTCACTCTCTTTGAATCTTCTTTATCATGCTAGGATTAACAGGAAAAAGCAAAAAATTTCAGAATTGCACCTTGCAATGTGGTGATATTACTGTTTGTGCATTTACAATATTCATTGATTTTTGCCATTGAAAAACATGTTTTTCATATACCAGAAATGTTTGAAGCTACTGACTGAATGAAAGGAGCTGGCATCTCACTCTGAATGTTCTTTATCATGCTAGGATTAGCAGGAAAAAGCAAAAAATTTCTGAATTGCACCTTGCAATGTGGAGATATTAGTTTGTGCATTTACAATATTCATTGATTTTTGCCATTGAAAAACATGTTTTTCATATACCAGAAATGTTTGAAGCTACTGACTGAATGAAAGGAGCTGGCATCTCACTCTCTTTGAATCTTCTTTATCATGCTAGGATTAACAGGAAAAAGCTAAAAATTTCAGAATTGCACCGTGCAATGTGGAGATATTACTGTTTGTGCATTTACAATATTCATTGATTTTTGCCATTGAAAAACATGTTTTTCATATACCAGAAATGTTTGAAGCTACTGACTGAATGAAAGGAGCTGGCATCTCACTCTCTTTGAATCTTCTTTATCATGCTAGGATTAGCAGGAAAAAGCAAAAAATTTCAGAATTGCACCTTGCAATGTGGAGATATTACTGTTTGTGCATTTACAATATTCATTGATTTTTGCCATTGAAAAACATGTTTTTCATATACCAGAAATGTTTGAAGCTACTGACTGAATGAAAGAAGCTGGCATCTCACTCTCTTTGAATCTTCTTTATCATGCTAGGATTAACAGGAAAAAGCAAAAAATTTCAGAATTGCACCTTGCAATGTGGAGATATTACTGTTTGTGCATTTACAATATTCATTGATTTTTGCCATTGAAAAACATGTTTTTCATATACCAGAAATGTTTGAAGCTACTGACTGAATGAAAGGAGCTGGCATCTCACTCTCTTTGAATCTTCTTTATCATGCTAGGATTAGCAGGAAAAAGCAAAAAATTTCAGAATTGCACCTTGCAATGTGGAGATATTACTGTTTGTGCATTTACAATATTCATTGATTTTTGCCATTGAAAAACATGTTTTTCATATACCAGAAATGTTTGAAGCTACTGACTGAATGAAAGGAGCTGGCATCTCACTCTCTTTGAATCTTCTTTATCATGCTAGGATTAACAGGAAAAAGCAAAAAATTTCAGAATTGCACCTTGCAATGTGGAGATATTACTGTTTGTGCATTTACAATATTCATTGATTTTTGCCATTGAAAAACATGTTTTTCATATACCAGAAATGTTTGAAGCTACTGACTGAATGAAAGGAGCTGGCATCTCACTCTCTTAGAATCTTCTTTATCATGCTAGGATTAACAGGAAAAAGCTAAAAATTTCAGAATTGCACCGTGCAATGTGGAGATATTACTGTTTGTGCATTTACAATATTCATTGATTTTTGCCATTGAAAAACATGTTTTTCATATACCAGAAATGTTTGAAGCTACTGACTGAATGAAAGGAGCTGGCATCTCACTCTCTTTGAATCTTCTTTATCATGCTAGGATTAGCAGGAAAAAGCAAAAAATTTCAGAATTGCACCTTGCAATGTGGAGATATTACTGTTTGTGCATTTACAATATTCATTGATTTTTGCCATTGAAAAACGTTTTTCATATACCAGAAATGTTTGAAGCTACTGACTGAATGAAAGGAGCTGGCATCTCACTCTCTTTGAATCTTCTTTATCATGCTAGGATTAGCAGGAAAAAGCAAAAAATTTCAGAATTGCACCTTGCAATGTGGAGATATTACTGTTTGTGCATTTACAATATTCATTGATTTTTGCCATTGAAAAACATGTTTTTCATATACCAGAAATGTTTGAAGCTACTGACTGAATGAAAGGAGCTGGCATCTCACTCTCTTTGAATCTTCTTTATCATGCTAGGATTAACAGGAAAAAGCAAAAAATTTCAGAATTGCACCTTGCAATGTGGAGATATTACTGTTTGTGCATTTACAATATTCATTGATTTTTGCCATTGAAAAACATGTTTTTCATATACCAGAAATGTTTGAAGCTACTGACTGAATGAAAGGAGCTGGCATCTCACTCTCTTTGAATCTTCTTTATCATGCCAGGATTAGCAGGAAAAAGCAAAAAATTTCAGAATTGCACCTTGCAATGTGGAGATATTACTGTTTGTGCATTTACAATATTCATTGATTTTTGCCATTGAAAAACATGTTTTTCATATACCAGAAATGTTTGAAGCTACTGACTGAATGAAAGGAGCTGGCATCTCACTCTCTTTGAATCTTCTTTATCATGCTAGGATTAACAGGAAAAAGCAAAAAATTTCAGAATTGCACCGTGCAATGTGGAGATATTACTGTTTGTGCATTTACAATATTCATTGATTTTTGCCATTGAAAAACATGTTTTTCATATACCAGAAATGTTTGAAGCTACTGACTGAATGAAAGGAGCTGGCATCTCACTCTCTTTGAATCTTCTTTATCATGCTAGGATTAACAGGAAAAAGCTAAAAATTTCAGAATTCCACTGTGCAATGTGGAGATATTACTGTTTGTGCATTTACAATATTCATTGATTTTTGCCATTGAAAAACATGTTTTTCATATACCAGAAATGTTTGAAGCTACTGACTGAATGAAAGGAGCTGGCATCTCACTCTCTTTGAATCTTCTTTATCATGCTAGGATTAACAGGAAAAAGCTAAAAATTTCAGAATTGCACCGTGCAATGTGGAGATATTACTGTTTGTGCATTTACAATATTCATTGATTTTTGCCATTGAAAAACGTTTTTCATATACCAGAAATGTTTGAAGCTACTGACTGAATGAAAGGAGCTGGCATCTCACTCTCTTTGAATCTTCTTTATCATGCTAGGATTAACAGGAAAAAGCTAAAAATTTCAGAATTGCACCGTGCAATGTGGAGATATTACTGTTTGTGCATTTACAATATTCATTGATTTTTGCCATTGAAAAACATGTTTTTCATATACCAGAAATGTTTGAAGCTACTGACTGAATGAAAGGAGCTGGCATCTCACTCTCTTTGAATCTTCTTTATCATGCTAGGATTAGCAGGAAAAAGCAAAAAATTTCTGAATTGCACCTTGCAATGTGGAGATATTACTGTTTGTGCATTTACAATATTCATTGATTTTTGCCATTGAAAAACATGTTTTTCATATACCAGAAATGTTTGAAGCTACTGACTGAATGAAAGGAGCTGGCATCTCACTCTCTTTGAATCTTCTTTATCATGCTAGGATTAACAGGAAAAAGCTAAAAATTTCAGAATTGCACCGTGCAATGTGGAGATATTACTGTTTGTGCATTTACAATATTCATTGATTTTTGCCATTGAAAAACATGTTTTTCATATACCAGAAATGTTTGAAGCTACTGACTGAATGAAAGGAGCTGGCATCTCACTCTCTTTGAATCTTCTTTATCATGCTAGGATTAGCAGGAAAAAGCAAAAAATTTCAGAATTGCACCTTGCAATGTGGAGATATTACTGTTTGTGCATTTACAATATTCATTGATTTTTGCCATTGAAAAACATGTTTTTCATATACCAGAAATGTTTGAAGCTACTGACTGAATGAAAGGAGCTGGCATCTCACTCTCTTAGAATCTTCTTTATCATGCTAGGATTAACAGGAAAAAGCTAAAAATTTCAGAATTGCACCGTGCAATGTGGAGATATTACTGTTTGTGCATTTACAATATTCATTGATTTTTGCCATTGAAAAACATGTTTTTCATATACCAGAAATGTTTGAAGCTACTGACTGAATGAAAGGAGCTGGCATCTCACTCTCTTTGAATCTTCTTTATCATGCTAGGATTAGCAGGAAAAAGCAAAAAATTTCAGAATTGCACCTTGCAATGTGGAGATATTACTGTTTGTGCATTTACAATATTCATTGATTTTTGCCATTGAAAAACGTTTTTCATATACCAGAAATGTTTGAAGCTACTGACTGAATGAAAGGAGCTGGCATCTCACTCTCTTTGAATCTTCTTTATCATGCTAGGATTAGCAGGAAAAAGCAAAAAATTTCAGAATTGCACCTTGCAATGTGGAGATATTACTGTTTGTGCATTTACAATATTCATTGATTTTTGCCATTGAAAAACATGTTTTTCATATACCAGAAATGTTTGAAGCTACTGACTGAATGAAAGGAGCTGGCATCTCACTCTCTTTGAATCTTCTTTATCATGCTAGGATTAACAGGAAAAAGCAAAAAATTTCAGAATTGCACCTTGCAATGTGGAGATATTACTGTTTGTGCATTTACAATATTCATTGATTTTTGCCATTGAAAAACATGTTTTTCATATACCAGAAATGTTTGAAGCTACTGACTGAATGAAAGGAGCTGGCATCTCACTCTCTTTGAATCTTCTTTATCATGCCAGGATTAGCAGGAAAAAGCAAAAAATTTCAGAATTGCACCTTGCAATGTGGAGATATTACTGTTTGTGCATTTACAATATTCATTGATTTTTGCCATTGAAAAACGTTTTTCATATACCAGAAATGTTTGAAGCTACTGACTGAATGAAAGGAGCTGGCATCTCACTCTCTTTGAATCTTCTTTATCATGCTAGGATTAACAGGAAAAAGCTAAAAATTTCAGAATTGCACCGTGCAATGTGGAGATATTACTGTTTGTGCATTTACAATATTCATTGATTTTTGCCATTGAAAAACATGTTTTTCATATACCAGAAATGTTTGAAGCTACTGACTGAATGAAAGGAGCTGGCATCTCACTCTCTTTGAATCTTCTTTATCATGCTAGGATTAGCAGGAAAAAGCAAAAAATTTCAGAATTGCACCTTGCAATGTGGAGATATTACTGCTTGTGCATTTACAATATTCATTGATTTTTGCCATTGAAAAACATGTTTTTCATATACCAGAAATGTTTGAAGCTACTGACTGAATGAAAGGAGCTGGCATCTCACTCTCTTTGAATCTTCTTTATCATGCTAGGATTAACAGGAAAAAGCAAAAAATTTCAGAATTGCACCTTGCAATGTGGTGATATTACTGTTTGTGCATTTACAATATTCATTGATTTTTGCCATTGAAAAACATGTTTTTCATATACCAGAAATGTTTGAAGCTATTGACTGAATGAAAGGAGCTGGCATCTCACTCTCTTTGAATCTTCTTTATCATGCTAGGATTAACAGGAAAAAGATAAAAATTTCAGAATTGCACCGTGCAATGTGGAGATATTACTGTTTGTGCATTTACAATATTCATTGATTTTTGCCATTGAAAAACATGTTTTTCATATACCAGAAATGTTTGAAGCTACTGACTGAATGAAAGGAGCTGGCATCTCACTCTCTTTGAATGTTCTTTATCATGCTAGGATTAGCAGGAAAAAGCAAAAAATTTCTGAATTGCACCTTGCAATGTGGAGATATTACTGTTTGTGCATTTACAATATTCATTGATTTTTGCCATTGAAAAACATGTTTTTCATATACCAGAAATGTTTGAAGCTACTGACTGAATGAAAGGAGCTGGCATCTCACTCTCTTTGAATCTTCTTTATCATGCTAGGATTAACAGGAAAAAGCTAAAAATTTCAGAATTGCACCGTGCAATGTGGAGATATTACTGTTTGTGCATTTACAATATTCATTGATTTTTGCCATTGAAAAACATGTTTTTCATATACCAGAAATGTTTGAAGCTACTGACTGAATGAAAGGAGCTGGCATCTCACTCTCTTTGAATCTTCTTTATCATGCTAGGATTAGCAGGAAAAAGCAAAAAATTTCAGAATTGCACCTTGCAATGTGGAGATATTACTGTTTGTGCATTTACAATATTCATTGATTTTTGCCATTGAAAAACATGTTTTTCATATACCAGAAATGTTTGAAGCTACTGACTGAATGAAAGAAGCTGGCATCTCACTCTCTTTGAATCTTCTTTATCATGCTAGGATTAACAGGAAAAAGCAAAAAATTTCAGAATTGCACCTTGCAATGTGGAGATATTACTGTTTGTGCATTTACAATATTCATTGATTTTTGCCATTGAAAAACATGTTTTTCATATACCAGAAATGTTTGAAGCTACTGACTGAATGAAAGGAGCTGGCATCTCACTCTCTTTGAATCTTCTTTATCATGCTAGGATTAGCAGGAAAAAGCAAAAAATTTCAGAATTGCACCTTGCAATGTGGAGATATTACTGTTTGTGCATTTACAATATTCATTGATTTTTGCCATTGAAAAACATGTTTTTCATATACCAGAAATGTTTGAAGCTACTGACTGAATGAAAGGAGCTGGCATCTCACTCTCTTTGAATCTTCTTTATCATGCTAGGATTAGCAGGAAAAAGCAAAAAATTTCAGAATTGCACCTTGCAATGTGGAGATATTACTGTTTGTGCATTTACAATATTCATTGATTTTTGCCATTGAAAAACATGTTTTTCATATACCAGAAATGTTTGAAGCTACTGACTGAATGAAAGGAGCTGGCATCTCACTCTCTTTGAATCTTCTTTATCATGCTAGGATTAACAGGAAAAAGCAAAAAATTTCAGAATTGCACCTTGCAATGTGGAGATATTACTGTTTGTGCATTTACAATATTCATTGATTTTTGCCATTGAAAAACATGTTTTTCATATACCAGAAATGTTTGAAGCTACTGACTGAATGAAAGGAGCTGGCATCTCACTCTCTTTGAATCTTCTTTATCATGCCAGGATTAGCAGGAAAAAGCAAAAAATTTCAGAATTGCACCTTGCAATGTGGAGATATTACTGTTTGTGCATTTACAATATTCATTGATTTTTGCCATTGAAAAACGTTTTTCATATACCAGAAATGTTTGAAGCTACTGACTGAATGAAAGGAGCTGGCATCTCACTCTCTTTGAATCTTCTTTATCATGCTAGGATTAACAGGAAAAAGCTAAAAATTTCAGAATTGCACCGTGCAATGTGGAGATATTACTGTTTGTGCATTTACAATATTCATTGATTTTTGCCATTGAAAAACATGTTTTTCATATACCAGAAATGTTTGAAGCTACTGACTGAATGAAAGGAGCTGGCATCTCACTCTCTTTGAATCTTCCTTATCATGCTAGGATTAGCAGGAAAAAGCAAAAAATTTCAGAATTGCACCTTGCAATGTGGAGATATTACTGCTTGTGCATTTACAATATTCATTGATTTTTGCCATTGAAAAACATGTTTTTCATATACCAGAAATGTTTGAAGCTACTGACTGAATGAAAGGAGCTGGCATCTCACTCTCTTTGAATCTTCTTTATCATGCTAGGATTAGCAGGAAAAAGCAAAAAATTTCTGAATTGCACCTTGCAATGTGGAGATATTACTGTTTGTGCATTTACAATATTCATTGATTTTTGCCATTGAAAAACATGTTTTTCATATACCAGAAATGTTTGAAGCTACTGACTGAATGAAAGGAGCTGGCATCTCACTCTCTTTGAATCTTCTTTATCATGCTAGGATTAACAGGAAAAAGCTAAAAATTTCAGAATTGCACCGTGCAATGTGGAGATATTACTGTTTGTGCATTTACAATATTCATTGATTTTTGCCATTGAAAAACATGTTTTTCATATACCAGAAATGTTTGAAGCTACTGACTGAATGAAAGGAGCTGGCATCTCACTCTCTTTGAATCTTCTTTATCATGCTAGGATTAGCAGGAAAAAGCAAAAAATTTCAGAATTGCACCTTGCAATGTGGAGATATTACTGTTTGTGCATTTACAATATTCATTGATTTTTGCCATTGAAAAACATGTTTTTCATATACCAGAAATGTTTGAAGCTACTGACTGAATGAAAGGAGCTGGCATCTCACTCTCTTAGAATCTTCTTTATCATGCTAGGATTAACAGGAAAAAGCTAAAAATTTCAGAATTGCACCGTGCAATGTGGAGATATTACTGTTTGTGCATTTACAATATTCATTGATTTTTGCCATTGAAAAACATGTTTTTCATATACCAGAAATGTTTGAAGCTACTGACTGAATGAAAGGAGCTGGCATCTCACTCTCTTTGAATCTTCTTTATCATGCTAGGATTAACAGGAAAAAGCAAAAAATTTCAGAATTGCACCTTGCAATGTGGAGATATTACTGTTTGTGCATTTACAATATTCATTGATTTTTGCCATTGAAAAACATGTTTTTCATATACCAGAAATGTTTGAAGCTACTGACTGAATGAAAGGAGCTGGCATCTCACTCTCTTTGAATCTTCTTTATCATGCCAGGATTAGCAGGAAAAAGCAAAAAATTTCAGAATTGCACCTTGCAATGTGGAGATATTACTGTTTGTGCATTTACAATATTCATTGATTTTTGCCATTGAAAAACGTTTTTCATATACCAGAAATGTTTGAAGCTACTGACTGAATGAAAGGAGCTGGCATCTCACTCTCTTTGAATCTTCTTTATCATGCTAGGATTAACAGGAAAAAGCTAAAAATTTCAGAATTGCACCGTGCAATGTGGAGATATTACTGTTTGTGCATTTACAATATTCATTGATTTTTGCCATTGAAAAACATGTTTTTCATATACCAGAAATGTTTGAAGCTACTGACTGAATGAAAGGAGCTGGCATCTCACTCTCTTTGAATCTTCTTTATCATGCTAGGATTAGCAGGAAAAAGCAAAAAATTTCAGAATTTCACCTTGCAATGTGGAGATATTACTGCTTGTGCATTTACAATATTCATTGATTTTTGCCATTGAAAAACATGTTTTTCATATACCAGAAATGTTTGAAGCTACTGACTGAATGAAAGGAGCTGGCATCTCACTCTCTTTGAATCTTCTTTATCATGCTAGGATTAACAGGAAAAAGCAAAAAATTTCAGAATTGCACCTTGCAATGTGGTGATATTACTGTTTGTGCATTTACAATATTCATTGATTTTTGCCATTGAAAAACATGTTTTTCATATACCAGAAATGTTTGAAGCTACTGACTGAATGAAAGGAGCTGGCATCTCACTCTGAATGTTCTTTATCATGCTAGGATTAGCAGGAAAAAGCAAAAAATTTCTGAATTGCACCTTGCAATGTGGAGATATTAGTTTGTGCATTTACAATATTCATTGATTTTTGCCATTGAAAAACATGTTTTTCATATACCAGAAATGTTTGAAGCTACTGACTGAATGAAAGGAGCTGGCATCTCACTCTCTTTGAATCTTCTTTATCATGCTAGGATTAACAGGAAAAAGCTAAAAATTTCAGAATTGCACCGTGCAATGTGGAGATATTACTGTTTGTGCATTTACAATATTCATTGATTTTTGCCATTGAAAAACATGTTTTTCATATACCAGAAATGTTTGAAGCTACTGACTGAATGAAAGGAGCTGGCATCTCACTCTCTTTGAATCTTCTTTATCATGCTAGGATTAGCAGGAAAAAGCAAAAAATTTCAGAATTGCACCTTGCAATGTGGAGATATTACTGTTTGTGCATTTACAATATTCATTGATTTTTGCCATTGAAAAACATGTTTTTCATATACCAGAAATGTTTGAAGCTACTGACTGAATGAAAGAAGCTGGCATCTCACTCTCTTTGAATCTTCTTTATCATGCTAGGATTAACAGGAAAAAGCAAAAAATTTCAGAATTGCACCTTGCAATGTGGAGATATTACTGTTTGTGCATTTACAATATTCATTGATTTTTGCCATTGAAAAACATGTTTTTCATATACCAGAAATGTTTGAAGCTACTGACTGAATGAAAGGAGCTGGCATCTCACTCTCTTTGAATCTTCTTTATCATGCTAGGATTAGCAGGAAAAAGCAAAAAATTTCAGAATTGCACCTTGCAATGTGGAGATATTACTGTTTGTGCATTTACAATATTCATTGATTTTTGCCATTGAAAAACATGTTTTTCATATACCAGAAATGTTTGAAGCTACTGACTGAATGAAAGGAGCTGGCATCTCACTCTCTTTGAATCTTCTTTATCATGCTAGGATTAACAGGAAAAAGCAAAAAATTTCAGAATTGCACCTTGCAATGTGGAGATATTACTGTTTGTGCATTTACAATATTCATTGATTTTTGCCATTGAAAAACATGTTTTTCATATACCAGAAATGTTTGAAGCTACTGACTGAATGAAAGGAGCTGGCATCTCACTCTCTTTGAATCTTCTTTATCATGCTAGGATTAACAGGAAAAAGCTAAAAATTTCAGAATTGCACCGTGCAATGTGGAGATATTACTGTTTGTGCATTTACAATATTCATTGATTTTTGCCATTGAAAAACATGTTTTTCATATACCAGAAATGTTTGAAGCTACTGACTGAATGAAAGGAGCTGGCATCTCACTCTCTTTGAATCTTCTTTATCATGCTAGGATTAGCAGGAAAAAGCAAAAAATTTCAGAATTGCACCTTGCAATGTGGAGATATTACTGTTTGTGCATTTACAATATTCATTGATTTTTGCCATTGAAAAACATGTTTTTCATATACCAGAAATGTTTGAAGCTACTGACTGAATGAAAGGAGCTGGCATCTCACTCTCTTTGAATCTTCTTTATCATGCTAGGATTAGCAGGAAAAAGCAAAAAATTTCAGAATTGCACCTTGCAATGTGGAGATATTACTGTTTGTGCATTTACAATATTCATTGATTTTTGCCATTGAAAAACATGTTTTTCATATACCAGAAATGTTTGAAGCTACTGACTGAATGAAAGGAGCTGGCATCTCACTCTCTTTGAATCTTCTTTATCATGCTAGGATTAACAGGAAAAAGCAAAAAATTTCAGAATTGCACCTTGCAATGTGGAGATATTACTGTTTGTGCATTTACAATATTCATTGATTTTTGCCATTGAAAAACATGTTTTTCATATACCAGAAATGTTTGAAGCTACTGACTGAATGAAAGGAGCTGGCATCTCACTCTCTTTGAATCTTCTTTATCATGCTAGGATTAACAGGAAAAAGCAAAAAATTTCAGAATTGCACCGTGCAATGTGGAGATATTACTGTTTGTGCATTTACAATATTCATTGATTTTTGCCATTGAAAAACATGTTTTTCATATACCAGAAATGTTTGAAGCTACTGACTGAATGAAAGGAGCTGGCATCTCACTCTCTTTGAATCTTCTTTATCATGCTAGGATTAACAGGAAAAAGCTAAAAATTTCAGAATTCCACTGTGCAATGTGGAGATATTACTGTTTGTGCATTTACAATATTCATTGATTTTTGCCATTGAAAAACATGTTTTTCATATACCAGAAATGTTTGAAGCTACTGACTGAATGAAAGGAGCTGGCATCTCACTCTCTTTGAATCTTCTTTATCATGCTAGGATTAACAGGAAAAAGCTAAAAATTTCAGAATTGCACCGTGCAATGTGGAGATATTACTGTTTGTGCATTTACAATATTCATTGATTTTTGCCATTGAAAAACATGTTTTTCATATACCAGAAATGTTTGAAGCTACTGACTGAATGAAAGGAGCTGGCTTCTCACTCTCTTTTTATCTTCTTTATCATGCTAGGATTAACAGGAAAAAGCTAAAAATTTCAGAATTGCACCGTGCAATGTGGAGATATTACTGTTTGTGTATTTACAATATTCATTGATTTTTGCCATTGAAAAACATGTTTTTCATATACCAGAAATGTTTGAAGCTACTGACTGAATGAAAGGAGCTGGCATCTCACTCTCTTTGAATCTTCTTTATCATGCTAGGATTAGCAGGAAAAAGCAAAAAATTTCTGAATTGCACCTTGCAATGTGGAGATATTACTGTTTGTGCATTTACAATATTCATTGATTTTTGCCATTGAAAAACGTTTTTCATATACCAGAAATGTTTGAAGCTACTGACTGAATGAAAGGAGCTGGCATCTCACTCTCTTTGAATCTTCTTTATCATGCTAGGATTAACAGGAAAAAGCTAAAAATTTCAGAATTGCACCGTGCAATGTGGAGATATTACTGTTTGTGCATTTACAATATTCATTGATTTTTGCCATTGAAAAACATGTTTTTCATATACCAGAAATGTTTGAAGCTACTGACTGAATGAAAGGAGCTGGCATCTCACTCTCTTTGAATCTTCTTTATCATGCTAGGATTAGCAGGAAAAAGCAAAAAATTTCAGAATTGCACCTTGCAATGTGGAGATATTACTGTTTGTGCATTTACAATATTCATTGATTTTTGCCATTGAAAAACATGTTTTTCATATACCAGAAATGTTTGAAGCTACTGACTGAATGAAAGGAGCTGGCATCTCACTCTTAGAATCTTCTTTATCATGCTAGGATTAACAGGAAAAAGCTAAAAATTTCAGAATTGCACCGTGCAATGTGGAGATATTACTGTTTGTGCATTTACAATATTCATTGATTTTTGCCATTGAAAAACATGTTTTTCATATACCAGAAATGTTTGAAGCTACTGACTGAATGAAAGGAGCTGGCATCTCACTCTCTTTGAATCTTCTTTATCATGCTAGGATTAGCAGGAAAAAGCAAAAAATTTCAGAATTGCACCTTGCAATGTGGAGATATTACTGTTTGTGCATTTACAATATTCATTGATTTTTGCCATTGAAAAACATGTTTTTCATATACCAGAAATGTTTGAAGCTACTGACTGAATGAAAGGAGCTGGCATCTCACTCTCTTTGAATCTTCTTTATCATGCTAGGATTAGCAGGAAAAAGCAAAAAATTTCAGAATTGCACCTTGCAATGTGGAGATATTACTGTTTGTGCATTTACAATATTCATTGATTTTTGCCATTGAAAAACATGTTTTTCATATACCAGAAATGTTTGAAGCTACTGACTGAATGAAAGGAGCTGGCATCTCACTCTCTTTGAATCTTCTTTATCATGCTAGGATTAACAGGAAAAAGCAAAAAATTTCAGAATTGCACCTTGCAATGTGGAGATATTACTGTTTGTGCATTTACAATATTCATTGATTTTTGCCATTGAAAAACATGTTTTTCATATACCAGAAATGTTTGAAGCTACTGACTGAATGAAAGGAGCTGGCATCTCACTCTCTTTGAATCTTCTTTATCATGCCAGGATTAGCAGGAAAAAGCAAAAAATTTCAGAATTGCACCTTGCAATGTGGAGATATTACTGTTTGTGCATTTACAATATTCATTGATTTTTGCCATTGAAAAACGTTTTTCATATACCAGAAATGTTTGAAGCTACTGACTGAATGAAAGGAGCTGGCATCTCACTCTCTTTGAATCTTCTTTATCATGCTAGGATTAACAGGAAAAAGCTAAAAATTTCAGAATTGCACCGTGCAATGTGGAGATATTACTGTTTGTGCATTTACAATATTCATTGATTTTTGCCATTGAAAAACATGTTTTTCATATACCAGAAATGTTTGAAGCTACTGACTGAATGAAAGGAGCTGGCATCTCACTCTCTTTGAATCTTCTTTATCATGCTAGGATTAGCAGGAAAAAGCAAAAAATTTCAGAATTGCACCTTGCAATGTGGAGATATTACTGCTTGTGCATTTACAATATTCATTGATTTTTGCCATTGAAAAACATGTTTTTCATATACCAGAAATGTTTGAAGCTACTGACTGAATGAAAGGAGCTGGCATCTCACTCTCTTTGAATCTTCTTTATCATGCTAGGATTAACAGGAAAAAGCAAAAAATTTCAGAATTGCACCTTGCAATGTGGTGATATTACTGTTTGTGCATTTACAATATTCATTGATTTTTGCCATTGAAAAACATGTTTTTCATATACCAGAAATGTTTGAAGCTACTGACTGAATGAAAGGAGCTGGCATCTCACTCTCTTTGAATCTTCTTTATCATGCTAGGATTAACAGGAAAAAGCTAAAAATTTCAGAATTGCACCGTGCAATGTGGAGATATTACTGTTTGTGCATTTACAATATTCATTGATTTTTGCCATTGAAAAACATGTTTTTCATATACCAGAAATGTTTGAAGCTACTGACTGAATGAAAGGAGCTGGCATCTCACTCTCTTTGAATCTTCTTTATCATGCTAGGATTAGCAGGAAAAAGCAAAAAATTTCAGAATTGCACCTTGCAATGTGGAGATATTACTGTTTGTGCATTTACAATATTCATTGATTTTTGCCATTGAAAAACATGTTTTTCATATACCAGAAATGTTTGAAGCTACTGACTGAATGAAAGAAGCTGGCATCTCACTCTCTTTGAATCTTCTTTATCATGCTAGGATTAACAGGAAAAAGCAAAAAATTTCAGAATTGCACCTTGCAATGTGGAGATATTACTGTTTGTGCATTTACAATATTCATTGATTTTTGCCATTGAAAAACATGTTTTTCATATACCAGAAATGTTTGAAGCTACTGACTGAATGAAAGGAGCTGGCATCTCACTCTCTTTGAATCTTCTTTATCATGCTAGGATTAGCAGGAAAAAGCAAAAAATTTCAGAATTGCACCTTGCAATGTGGAGATATTACTGTTTGTGCATTTACAATATTCATTGATTTTTGCCATTGAAAAACATGTTTTTCATATACCAGAAATGTTTGAAGCTACTGACTGAATGAAAGGAGCTGGCATCTCACTCTCTTTGAATCTTCTTTATCATGCTAGGATTAGCAGGAAAAAGCAAAAAATTTCAGAATTGCACCTTGCAATGTGGAGATATTACTGTTTGTGCATTTACAATATTCATTGATTTTTGCCATTGAAAAACATGTTTTTCATATACCAGAAATGTTTGAAGCTACTGACTGAATGAAAGGAGCTGGCATCTCACTCTCTTTGAATCTTCTTTATCATGCTAGGATTAACAGGAAAAAGCAAAAAATTTCAGAATTGCACCTTGCAATGTGGAGATATTACTGTTTGTGCATTTACAATATTCATTGATTTTTGCCATTGAAAAACATGTTTTTCATATACCAGAAATGTTTGAAGCTACTGACTGAATGAAAGGAGCTGGCATCTCACTCTCTTTGAATCTTCTTTATCATGCCAGGATTAGCAGGAAAAAGCAAAAAATTTCAGAATTGCACCTTGCAATGTGGAGATATTACTGTTTGTGCATTTACAATATTCATTGATTTTTGCCATTGAAAAACGTTTTTCATATACCAGAAATGTTTGAAGCTACTGACTGAATGAAAGGAGCTGGCATCTCACTCTCTTTGAATCTTCTTTATCATGCTAGGATTAACAGGAAAAAGCTAAAAATTTCAGAATTGCACCGTGCAATGTGGAGATATTACTGTTTGTGCATTTACAATATTCATTGATTTTTGCCATTGAAAAACATGTTTTTCATATACCAGAAATGTTTGAAGCTACTGACTGAATGAAAGGAGCTGGCATCTCACTCTCTTTGAATCTTCCTTATCATGCTAGGATTAGCAGGAAAAAGCAAAAAATTTCAGAATTGCACCTTGCAATGTGGAGATATTACTGCTTGTGCATTTACAATATTCATTGATTTTTGCCATTGAAAAACATGTTTTTCATATACCAGAAATGTTTGAAGCTACTGACTGAATGAAAGGAGCTGGCATCTCACTCTCTTTGAATCTTCTTTATCATGCTAGGATTAACAGGAAAAAGCAAAAAATTTCAGAATTGCACCTTGCAATGTGGTGATATTACTGTTTGTGCATTTACAATATTCATTGATTTTTGCCATTGAAAAACATGTTTTTCATATACCAGAAATGTTTGAAGCTATTGACTGAATGAAAGGAGCTGGCATCTCACTCTCTTTGAATCTTCTTTATCATGCTAGGATTAACAGGAAAAAGCTAAAAATTTCAGAATTGCACCGTGCAATGTGGAGATATTACTGTTTGTGCATTTACAATATTCATTGATTTTTGCCATTGAAAAACATGTTTTTCATATACCAGAAATGTTTGAAGCTACTGACTGAATGAAAGAAGCTGGCATCTCACTCTCTTTGAATCTTCTTTATCATGCTAGGATTAACAGGAAAAAGCAAAAAATTTCAGAATTGCACCTTGCAATGTGGAGATATTACTGTTTGTGCATTTACAATATTCATTGATTTTTGCCATTGAAAAACATGTTTTTCATATACCAGAAATGTTTGAAGCTACTGACTGAATGAAAGGAGCTGGCATCTCACTCTCTTTGAATCTTCTTTATCATGCTAGGATTAGCAGGAAAAAGCAAAAAATTTCAGAATTGCACCTTGCAATGTGGAGATATTACTGTTTGTGCATTTACAATATTCATTGATTTTTGCCATTGAAAAACATGTTTTTCATATACCAGAAATGTTTGAAGCTACTGACTGAATGAAAGGAGCTGGCATCTCACTCTCTTTGAATCTTCTTTATCATGCTAGGATTAACAGGAAAAAGCAAAAAATTTCAGAATTGCACCTTGCAATGTGGAGATATTACTGTTTGTGCATTTACAATATTCATTGATTTTTGCCATTGAAAAACATGTTTTTCATATACCAGAAATGTTTGAAGCTACTGACTGAATGAAAGGAGCTGGCATCTCACTCTCTTTGAATCTTCTTTATCATGCTAGGATTAACAGGAAAAAGCTAAAAATTTCAGAATTGCACCGTGCAATGTGGAGATATTACTGTTTGTGCATTTACAATATTCATTGATTTTTGCCATTGAAAAACATGTTTTTCATATACCAGAAATGTTTGAAGCTACTGACTGAATGAAAGGAGCTGGCATCTCACTCTCTTTGAATCTTCTTTATCATGCTAGGATTAGCAGGAAAAAGCAAAAAATTTCAGAATTGCACCTTGCAATGTGGAGATATTACTGTTTGTGCATTTACAATATTCATTGATTTTTGCCATTGAAAAACATGTTTTTCATATACCAGAAATGTTTGAAGCTACTGACTGAATGAAAGGAGCTGGCATCTCACTCTTAGAATCTTCTTTATCATGCTAGGATTAACAGGAAAAAGCTAAAAATTTCAGAATTGCACCGTGCAATGTGGAGATATTACTGTTTGTGCATTTACAATATTCATTGATTTTTGCCATTGAAAAACATGTTTTTCATATACCAGAAATGTTTGAAGCTACTGACTGAATGAAAGGAGCTGGCATCTCACTCTCTTTGAATCTTCTTTATCATGCTAGGATTAGCAGGAAAAAGCAAAAAATTTCAGAATTGCACCTTGCAATGTGGAGATATTACTGTTTGTGCATTTACAATATTCATTGATTTTTGCCATTGAAAAACATGTTTTTCATATACCAGAAATGTTTGAAGCTACTGACTGAATGAAAGGAGCTGGCATCTCACTCTCTTTGAATCTTCTTTATCATGCTAGGATTAGCAGGAAAAAGCAAAAAATTTCAGAATTGCACCTTGCAATGTGGAGATATTACTGTTTGTGCATTTACAATATTCATTGATTTTTGCCATTGAAAAACATGTTTTTCATATACCAGAAATGTTTGAAGCTACTGACTGAATGAAAGGAGCTGGCATCTCACTCTCTTTGAATCTTCTTTATCATGCTAGGATTAACAGGAAAAAGCAAAAAATTTCAGAATTGCACCTTGCAATGTGGAGATATTACTGTTTGTGCATTTACAATATTCATTGATTTTTGCCATTGAAAAACATGTTTTTCATATACCAGAAATGTTTGAAGCTACTGACTGAATGAAAGGAGCTGGCATCTCACTCTCTTTGAATCTTCTTTATCATGCCAGGATTAGCAGGAAAAAGCAAAAAATTTCAGAATTGCACCTTGCAATGTGGAGATATTACTGTTTGTGCATTTACAATATTCATTGATTTTTGCCATTGAAAAACGTTTTTCATATACCAGAAATGTTTGAAGCTACTGACTGAATGAAAGGAGCTGGCATCTCACTCTCTTTGAATCTTCTTTATCATGCTAGGATTAACAGGAAAAAGCTAAAAATTTCAGAATTGCACCGTGCAATGTGGAGATATTACTGTTTGTGCATTTACAATATTCATTGATTTTTGCCATTGAAAAACATGTTTTTCATATACCAGAAATGTTTGAAGCTACTGACTGAATGAAAGGAGCTGGCATCTCACTCTCTTTGAATCTTCTTTATCATGCTAGGATTAGCAGGAAAAAGCAAAAAATTTCAGAATTGCACCTTGCAATGTGGAGATATTACTGCTTGTGCATTTACAATATTCATTGATTTTTGCCATTGAAAAACATGTTTTTCATATACCAGAAATGTTTGAAGCTACTGACTGAATGAAAGGAGCTGGCATCTCACTCTCTTTGAATCTTCTTTATCATGCTAGGATTAACAGGAAAAAGCAAAAAATTTCAGAATTGCACCTTGCAATGTGGTGATATTACTGTTTGTGCATTTACAATATTCATTGATTTTTGCCATTGAAAAACATGTTTTTCATATACCAGAAATGTTTGAAGCTATTGACTGAATGAAAGGAGCTGGCATCTCACTCTCTTTGAATCTTCTTTATCATGCTAGGATTAACAGGAAAAAGATAAAAATTTCAGAATTGCACCGTGCAATGTGGAGATATTACTGTTTGTGCATTTACAATATTCATTGATTTTTGCCATTGAAAAACATGTTTTTCATATACCAGAAATGTTTGAAGCTACTGACTGAATGAAAGGAGCTGGCATCTCACTCTCTTTGAATGTTCTTTATCATGCTAGGATTAGCAGGAAAAAGCAAAAAATTTCTGAATTGCACCTTGCAATGTGGAGATATTACTGTTTGTGCATTTACAATATTCATTGATTTTTGCCATTGAAAAACATGTTTTTCATATACCAGAAATGTTTGAAGCTACTGACTGAATGAAAGGAGCTGGCATCTCACTCTCTTTGAATCTTCTTTATCATGCTAGGATTAACAGGAAAAAGCTAAAAATTTCAGAATTGCACCGTGCAATGTGGAGATATTACTGTTTGTGCATTTACAATATTCATTGATTTTTGCCATTGAAAAACATGTTTTTCATATACCAGAAATGTTTGAAGCTACTGACTGAATGAAAGGAGCTGGCATCTCACTCTCTTTGAATCTTCTTTATCATGCTAGGATTAGCAGGAAAAAGCAAAAAATTTCAGAATTGCACCTTGCAATGTGGAGATATTACTGTTTGTGCATTTACAATATTCATTGATTTTTGCCATTGAAAAACATGTTTTTCATATACCAGAAATGTTTGAAGCTACTGACTGAATGAAAGAAGCTGGCATCTCACTCTCTTTGAATCTTCTTTATCATGCTAGGATTAACAGGAAAAAGCAAAAAATTTCAGAATTGCACCTTGCAATGTGGAGATATTACTGTTTGTGCATTTACAATATTCATTGATTTTTGCCATTGAAAAACATGTTTTTCATATACCAGAAATGTTTGAAGCTACTGACTGAATGAAAGGAGCTGGCATCTCACTCTCTTTGAATCTTCTTTATCATGCTAGGATTAGCAGGAAAAAGCAAAAAATTTCAGAATTGCACCTTGCAATGTGGAGATATTACTGTTTGTGCATTTACAATATTCATTGATTTTTGCCATTGAAAAACATGTTTTTCATATACCAGAAATGTTTGAAGCTACTGACTGAATGAAAGGAGCTGGCATCTCACTCTCTTTGAATCTTCTTTATCATGCTAGGATTAGCAGGAAAAAGCAAAAAATTTCAGAATTGCACCTTGCAATGTGGAGATATTACTGTTTGTGCATTTACAATATTCATTGATTTTTGCCATTGAAAAACATGTTTTTCATATACCAGAAATGTTTGAAGCTACTGACTGAATGAAAGGAGCTGGCATCTCACTCTCTTTGAATCTTCTTTATCATGCTAGGATTAACAGGAAAAAGCAAAAAATTTCAGAATTGCACCTTGCAATGTGGAGATATTACTGTTTGTGCATTTACAATATTCATTGATTTTTGCCATTGAAAAACATGTTTTTCATATACCAGAAATGTTTGAAGCTACTGACTGAATGAAAGGAGCTGGCATCTCACTCTCTTTGAATCTTCTTTATCATGCCAGGATTAGCAGGAAAAAGCAAAAAATTTCAGAATTGCACCTTGCAATGTGGAGATATTACTGTTTGTGCATTTACAATATTCATTGATTTTTGCCATTGAAAAACGTTTTTCATATACCAGAAATGTTTGAAGCTACTGACTGAATGAAAGGAGCTGGCATCTCACTCTCTTTGAATCTTCTTTATCATGCTAGGATTAACAGGAAAAAGCTAAAAATTTCAGAATTGCACCGTGCAATGTGGAGATATTACTGTTTGTGCATTTACAATATTCATTGATTTTTGCCATTGAAAAACATGTTTTTCATATACCAGAAATGTTTGAAGCTACTGACTGAATGAAAGGAGCTGGCATCTCACTCTCTTTGAATCTTCCTTATCATGCTAGGATTAGCAGGAAAAAGCAAAAAATTTCAGAATTGCACCTTGCAATGTGGAGATATTACTGCTTGTGCATTTACAATATTCATTGATTTTTGCCATTGAAAAACATGTTTTTCATATACCAGAAATGTTTGAAGCTACTGACTGAATGAAAGGAGCTGGCATCTCACTCTCTTTGAATCTTCTTTATCATGCTAGGATTAACAGGAAAAAGCAAAAAATTTCAGAATTGCACCTTGCAATGTGGTGATATTACTGTTTGTGCATTTACAATATTCATTGATTTTTGCCATTGAAAAACATGTTTTTCATATACCAGAAATGTTTGAAGCTATTGACTGAATGAAAGGAGCTGGCATCTCACTCTCTTTGAATCTTCTTTATCATGCTAGGATTAACAGGAAAAAGCTAAAAATTTCAGAATTGCACCTTGCAATGTGGAGATATTACTGTTTGTGCATTTACAATATTCATTGATTTTTGCCATTGAAAAACATGTTTTTCATATACCAGAAATGTTTGAAGCTACTGACTGAATGAAAGAAGCTGGCATCTCACTCTCTTTGAATCTTCTTTATCATGCTAGGATTAACAGGAAAAAGCAAAAAATTTCAGAATTGCACCTTGCAATGTGGAGATATTACTGTTTGTGCATTTACAATATTCATTGATTTTTGCCATTGAAAAACATGTTTTTCATATACCAGAAATGTTTGAAGCTACTGACTGAATGAAAGGAGCTGGCATCTCACTCTCTTTGAATCTTCTTTATCATGCTAGGATTAGCAGGAAAAAGCAAAAAATTTCAGAATTGCACCTTGCAATGTGGAGATATTACTGTTTGTGCATTTACAATATTCATTGATTTTTGCCATTGAAAAACATGTTTTTCATATACCAGAAATGTTTGAAGCTACTGACTGAATGAAAGGAGCTGGCATCTCACTCTCTTTGAATCTTCTTTATCATGCTAGGATTAACAGGAAAAAGCAAAAAATTTCAGAATTGCACCTTGCAATGTGGAGATATTACTGTTTGTGCATTTACAATATTCATTGATTTTTGCCATTGAAAAACATGTTTTTCATATACCAGAAATGTTTGAAGCTACTGACTGAATGAAAGGAGCTGGCATCTCACTCTCTTTGAATCTTCTTTATCATGCCAGGATTAGCAGGAAAAAGCAAAAAATTTCAGAATTGCACCTTGCAATGTGGAGATATTACTGTTTGTGCATTTACAATATTCATTGATTTTTGCCATTGAAAAACGTTTTTCATATACCAGAAATGTTTGAAGCTACTGACTGAATGAAAGGAGCTGGCATCTCACTCTCTTTGAATCTTCTTTATCATGCTAGGATTAACAGGAAAAAGCTAAAAATTTCAGAATTGCACCGTGCAATGTGGAGATATTACTGTTTGTGCATTTACAATATTCATTGATTTTTGCCATTGAAAAACATGTTTTTCATGTACCAGAAATGTTTGAAGCTACTGACTGAATGAAAGGAGCTGGCATCTCACTCTCTTTGAATCTTCCTTATCATGCTAGGATTAACAGGAAAAAGCAAAAAATTTCAGAATTGCACCTTGCAATGTGGAGATATTACTGCTTGTGCATTTACAATATTCATTGATTTTTGCCATTGAAAAACATGTTTTTCATATACCAGAAATGTTTGAAGCTACTGACTGAATGAAAGGAGCTGGCATCTCACTCTCTTTGAATCTTCTTTATCATGCTAGGATTAACAGGAAAAAGCAAAAAATTTCAGAATTGCACCTTGCAATGTGGTGATATTACTGTTTGTGCATTTACAATATTCATTGATTTTTGCCATTGAAAAACATGTTTTTCATATACCAGAAATGTTTGAAGCTATTGACTGAATGAAAGGAGCTGGCATCTCACTCTCTTTGAATCTTCTTTATCATGCTAGGATTAACAGGAAAAAGCTAAAAATTTCAGAATTGCACCGTGCAATGTGGAGATATTACTGTTTGTGCATTTACAATATTCATTGATTTTTGCCATTGAAAAACATGTTTTTCATATACCAGAAATGTTTGAAGCTACTGACTGAATGAAAGGAGCTGGCATCTCACTCTCTTTGAATGTTCTTTATCATGCTAGGATTAGCAGGAAAAAGCAAAAAATTTCTGAATTGCACCTTGCAATGTGGAGATATTACTGTTTGTGCATTTACAATATTCATTGATTTTTGCCATTGAAAAACATGTTTTTCATATACCAGAAATGTTTGAAGCTACTGACTGAATGAAAGGAGCTGGCATCTCACTCTCTTTGAATCTTCTTTATCATGCTAGGATTAACAGGAAAAAGCTAAAAATTTCAGAATTGCACCGTGCAATGTGGAGATATTACTGTTTGTGCATTTACAATATTCATTGATTTTTGCCATTGAAAAACATGTTTTTCATATACCAGAAATGTTTGAAGCTACTGACTGAATGAAAGGAGCTGGCATCTCACTCTCTTTGAATCTTCTTTATCATGCTAGGATTAGCAGGAAAAAGCAAAAAATTTCAGAATTGCACCTTGCAATGTGGAGATATTACTGTTTGTGCATTTACAATATTCATTGATTTTTGCCATTGAAAAACATGTTTTTCATATACCAGAAATGTTTGAAGCTACTGACTGAATGAAAGAAGCTGGCATCTCACTCTCTTTGAATCTTCTTTATCATGCTAGGATTAACAGGAAAAAGCAAAAAATTTCAGAATTGCACCTTGCAATGTGGAGATATTACTGTTTGTGCATTTACAATATTCATTGATTTTTGCCATTGAAAAACATGTTTTTCATATACCAGAAATGTTTGAAGCTACTGACTGAATGAAAGGAGCTGGCATCTCACTCTCTTTGAATCTTCTTTATCATGCTAGGATTAGCAGGAAAAAGCAAAAAATTTCAGAATTGCACCTTGCAATGTGGAGATATTACTGTTTGTGCATTTACAATATTCATTGATTTTTGCCATTGAAAAACATGTTTTTCATATACCAGAAATGTTTGAAGCTACTGACTGAATGAAAGGAGCTGGCATCTCACTCTCTTTGAATCTTCTTTATCATGCTAGGATTAACAGGAAAAAGCAAAAAATTTCAGAATTGCACCTTGCAATGTGGAGATATTACTGTTTGTGCATTTACAATATTCATTGATTTTTGCCATTGAAAAACATGTTTTTCATATACCAGAAATGTTTGAAGCTACTGACTGAATGAAAGGAGCTGGCATCTCACTCTCTTTGAATCTTCTTTATCATGCTAGGATTAGCAGGAAAAAGCAAAAAATTTCAGAATTGCACCTTGCAATGTGGAGATATTACTGTTTGTGCATTTACAATATTCATTGATTTTTGCCATTGAAAAACATGTTTTTCATATACCAGAAATGTTTGAAGCTACTGACTGAATGAAAGGAGCTGGCATCTCACTCTCTTTGAATCTTCTTTATCATGCTAGGATTAACAGGAAAAAGCAAAAAATTTCAGAATTGCACCTTGCAATGTGGAGATATTACTGTTTGTGCATTTACAATATTCATTGATTTTTGCCATTGAAAAACATGTTTTTCATATACCAGAAATGTTTGAAGCTACTGACTGAATGAAAGGAGCTGGCATCTCACTCTCTTTGAATCTTCTTTATCATGCTAGGATTAACAGGAAAAAGCAAAAAATTTCAGAATTGCACCTTGCAATGTGGAGATATTACTGTTTGTGCATTTACAATATTCATTGATTTTTGCCATTGAAAAACATGTTTTTCATATACCAGAAATGTTTGAAGCTACTGACTGAATGAAAGGAGCTGGCATCTCACTCTCTTTGAATCTTCTTTATCATGCCAGGATTAGCAGGAAAAAGCAAAAAATTTCAGAATTGCACCTTGCAATGTGGAGATATTACTGTTTGTGCATTTACAATATTCATTGATTTTTGCCATTGAAAAACGTTTTTCATATACCAGAAATGTTTGAAGCTACTGACTGAATGAAAGGAGCTGGCATCTCACTCTCTTTGAATCTTCTTTATCATGCTAGGATTAACAGGAAAAAGCTAAAAATTTCAGAATTGCACCGTGCAATGTGGAGATATTACTGTTTGTGCATTTACAATATTCATTGATTTTTGCCATTGAAAAACATGTTTTTCATATACCAGAAATGTTTGAAGCTACTGACTGAATGAAAGGAGCTGGCATCTCACTCTCTTTGAATCTTCCTTATCATGCTAGGATTAGCAGGAAAAAGCAAAAAATTTCAGAATTGCACCTTGCAATGTGGAGATATTACTGCTTGTGCATTTACAATATTCATTGATTTTTGCCATTGAAAAACATGTTTTTCATATACCAGAAATGTTTGAAGCTACTGACTGAATGAAAGGAGCTGGCATCTCACTCTCTTTGAATCTTCTTTATCATGCTAGGATTAACAGGAAAAAGCAAAAAATTTCAGAATTGCACCTTGCAATGTGGTGATATTACTGTTTGTGCATTTACAATATTCATTGATTTTTGCCATTGAAAAACATGTTTTTCATATACCAGAAATGTTTGAAGCTATTGACTGAATGAAAGGAGCTGGCATCTCACTCTCTTTGAATCTTCTTTATCATGCTAGGATTAACAGGAAAAAGCTAAAAATTTCAGAATTGCACCGTGCAATGTGGAGATATTACTGTTTGTGCATTTACAATATTCATTGATTTTTGCCATTGAAAAACATGTTTTTCATATACCAGAAATGTTTGAAGCTACTGACTGAATGAAAGAAGCTGGCATCTCACTCTCTTTGAATCTTCTTTATCATGCTAGGATTAACAGGAAAAAGCAAAAAATTTCAGAATTGCACCTTGCAATGTGGAGATATTACTGTTTGTGCATTTACAATATTCATTGATTTTTGCCATTGAAAAACATGTTTTTCATATACCAGAAATGTTTGAAGCTACTGACTGAATGAAAGGAGCTGGCATCTCACTCTCTTTGAATCTTCTTTATCATGCTAGGATTAGCAGGAAAAAGCAAAAAATTTCAGAATTGCACCTTGCAATGTGGAGATATTACTGTTTGTGCATTTACAATATTCATTGATTTTTGCCATTGAAAAACATGTTTTTCATATACCAGAAATGTTTGAAGCTACTGACTGAATGAAAGGAGCTGGCATCTCACTCTCTTTGAATCTTCTTTATCATGCTAGGATTAACAGGAAAAAGCAAAAAATTTCAGAATTGCACCTTGCAATGTGGAGATATTACTGTTTGTGCATTTACAATATTCATTGATTTTTGCCATTGAAAAACATGTTTTTCATATACCAGAAATGTTTGAAGCTACTGACTGAATGAAAGGAGCTGGCATCTCACTCTCTTTGAATCTTCTTTATCATGCCAGGATTAGCAGGAAAAAGCAAAAAATTTCAGAATTGCACCTTGCAATGTGGAGATATTACTGTTTGTGCATTTACAATATTCATTGATTTTTGCCATTGAAAAACGTTTTTCATATACCAGAAATGTTTGAAGCTACTGACTGAATGAAAGGAGCTGGCATCTCACTCTCTTTGAATCTTCTTTATCATGCTAGGATTAACAGGAAAAAGCTAAAAATTTCAGAATTGCACCGTGCAATGTGGAGATATTACTGTTTGTGCATTTACAATATTCATTGATTTTTGCCATTGAAAAACATGTTTTTCATGTACCAGAAATGTTTGAAGCTACTGACTGAATGAAAGGAGCTGGCATCTCACTCTCTTTGAATCTTCCTTATCATGCTAGGATTAGCAGGAAAAAGCAAAAAATTTCAGAATTGCACCTTGCAATGTGGAGATATTACTGCTTGTGCATTTACAATATTCATTGATTTTTGCCATTGAAAAACATGTTTTTCATATACCAGAAATGTTTGAAGCTACTGACTGAATGAAAGGAGCTGGCATCTCACTCTCTTTGAATCTTCTTTATCATGCTAGGATTAACAGGAAAAAGCAAAAAATTTCAGAATTGCACCTTGCAATGTGGTGATATTACTGTTTGTGCATTTACAATATTCATTGATTTTTGCCATTGAAAAACATGTTTTTCATATACCAGAAATGTTTGAAGCTATTGACTGAATGAAAGGAGCTGGCATCTCACTCTCTTTGAATCTTCTTTATCATGCTAGGATTAACAGGAAAAAGCTAAAAATTTCAGAATTGCACCGTGCAATGTGGAGATATTACTGTTTGTGCATTTACAATATTCATTGATTTTTGCCATTGAAAAACATGTTTTTCATATACCAGAAATGTTTGAAGCTACTGACTGAATGAAAGGAGCTGGCATCTCACTCTCTTTGAATGTTCTTTATCATGCTAGGATTAGCAGGAAAAAGCAAAAAATTTCTGAATTGCACCTTGCAATGTGGAGATATTACTGTTTGTGCATTTACAATATTCATTGATTTTTGCCATTGAAAAACATGTTTTTCATATACCAGAAATGTTTGAAGCTACTGACTGAATGAAAGGAGCTGGCATCTCACTCTCTTTGAATCTTCTTTATCATGCTAGGATTAACAGGAAAAAGCTAAAAATTTCAGAATTGCACCGTGCAATGTGGAGATATTACTGTTTGTGCATTTACAATATTCATTGATTTTTGCCATTGAAAAACATGTTTTTCATATACCAGAAATGTTTGAAGCTACTGACTGAATGAAAGGAGCTGGCATCTCACTCTCTTTGAATCTTCTTTATCATGCTAGGATTAGCAGGAAAAAGCAAAAAATTTCAGAATTGCACCTTGCAATGTGGAGATATTACTGTTTGTGCATTTACAATATTCATTGATTTTTGCCATTGAAAAACATGTTTTTCATATACCAGAAATGTTTGAAGCTACTGACTGAATGAAAGAAGCTGGCATCTCACTCTCTTTGAATCTTCTTTATCATGCTAGGATTAACAGGAAAAAGCAAAAAATTTCAGAATTGCACCTTGCAATGTGGAGATATTACTGTTTGTGCATTTACAATATTCATTGATTTTTGCCATTGAAAAACATGTTTTTCATATACCAGAAATGTTTGAAGCTACTGACTGAATGAAAGGAGCTGGCATCTCACTCTCTTTGAATCTTCTTTATCATGCTAGGATTAGCAGGAAAAAGCAAAAAATTTCAGAATTGCACCTTGCAATGTGGAGATATTACTGTTTGTGCATTTACAATATTCATTGATTTTTGCCATTGAAAAACATGTTTTTCATATACCAGAAATGTTTGAAGCTACTGACTGAATGAAAGGAGCTGGCATCTCACTCTCTTTGAATCTTCTTTATCATGCTAGGATTAACAGGAAAAAGCAAAAAATTTCAGAATTGCACCTTGCAATGTGGAGATATTACTGTTTGTGCATTTACAATATTCATTGATTTTTGCCATTGAAAAACATGTTTTTCATATACCAGAAATGTTTGAAGCTACTGACTGAATGAAAGGAGCTGGCATCTCACTCTCTTTGAATCTTCTTTATCATGCTAGGATTAGCAGGAAAAAGCAAAAAATTTCAGAATTGCACCTTGCAATGTGGAGATATTACTGTTTGTGCATTTACAATATTCATTGATTTTTGCCATTGAAAAACATGTTTTTCATATACCAGAAATGTTTGAAGCTACTGACTGAATGAAAGGAGCTGGCATCTCACTCTCTTTGAATCTTCTTTATCATGCTAGGATTAACAGGAAAAAGCAAAAAATTTCAGAATTGCACCTTGCAATGTGGAGATATTACTGTTTGTGCATTTACAATATTCATTGATTTTTGCCATTGAAAAACATGTTTTTCATATACCAGAAATGTTTGAAGCTACTGACTGAATGAAAGGAGCTGGCATCTCACTCTCTTTGAATCTTCTTTATCATGCCAGGATTAGCAGGAAAAAGCAAAAAATTTCAGAATTGCACCTTGCAATGTGGAGATATTACTGTTTGTGCATTTACAATATTCATTGATTTTTGCCATTGAAAAACGTTTTTCATATACCAGAAATGTTTGAAGCTACTGACTGAATGAAAGGAGCTGGCATCTCACTCTCTTTGAATCTTCTTTATCATGCTAGGATTAACAGGAAAAAGCTAAAAATTTCAGAATTGCACCGTGCAATGTGGAGATATTACTGTTTGTGCATTTACAATATTCATTGATTTTTGCCATTGAAAAACATGTTTTTCATATACCAGAAATGTTTGAAGCTACTGACTGAATGAAAGGAGCTGGCATCTTACTCTCTTTGAATCTTCTTTATCATGCTAGGATTAGCAGGAAAAAGCAAAAAATTTCAGAATTGCACCTTGCAATGTGGAGATATTACTGCTTGTGCATTTACAATATTCATTGATTTTTGCCATTGAAAAACATGTTTTTCATATACCAGAAATGTTTGAAGCTACTGACTGAATGAAAGGAGCTGGCATCTCACTCTCTTTGAATCTTCTTTATCATGCTAGGATTAGCAGGAAAAAGCAAAAAATTTCAGAATTGCACCTTGCAATGTGGAGATATTACTGTTTGTGCATTTACAATATTCATTGATTTTTGCCATTGAAAAACATGTTTTTCATATACCAGAAATGTTTGAAGCTACTGACTGAATGAAAGGAGCTGGCATCTCACTCTCTTTGAATCTTCTTTATCATGCTAGGATTAACAGGAAAAAGCAAAAAATTTCAGAATTGCACCTTGCAATGTGGAGATATTACTGTTTGTGCATTTACAATATTCATTGATTTTTGCCATTGAAAAACATGTTTTTCATATACCAGAAATGTTTGAAGCTATTGACTGAATGAAAGGAGCTGGCATCTCACTCTCTTTGAATCTTCTTTATCATGCTAGGATTAACAGGAAAAAGCTAAAAATTTCAGAATTGCACCGTGCAATGTGGAGATATTACTGTTTGTGCATTTACAATATTCATTGATTTTTGCCATTGAAAAACATGTTTTTCATATACCAGAAATGTTTGAAGCTACTGACTGAATGAAAGAAGCTGGCATCTCACTCTCTTTGAATCTTCTTTATCATGCTAGGATTAACAGGAAAAAGCAAAAAATTTCAGAATTGCACCTTGCAATGTGGAGATATTACTGTTTGTGCATTTACAATATTCATTGATTTTTGCCATTGAAAAACATGTTTTTCATATACCAGAAATGTTTGAAGCTACTGACTGAATGAAAGGAGCTGGCATCTCACTCTCTTTGAATCTTCTTTATCATGCTAGGATTAGCAGGAAAAAGCAAAAAATTTCAGAATTGCACCTTGCAATGTGGAGATATTACTGTTTGTGCATTTACAATATTCATTGATTTTTGCCATTGAAAAACATGTTTTTCATATACCAGAAATGTTTGAAGCTACTGACTGAATGAAAGGAGCTGGCATCTCACTCTCTTTGAATCTTCTTTATCATGCTAGGATTAACAGGAAAAAGCAAAAAATTTCAGAATTGCACCTTGCAATGTGGAGATATTACTGTTTGTGCATTTACAATATTCATTGATTTTTGCCATTGAAAAACATGTTTTTCATATACCAGAAATGTTTGAAGCTACTGACTGAATGAAAGGAGCTGGCATCTCACTCTCTTTGAATCTTCTTTATCATGCCAGGATTAGCAGGAAAAAGCAAAAAATTTCAGAATTGCACCTTGCAATGTGGAGATATTACTGTTTGTGCATTTACAATATTCATTGATTTTTGCCATTGAAAAACGTTTTTCATATACCAGAAATGTTTGAAGCTACTGACTGAATGAAAGGAGCTGGCATCTCACTCTCTTTGAATCTTCTTTATCATGCTAGGATTAACAGGAAAAAGCTAAAAATTTCAGAATTGCACCGTGCAATGTGGAGATATTACTGTTTGTGCATTTACAATATTCATTGATTTTTGCCATTGAAAAACATGTTTTTCATGTACCAGAAATGTTTGAAGCTACTGACTGAATGAAAGGAGCTGGCATCTCACTCTCTTTGAATCTTCCTTATCATGCTAGGATTAGCAGGAAAAAGCAAAAAATTTCAGAATTGCACCTTGCAATGTGGAGATATTACTGCTTGTGCATTTACAATATTCATTGATTTTTGCCATTGAAAAACATGTTTTTCATATACCAGAAATGTTTGAAGCTACTGACTGAATGAAAGGAGCTGGCATCTCACTCTCTTTGAATCTTCTTTATCATGCTAGGATTAACAGGAAAAAGCAAAAAATTTCAGAATTGCACCTTGCAATGTGGTGATATTACTGTTTGTGCATTTACAATATTCATTGATTTTTGCCATTGAAAAACATGTTTTTCATATACCAGAAATGTTTGAAGCTATTGACTGAATGAAAGGAGCTGGCATCTCACTCTCTTTGAATCTTCTTTATCATGCTAGGATTAACAGGAAAAAGCTAAAAATTTCAGAATTGCACCTTGCAATGTGGAGATATTACTGTTTGTGCATTTACAATATTCATTGATTTTTGCCATTGAAAAACATGTTTTTCATATACCAGAAATGTTTGAAGCTACTGACTGAATGAAAGGAGCTGGCATCTCACTCTCTTTGAATCTTCTTTATCATGCTAGGATTAGCAGGAAAAAGCAAAAAATTTCAGAATTGCACCTTGCAATGTGGAGATATTACTGCTTGTGCATTTACAATATTCATTGATTTTTGCCATTGAAAAACATGTTTTTCATATACCAGAAATGTTTGAAGCTACTGACTGAATGAAAGGAGCTGGCATCTCACTCTCTTTGAATCTTCTTTATCATGCTAGGATTAACAGGAAAAAGCAAAAAATTTCAGAATTGCACCTTGCAATGTGGTGATATTACTTTGTGCATTTACAATATTCATTGATTTTTGCCATTGAAAAACATGTTTTTCATATACCAGAAATGTTTGAAGCTATTGACTGAATGAAAGGAGCTGGCATCTCACTCTCTTTGAATCTTCTTTATCATGCTAGGATTAACAGGAAAAAGCTAAAAATTTCAGAATTGCACCGTGCAATGTGGAGATATTACTGTTTGTGCATTTACAATATTCATTGATTTTTGCCATTGAAAAACATGTTTTTCATATACCAGAAATGTTTGAAGCTACTGACTGAATGAAAGGAGCTGGCATCTCACTCTCTTTGAATCTTCCTTATCATGCTAGGATTAGCAGGAAAAAGCAAAAAATTTCAGAATTGCACCTTGCAATGTGGAGATATTACTGCTTGTGCATTTACAATATTCATTGATTTTTGCCATTGAAAAACATGTTTTTCATATACCAGAAATGTTTGAAGCTACTGACTGAATGAAAGGAGCTGGCATCTCACTCTCTTTGAATCTTCTTTATCATGCTAGGATTAACAGGAAAAAGCAAAAAATTTCAGAATTGCACCGTGCAATGTGGAGATATTACTGTTTGTGCATTTACAATATTCATTGATTTTTGCCATTGAAAAACATGTTTTTCATATACCAGAAATGTTTGAAGCTACTGACTGAATGAAAGGAGCTGGCATCTCACTCTCTTTGAATCTTCTTTATCATGCTAGGATTAACAGGAAAAA
Organism: Phyllobates terribilis; assembly: GCF_046119375.1. Taxonomy (NCBI): domain Eukaryota; kingdom Metazoa; phylum Chordata; class Amphibia; order Anura; family Dendrobatidae; genus Phyllobates; species Phyllobates terribilis. The sequence continues at coordinate 162,887 of NW_027363895.1, read as the reverse complement.
GCTAAAAATTTCAGAATTCCACTGTGCAATGTGGAGATATTACTGTTTGTGCATTTACAATATTCATTGATTTTTGCCATTGAAAAACATGTTTTTCATATACCAGAAATGTTTGAAGCTACTGACTGAATGAAAGGAGCTGGCATCTCACTCTCTTTGAATCTTCTTTATCATGCTAGGATTAACAGGAAAAAGCTAAAAATTTCAGAATTGCACCGTGCAATGTGGAGATATTACTGTTTGTGCATTTACAATATTCATTGATTTTTGCCATTGAAAAACGTTTTTCATATACCAGAAATGTTTGAAGCTACTGACTGAATGAAAGGAGCTGGCATCTCACTCTCTTTGAATCTTCTTTATCATGCTAGGATTAACAGGAAAAAGCTAAAAATTTCAGAATTGCACCGTGCAATGTGGAGATATTACTGTTTGTGCATTTACAATATTCATTGATTTTTGCCATTGAAAAACATGTTTTTCATATACCAGAAATGTTTGAAGCTACTGACTGAATGAAAGGAGCTGGCATCTCACTCTCTTTGAATCTTCTTTATCATGCTAGGATTAGCAGGAAAAAGCAAAAAATTTCAGAATTGCACCTTGCAATGTGGAGATATTACTGTTTGTGCATTTACAATATTCATTGATTTTTGCCATTGAAAAACATGTTTTTCATATACCAGAAATGTTTGAAGCTACTGACTGAATGAAAGGAGCTGGCATCTCACTCTCTTTGAATCTTCTTTATCATGCTAGGATTAGCAGGAAAAAGCAAAAAATTTCAGAATTGCACCTTGCAATGTGGAGATATTACTGTTTGTGCATTTACAATATTCATTGATTTTTGCCATTGAAAAACATGTTTTTCATATACCAGAAATGTTTGAAGCTACTGACTGAATGAAAGGAGCTGGCATCTCACTCTCTTTGAATCTTCTTTATCATGCTAGGATTAACAGGAAAAAGCAAAAAATTTCAGAATTGCACCTTGCAATGTGGAGATATTACTGTTTGTGCATTTACAATATTCATTGATTTTTGCCATTGAAAAACATGTTTTTCATATACCAGAAATGTTTGAAGCTACTGACTGAATGAAAGGAGCTGGCATCTCACTCTCTTTGAATCTTCTTTATCATGCTAGGATTAACAGGAAAAAGCTAAAAATTTCAGAATTCCACTGTGCAATGTGGAGATATTACTGTTTGTGCATTTACAATATTCATTGATTTTTGCCATTGAAAAACATGTTTTTCATATACCAGAAATGTTTGAAGCTACTGACTGAATGAAAGGAGCTGGCATCTCACTCTCTTTGAATCTTTATCATGCTAGGATTAACAGGAAAAAGCTAAAAATTTCAGAATTGCACCGTGCAATGTGGAGATATTACTGTTTGTGCATTTACAATATTCATTGATTTTTGCCATTGAAAAACATGTTTTTCATATACCAGAAATGTTTGAAGCTACTGACTGAATGAAAGGAGCTGGCATCTCACTCTCTTTGAATCTTCTTTATCATGCTAGGATTAGCAGGAAAAAGCAAAAAATTTCAGAATTGCACCTTGCAATGTGGAGATATTACTGTTTGTGCATTTACAATATTCATTGATTTTTGCCATTGAAAAACATGTTTTTCATATACCAGAAATGTTTGAAGCTACTGACTGAATGAAAGAAGCTGGCATCTCACTCTCTTTGAATCTTCTTTATCATGCTAGGATTAACAGGAAAAAGCAAAAAATTTCAGAATTGCACCTTGCAATGTGGAGATATTACTGTTTGTGCATTTACAATATTCATTGATTTTTGCCATTGAAAAACATGTTTTTCATATACCAGAAATGTTTGAAGCTACTGACTGAATGAAAGGAGCTGGCATCTCACTCTCTTTGAATCTTCTTTATCATGCTAGGATTAGCAGGAAAAAGCAAAAAATTTCAGAATTGCACCTTGCAATGTGGAGATATTACTGTTTGTGCATTTACAATATTCATTGATTTTTGCCATTGAAAAACATGTTTTTCATATACCAGAAATGTTTGAAGCTACTGACTGAATGAAAGGAGCTGGCATCTCACTCTCTTTGAATCTTCTTTATCATGCTAGGATTAACAGGAAAAAGCAAAAAATTTCAGAATTGCACCTTGCAATGTGGAGATATTACTGTTTGTGCATTTACAATATTCATTGATTTTTGCCATTGAAAAACATTTTTCATATACCAGAAATGTTTGAAGCTACTGACTGAATGAAAGGAGCTGGCATCTCACTCTCTTTGAATCTTCTTTATCATGCTAGGATTAACAGGAAAAAGCTAAAAATTTCAGAATTCCACTGTGCAATGTGGAGATATTACTGTTTGTGCATTTACAATATTCATTGATTTTTGCCATTGAAAAACATGTTTTTCATATACCAGAAATGTTTGAAGCTACTGACTGAATGAAAGGAGCTGGCATCTCACTCTCTTTGAATCTTCTTTATCATGCTAGGATTAACAGGAAAAAGCTAAAAATTTCAGAATTGCACCGTGCAATGTGGAGATATTACTGTTTGTGCATTTACAATATTCATTGATTTTTGCCATTGAAAAACGTTTTTCATATACCAGAAATGTTTGAAGCTACTGACTGAATGAAAGGAGCTGGCATCTCACTCTCTTTGAATCTTCTTTATCATGCTAGGATTAACAGGAAAAAGCTAAAAATTTCAGAATTGCACCGTGCAATGTGGAGATATTACTGTTTGTGCATTTACAATATTCATTGATTTTTGCCATTGAAAAACATGTTTTTCATATACCAGAAATGTTTGAAGCTACTGACTGAATGAAAGGAGCTGGCATCTCACTCTCTTTGAATCTTCTTTATCATGCTAGGATTAGCAGGAAAAAGCAAAAAATTTCTGAATTGCACCTTGCAATGTGGAGATATTACTGTTTGTGCATTTACAATATTCATTGATTTTTGCCATTGAAAAACATGTTTTTCATATACCAGAAATGTTTGAAGCTACTGACTGAATGAAAGGAGCTGGCATCTCACTCTTTGAATCTTCTTTATCATGCTAGGATTAGCAGGAAAAAGCAAAAAATTTCAGAATTGCACCTTGCAATGTGGAGATATTACTGTTTGTGCATTTACAATATTCATTGATTTTTGCCATTGAAAAACATGTTTTTCATATACCAGAAATGTTTGAAGCTACTGACTGAATGAAAGGAGCTGGCATCTCACTCTCTTTGAATCTTCTTTATCATGCTAGGATTAACAGGAAAAAGCAAAAAATTTCAGAATTGCACCTTGCAATGTGGAGATATTACTGTTTGTGCATTTACAATATTCATTGATTTTTGCCATTGAAAAACATGTTTTTCATATACCAGAAATGTTTGAAGCTACTGACTGAATGAAAGGAGCTGGCATCTCACTCTCTTTGAATCTTCTTTATCATGCTAGGATTAACAGGAAAAAGCTAAAAATTTCAGAATTCCACTGTGCAATGTGGAGATATTACTGTTTGTGCATTTACAATATTCATTGATTTTTGCCATTGAAAAACATGTTTTTCATATACCAGAAATGTTTGAAGCTACTGACTGAATGAAAGGAGCTGGCATCTCACTCTCTTTGAATCTTTATCATGCTAGGATTAACAGGAAAAAGCTAAAAATTTCAGAATTGCACCGTGCAATGTGGAGATATTACTGTTTGTGCATTTACAATATTCATTGATTTTTGCCATTGAAAAACATGTTTTTCATATACCAGAAATGTTTGAAGCTACTGACTGAATGAAAGGAGCTGGCATCTCACTCTGAATCTTCTTTATCATGCTAGGATTAGCAGGAAAAAGCAAAAAATTTCAGAATTGCACCTTGCAATGTGGAGATATTACTGTTTGTGCATTTACAATATTCATTGATTTTTGCCATTGAAAAACATGTTTTTCATATACCAGAAATGTTTGAAGCTACTGACTGAATGAAAGAAGCTGGCATCTCACTCTCTTTGAATCTTCTTTATCATGCTAGGATTAACAGGAAAAAGCAAAAAATTTCAGAATTGCACCTTGCAATGTGGAGATATTACTGTTTGTGCATTTACAATATTCATTGATTTTTGCCATTGAAAAACATGTTTTTCATATACCAGAAATGTTTGAAGCTACTGACTGAATGAAAGGAGCTGGCATCTCACTCTCTTTGAATCTTCTTTATCATGCTAGGATTAACAGGAAAAAGCTAAAAATTTCAGAATTGCACCGTGCAATGTGGAGATATTACTGTTTGTGCATTTACAATATTCATTGATTTTTGCCATTGAAAAACATGTTTTTCATATACCAGAAATGTTTGAAGCTACTGACTGAATGAAAGGAGCTGGCATCTCACTCTCTTTGAATCTTCTTTATCATGCTAGGATTAGCAGGAAAAAGCAAAAAATTTCTGAATTGCACCTTGCAATGTGGAGATATTACTGTTTGTGCATTTACAATATTCATTGATTTTTGCCATTGAAAAACATGTTTTTCATATACCAGAAATGTTTGAAGCTACTGACTGAATGAAAGGAGCTGGCATCTCACTCTCTTTGAATCTTCTTTATCATGCTAGGATTAACAGGAAAAAGCTAAAAATTTCAGAATTGCACCGTGCAATGTGGAGATATTACTGTTTGTGCATTTACAATATTCATTGATTTTTGCCATTGAAAAACATGTTTTTCATATACCAGAAATGTTTGAAGCTACTGACTGAATGAAAGGAGCTGGCATCTCACTCTCTTTGAATCTTCTTTATCATGCTAGGATTAGCAGGAAAAAGCAAAAAATTTCAGAATTGCACCTTGCAATGTGGAGATATTACTGTTTGTGCATTTACAATATTCATTGATTTTTGCCATTGAAAAACATGTTTTTCATATACCAGAAATGTTTGAAGCTACTGACTGAATGAAAGGAGCTGGCATCTCACTCTCTTAGAATCTTCTTTATCATGCTAGGATTAACAGGAAAAAGCAAAAAATTTCAGAATTGCACCGTGCAATGTGGAGATATTACTGTTTGTGCATTTACAATATTCATTGATTTTTGCCATTGAAAAACATGTTTTTCATATACCAGAAATGTTTGAAGCTACTGACTGAATGAAAGGAGCTGGCATCTCACTCTCTTTGAATCTTCTTTATCATGCTAGGATTAGCAGGAAAAAGCAAAAAATTTCAGAATTGCACCTTGCAATGTGGAGATATTACTGTTTGTGCATTTACAATATTCATTGATTTTTGCCATTGAAAAACGTTTTTCATATACCAGAAATGTTTGAAGCTACTGACTGAATGAAAGGAGCTGGCATCTCACTCTCTTTGAATCTTCTTTATCATGCTAGGATTAACAGGAAAAAGCTAAAAATTTCAGAATTCCACTGTGCAATGTGGAGATATTACTGTTTGTGCATTTACAATATTCATTGATTTTTGCCATTGAAAAACATGTTTTTCATATACCAGAAATGTTTGAAGCTACTGACTGAATGAAAGGAGCTGGCATCTCACTCTCTTAGAATCTTCTTTATCATGCTAGGATTAACAGGAAAAAGCTAAAAATTTCAGAATTGCACCGTGCAATGTGGAGATATTACTGTTTGTGCATTTACAATATTCATTGATTTTTGCCATTGAAAAACATGTTTTTCATATACCAGAAATGTTTGAAGCTACTGACTGAATGAAAGGAGCTGGCATCTCACTCTCTTTGAATCTTCTTTATCATGCTAGGATTAGCAGGAAAAAGCAAAAAATTTCAGAATTGCACCTTGCAATGTGGAGATATTACTGTTTGTGCATTTACAATATTCATTGATTTTTGCCATTGAAAAACGTTTTTCATATACCAGAAATGTTTGAAGCTACTGACTGAATGAAAGGAGCTGGCATCTCACTCTCTTTGAATCTTCTTTATCATGCTAGGATTAACAGGAAAAAGCTAAAAATTTCAGAATTCCACTGTGCAATGTGGAGATATTACTGTTTGTGCATTTACAATATTCATTGATTTTTGCCATTGAAAAACATGTTTTTCATATACCAGAAATGTTTGAAGCTACTGACTGAATGAAAGGAGCTGGCATCTCACTCTCTTTGAATCTTCTTTATCATGCTAGGATTAACAGGAAAAAGCTAAAAATTTCAGAATTGCACCGTGCAATGTGGAGATATTACTGTTTGTGCATTTACAATATTCATTGATTTTTGCCATTGAAAAACGTTTTTCATATACCAGAAATGTTTGAAGCTACTGACTGAATGAAAGGAGCTGGCATCTCACTCTCTTTGAATCTTCTTTATCATGCTAGGATTAACAGGAAAAAGCTAAAAATTTCAGAATTGCACCGTGCAATGTGGAGATATTACTGTTTGTGCATTTACAATATTCATTGATTTTTGCCATTGAAAAACATGTTTTTCATATACCAGAAATGTTTGAAGCTACTGACTGAATGAAAGGAGCTGGCATCTCACTCTCTTTGAATCTTCTTTATCATGCTAGGATTAGCAGGAAAAAGCAAAAAATTTCTGAATTGCACCTTGCAATGTGGAGATATTACTGTTTGTGCATTTACAATATTCATTGATTTTTGCCATTGAAAAACATGTTTTTCATATACCAGAAATGTTTGAAGCTACTGACTGAATGAAAGGAGCTGGCATCTCACTCTTTGAATCTTCTTTATCATGCTAGGATTAGCAGGAAAAAGCAAAAAATTTCAGAATTGCACCTTGCAATGTGGAGATATTACTGTTTGTGCATTTACAATATTCATTGATTTTTGCCATTGAAAAACATGTTTTTCATATACCAGAAATGTTTGAAGCTACTGACTGAATGAAAGGAGCTGGCATCTCACTCTCTTTGAATCTTCTTTATCATGCTAGGATTAACAGGAAAAAGCAAAAAATTTCAGAATTGCACCTTGCAATGTGGAGATATTACTGTTTGTGCATTTACAATATTCATTGATTTTTGCCATTGAAAAACATGTTTTTCATATACCAGAAATGTTTGAAGCTACTGACTGAATGAAAGGAGCTGGCATCTCACTCTCTTTGAATCTTCTTTATCATGCTAGGATTAACAGGAAAAAGCTAAAAATTTCAGAATTCCACTGTGCAATGTGGAGATATTACTGTTTGTGCATTTACAATATTCATTGATTTTTGCCATTGAAAAACATGTTTTTCATATACCAGAAATGTTTGAAGCTACTGACTGAATGAAAGGAGCTGGCATCTCACTCTCTTTGAATCTTTATCATGCTAGGATTAACAGGAAAAAGCTAAAAATTTCAGAATTGCACCGTGCAATGTGGAGATATTACTGTTTGTGCATTTACAATATTCATTGATTTTTGCCATTGAAAAACATGTTTTTCATATACCAGAAATGTTTGAAGCTACTGACTGAATGAAAGGAGCTGGCATCTCACTCTGAATCTTCTTTATCATGCTAGGATTAGCAGGAAAAAGCAAAAAATTTCAGAATTGCACCTTGCAATGTGGAGATATTACTGTTTGTGCATTTACAATATTCATTGATTTTTGCCATTGAAAAACATGTTTTTCATATACCAGAAATGTTTGAAGCTACTGACTGAATGAAAGAAGCTGGCATCTCACTCTCTTTGAATCTTCTTTATCATGCTAGGATTAACAGGAAAAAGCAAAAAATTTCAGAATTGCACCTTGCAATGTGGAGATATTACTGTTTGTGCATTTACAATATTCATTGATTTTTGCCATTGAAAAACATGTTTTTCATATACCAGAAATGTTTGAAGCTACTGACTGAATGAAAGGAGCTGGCATCTCACTCTCTTTGAATCTTCTTTATCATGCTAGGATTAACAGGAAAAAGCTAAAAATTTCAGAATTGCACCGTGCAATGTGGAGATATTACTGTTTGTGCATTTACAATATTCATTGATTTTTGCCATTGAAAAACATGTTTTTCATATACCAGAAATGTTTGAAGCTACTGACTGAATGAAAGGAGCTGGCATCTCACTCTCTTTGAATCTTCTTTATCATGCTAGGATTAGCAGGAAAAAGCAAAAAATTTCTGAATTGCACCTTGCAATGTGGAGATATTACTGTTTGTGCATTTACAATATTCATTGATTTTTGCCATTGAAAAACATGTTTTTCATATACCAGAAATGTTTGAAGCTACTGACTGAATGAAAGGAGCTGGCATCTCACTCTCTTTGAATCTTCTTTATCATGCTAGGATTAACAGGAAAAAGCTAAAAATTTCAGAATTGCACCGTGCAATGTGGAGATATTACTGTTTGTGCATTTACAATATTCATTGATTTTTGCCATTGAAAAACATGTTTTTCATATACCAGAAATGTTTGAAGCTACTGACTGAATGAAAGGAGCTGGCATCTCACTCTCTTTGAATCTTCTTTATCATGCTAGGATTAGCAGGAAAAAGCAAAAAATTTCAGAATTGCACCTTGCAATGTGGAGATATTACTGTTTGTGCATTTACAATATTCATTGATTTTTGCCATTGAAAAACATGTTTTTCATATACCAGAAATGTTTGAAGCTACTGACTGAATGAAAGGAGCTGGCATCTCACTCTCTTAGAATCTTCTTTATCATGCTAGGATTAACAGGAAAAAGCTAAAAATTTCAGAATTGCACCGTGCAATGTGGAGATATTACTGTTTGTGCATTTACAATATTCATTGATTTTTGCCATTGAAAAACATGTTTTTCATATACCAGAAATGTTTGAAGCTACTGACTGAATGAAAGGAGCTGGCATCTCACTCTCTTTGAATCTTCTTTATCATGCTAGGATTAGCAGGAAAAAGCAAAAAATTTCAGAATTGCACCTTGCAATGTGGAGATATTACTGTTTGTGCATTTACAATATTCATTGATTTTTGCCATTGAAAAACGTTTTTCATATACCAGAAATGTTTGAAGCTACTGACTGAATGAAAGGAGCTGGCATCTCACTCTCTTTGAATCTTCTTTATCATGCTAGGATTAGCAGGAAAAAGCAAAAAATTTCAGAATTGCACCTTGCAATGTGGAGATATTACTGTTTGTGCATTTACAATATTCATTGATTTTTGCCATTGAAAAACATGTTTTTCATATACCAGAAATGTTTGAAGCTACTGACTGAATGAAAGGAGCTGGCATCTCACTCTCTTTGAATCTTCTTTATCATGCTAGGATTAACAGGAAAAAGCAAAAAATTTCAGAATTGCACCTTGCAATGTGGAGATATTACTGTTTGTGCATTTACAATATTCATTGATTTTTGCCATTGAAAAACATGTTTTTCATATACCAGAAATGTTTGAAGCTACTGACTGAATGAAAGGAGCTGGCATCTCACTCTCTTTGAATCTTCTTTATCATGCCAGGATTAGCAGGAAAAAGCAAAAAATTTCAGAATTGCACCTTGCAATGTGGAGATATTACTGTTTGTGCATTTACAATATTCATTGATTTTTGCCATTGAAAAACGTTTTTCATATACCAGAAATGTTTGAAGCTACTGACTGAATGAAAGGAGCTGGCATCTCACTCTCTTTGAATCTTCTTTATCATGCTAGGATTAACAGGAAAAAGCTAAAAATTTCAGAATTGCACCGTGCAATGTGGAGATATTACTGTTTGTGCATTTACAATATTCATTGATTTTTGCCATTGAAAAACATGTTTTTCATATACCAGAAATGTTTGAAGCTACTGACTGAATGAAAGGAGCTGGCATCTCACTCTCTTTGAATCTTCTTTATCATGCTAGGATTAGCAGGAAAAAGCAAAAAATTTCAGAATTGCACCTTGCAATGTGGAGATATTACTGCTTGTGCATTTACAATATTCATTGATTTTTGCCATTGAAAAACATGTTTTTCATATACCAGAAATGTTTGAAGCTACTGACTGAATGAAAGGAGCTGGCATCTCACTCTCTTTGAATCTTCTTTATCATGCTAGGATTAACAGGAAAAAGCAAAAAATTTCAGAATTGCACCTTGCAATGTGGTGATATTACTGTTTGTGCATTTACAATATTCATTGATTTTTGCCATTGAAAAACATGTTTTTCATATACCAGAAATGTTTGAAGCTATTGACTGAATGAAAGGAGCTGGCATCTCACTCTCTTTGAATCTTCTTTATCATGCTAGGATTAACAGGAAAAAGATAAAAATTTCAGAATTGCACCGTGCAATGTGGAGATATTACTGTTTGTGCATTTACAATATTCATTGATTTTTGCCATTGAAAAACATGTTTTTCATATACCAGAAATGTTTGAAGCTACTGACTGAATGAAAGGAGCTGGCATCTCACTCTCTTTGAATGTTCTTTATCATGCTAGGATTAGCAGGAAAAAGCAAAAAATTTCTGAATTGCACCTTGCAATGTGGAGATATTACTGTTTGTGCATTTACAATATTCATTGATTTTTGCCATTGAAAAACATGTTTTTCATATACCAGAAATGTTTGAAGCTACTGACTGAATGAAAGGAGCTGGCATCTCACTCTCTTTGAATCTTCTTTATCATGCTAGGATTAACAGGAAAAAGCTAAAAATTTCAGAATTGCACCGTGCAATGTGGAGATATTACTGTTTGTGCATTTACAATATTCATTGATTTTTGCCATTGAAAAACATGTTTTTCATATACCAGAAATGTTTGAAGCTACTGACTGAATGAAAGGAGCTGGCATCTCACTCTCTTTGAATCTTCTTTATCATGCTAGGATTAGCAGGAAAAAGCAAAAAATTTCAGAATTGCACCTTGCAATGTGGAGATATTACTGTTTGTGCATTTACAATATTCATTGATTTTTGCCATTGAAAAACATGTTTTTCATATACCAGAAATGTTTGAAGCTACTGACTGAATGAAAGAAGCTGGCATCTCACTCTCTTTGAATCTTCTTTATCATGCTAGGATTAACAGGAAAAAGCAAAAAATTTCAGAATTGCACCTTGCAATGTGGAGATATTACTGTTTGTGCATTTACAATATTCATTGATTTTTGCCATTGAAAAACATGTTTTTCATATACCAGAAATGTTTGAAGCTACTGACTGAATGAAAGGAGCTGGCATCTCACTCTCTTTGAATCTTCTTTATCATGCTAGGATTAGCAGGAAAAAGCAAAAAATTTCAGAATTGCACCTTGCAATGTGGAGATATTACTGTTTGTGCATTTACAATATTCATTGATTTTTGCCATTGAAAAACATGTTTTTCATATACCAGAAATGTTTGAAGCTACTGACTGAATGAAAGGAGCTGGCATCTCACTCTCTTTGAATCTTCTTTATCATGCTAGGATTAGCAGGAAAAAGCAAAAAATTTCAGAATTGCACCTTGCAATGTGGAGATATTACTGTTTGTGCATTTACAATATTCATTGATTTTTGCCATTGAAAAACATGTTTTTCATATACCAGAAATGTTTGAAGCTACTGACTGAATGAAAGGAGCTGGCATCTCACTCTCTTTGAATCTTCTTTATCATGCTAGGATTAACAGGAAAAAGCAAAAAATTTCAGAATTGCACCTTGCAATGTGGAGATATTACTGTTTGTGCATTTACAATATTCATTGATTTTTGCCATTGAAAAACATGTTTTTCATATACCAGAAATGTTTGAAGCTACTGACTGAATGAAAGGAGCTGGCATCTCACTCTCTTTGAATCTTCTTTATCATGCCAGGATTAGCAGGAAAAAGCAAAAAATTTCAGAATTGCACCTTGCAATGTGGAGATATTACTGTTTGTGCATTTACAATATTCATTGATTTTTGCCATTGAAAAACGTTTTTCATATACCAGAAATGTTTGAAGCTACTGACTGAATGAAAGGAGCTGGCATCTCACTCTCTTTGAATCTTCTTTATCATGCTAGGATTAACAGGAAAAAGCTAAAAATTTCAGAATTGCACCGTGCAATGTGGAGATATTACTGTTTGTGCATTTACAATATTCATTGATTTTTGCCATTGAAAAACATGTTTTTCATATACCAGAAATGTTTGAAGCTACTGACTGAATGAAAGGAGCTGGCATCTCACTCTCTTTGAATCTTCTTTATCATGCTAGGATTAGCAGGAAAAAGCAAAAAATTTCAGAATTGCACCTTGCAATGTGGAGATATTACTGTTTGTGCATTTACAATATTCATTGATTTTTGCCATTGAAAAACATGTTTTTCATATACCAGAAATGTTTGAAGCTACTGACTGAATGAAAGGAGCTGGCATCTCACTCTCTTAGAATCTTCTTTATCATGCTAGGATTAACAGGAAAAAGCTAAAAATTTCAGAATTGCACCGTGCAATGTGGAGATATTACTGTTTGTGCATTTACAATATTCATTGATTTTTGCCATTGAAAAACATGTTTTTCATATACCAGAAATGTTTGAAGCTACTGACTGAATGAAAGGAGCTGGCATCTCACTCTCTTTGAATCTTCTTTATCATGCTAGGATTAACAGGAAAAAGCAAAAAATTTCAGAATTGCACCTTGCAATGTGGAGATATTACTGTTTGTGCATTTACAATATTCATTGATTTTTGCCATTGAAAAACATGTTTTTCATATACCAGAAATGTTTGAAGCTACTGACTGAATGAAAGGAGCTGGCATCTCACTCTCTTTGAATCTTCTTTATCATGCCAGGATTAGCAGGAAAAAGCAAAAAATTTCAGAATTGCACCTTGCAATGTGGAGATATTACTGTTTGTGCATTTACAATATTCATTGATTTTTGCCATTGAAAAACGTTTTTCATATACCAGAAATGTTTGAAGCTACTGACTGAATGAAAGGAGCTGGCATCTCACTCTCTTTGAATCTTCTTTATCATGCTAGGATTAACAGGAAAAAGCTAAAAATTTCAGAATTGCACCGTGCAATGTGGAGATATTACTGTTTGTGCATTTACAATATTCATTGATTTTTGCCATTGAAAAACATGTTTTTCATATACCAGAAATGTTTGAAGCTACTGACTGAATGAAAGGAGCTGGCATCTCACTCTCTTTGAATCTTCTTTATCATGCTAGGATTAGCAGGAAAAAGCAAAAAATTTCAGAATTGCACCTTGCAATGTGGAGATATTACTGCTTGTGCATTTACAATATTCATTGATTTTTGCCATTGAAAAACATGTTTTTCATATACCAGAAATGTTTGAAGCTACTGACTGAATGAAAGGAGCTGGCATCTCACTCTCTTTGAATCTTCTTTATCATGCTAGGATTAACAGGAAAAAGCAAAAAATTTCAGAATTGCACCTTGCAATGTGGTGATATTACTGTTTGTGCATTTACAAATATTCATTGATTTTTGCCATTGAAAAACATGTTTTTCATATACCAGAAATGTTTGAAGCTATTGACTGAATGAAGGGAGCTGGCATCTCACTCTCTTTGAATCTTCTTTATCATGCTAGGATTAACAGGAAAAAGCTAAAAATTTCAGAATTGCACCGTGCAATGTGGAGATATTACTGTTTGTGCATTTACAATATTCATTGATTTTTGCCATTGAAAAACATGTTTTTCATATACCAGAAATGTTTGAAGCTACTGACTGAATGAAAGGAGCTGGCATCTCACTCTCTTTGAATCTTCTTTATCATGCTAGGATTAGCAGGAAAAAGCAAAAAATTTCAGAATTGCACCTTGCAATGTGGAGATATTACTGCTTGTGCATTTACAATATTCATTGATTTTTGCCATTGAAAAACATGTTTTTCATATACCAGAAATGTTTGAAGCTACTGACTGAATGAAAGGAGCTGGCATCTCACTCTCTTTGAATCTTCTTTATCATGCTAGGATTAACAGGAAAAAGCAAAAAATTTCAGAATTGCACCTTGCAATGTGGTGATATTACTGTTTGTGCATTTACAATATTCATTGATTTTTGCCATTGAAAAACATGTTTTTCATATACCAGAAATGTTTGAAGCTATTGACTGAATGAAAGGAGCTGGCATCTCACTCTCTTTGAATCTTCTTTATCATGCTAGGATTAACAGGAAAAAGATAAAAATTTCAGAATTGCACCGTGCAATGTGGAGATATTACTGTTTGTGCATTTACAATATTCATTGATTTTTGCCATTGAAAAACATGTTTTTCATATACCAGAAATGTTTGAAGCTACTGACTGAATGAAAGGAGCTGGCATCTCACTCTCTTTGAATGTTCTTTATCATGCTAGGATTAGCAGGAAAAAGCAAAAAATTTCTGAATTGCACCTTGCAATGTGGAGATATTACTGTTTGTGCATTTACAATATTCATTGATTTTTGCCATTGAAAAACATGTTTTTCATATACCAGAAATGTTTGAAGCTACTGACTGAATGAAAGGAGCTGGCATCTCACTCTCTTTGAATCTTCTTTATCATGCTAGGATTAACAGGAAAAAGCTAAAAATTTCAGAATTGCACCGTGCAATGTGGAGATATTACTGTTTGTGCATTTACAATATTCATTGATTTTTGCCATTGAAAAACATGTTTTTCATATACCAGAAATGTTTGAAGCTACTGACTGAATGAAAGGAGCTGGCATCTCACTCTCTTTGAATCTTCTTTATCATGCTAGGATTAGCAGGAAAAAGCAAAAAATTTCAGAATTGCACCTTGCAATGTGGAGATATTACTGTTTGTGCATTTACAATATTCATTGATTTTTGCCATTGAAAAACATGTTTTTCATATACCAGAAATGTTTGAAGCTACTGACTGAATGAAAGAAGCTGGCATCTCACTCTCTTTGAATCTTCTTTATCATGCTAGGATTAACAGGAAAAAGCAAAAAATTTCAGAATTGCACCTTGCAATGTGGAGATATTACTGTTTGTGCATTTACAATATTCATTGATTTTTGCCATTGAAAAACATGTTTTTCATATACCAGAAATGTTTGAAGCTACTGACTGAATGAAAGGAGCTGGCATCTCACTCTCTTTGAATCTTATTTATCATGCTAGGATTAGCAGGAAAAAGCAAAAAATTTCAGAATTGCACCTTGCAATGTGGAGATATTACTGTTTGTGCATTTACAATATTCATTGATTTTTGCCATTGAAAAACATGTTTTTCATATACCAGAAATGTTTGAAGCTACTGACTGAATGAAAGGAGCTGGCATCTCACTCTCTTTGAATCTTCTTTATCATGCTAGGATTAGCAGGAAAAAGCAAAAAATTTCAGAATTGCACCTTGCAATGTGGAGATATTACTGTTTGTGCATTTACAATATTCATTGATTTTTGCCATTGAAAAACATGTTTTTCATATACCAGAAATGTTTGAAGCTACTGACTGAATGAAAGGAGCTGGCATCTCACTCTCTTTGAATCTTCTTTATCATGCTAGGATTAACAGGAAAAAGCAAAAAATTTCAGAATTGCACCTTGCAATGTGGAGATATTACTGTTTGTGCATTTACAATATTCATTGATTTTTGCCATTGAAAAACATGTTTTTCATATACCAGAAATGTTTGAAGCTACTGACTGAATGAAAGGAGCTGGCATCTCACTCTCTTTGAATCTTCTTTATCATGCCAGGATTAGCAGGAAAAAGCAAAAAATTTCAGAATTGCACCTTGCAATGTGGAGATATTACTGTTTGTGCATTTACAATATTCATTGATTTTTGCCATTGAAAAACGTTTTTCATATACCAGAAATGTTTGAAGCTACTGACTGAATGAAAGGAGCTGGCATCTCACTCTCTTTGAATCTTCTTTATCATGCTAGGATTAACAGGAAAAAGCTAAAAATTTCAGAATTGCACCGTGCAATGTGGAGATATTACTGTTTGTGCATTTACAATATTCATTGATTTTTGCCATTGAAAAACATGTTTTTCATATACCAGAAATGTTTGAAGCTACTGACTGAATGAAAGGAGCTGGCATCTCACTCTCTTTGAATCTTCTTTATCATGCTAGGATTAGCAGGAAAAAGCAAAAAATTTCAGAATTGCACCTTGCAATGTGGAGATATTACTGTTTGTGCATTTACAATATTCATTGATTTTTGCCATTGAAAAACATGTTTTTCATATACCAGAAATGTTTGAAGCTACTGACTGAATGAAAGGAGCTGGCATCTCACTCTCTTAGAATCTTCTTTATCATGCTAGGATTAACAGGAAAAAGCTAAAAATTTCAGAATTGCACCGTGCAATGTGGAGATATTACTGTTTGTGCATTTACAATATTCATTGATTTTTGCCATTGAAAAACATGTTTTTCATATACCAGAAATGTTTGAAGCTACTGACTGAATGAAAGGAGCTGGCATCTCACTCTCTTTGAATCTTCTTTATCATGCTAGGATTAACAGGAAAAAGCAAAAAATTTCAGAATTGCACCTTGCAATGTGGAGATATTACTGTTTGTGCATTTACAATATTCATTGATTTTTGCCATTGAAAAACATGTTTTTCATATACCAGAAATGTTTGAAGCTACTGACTGAATGAAAGGAGCTGGCATCTCACTCTCTTTGAATCTTCTTTATCATGCCAGGATTAGCAGGAAAAAGCAAAAAATTTCAGAATTGCACCTTGCAATGTGGAGATATTACTGTTTGTGCATTTACAATATTCATTGATTTTTGCCATTGAAAAACGTTTTTCATATACCAGAAATGTTTGAAGCTACTGACTGAATGAAAGGAGCTGGCATCTCACTCTCTTTGAATCTTCTTTATCATGCTAGGATTAACAGGAAAAAGCTAAAAATTTCAGAATTGCACCGTGCAATGTGGAGATATTACTGTTTGTGCATTTACAATATTCATTGATTTTTGCCATTGAAAAACATGTTTTTCATATACCAGAAATGTTTGAAGCTACTGACTGAATGAAAGGAGCTGGCATCTCACTCTCTTTGAATCTTCTTTATCATGCTAGGATTAGCAGGAAAAAGCAAAAAATTTCAGAATTGCACCTTGCAATGTGGAGATATTACTGCTTGTGCATTTACAATATTCATTGATTTTTGCCATTGAAAAACATGTTTTTCATATACCAGAAATGTTTGAAGCTACTGACTGAATGAAAGGAGCTGGCATCTCACTCTCTTTGAATCTTCTTTATCATGCTAGGATTAACAGGAAAAAGCAAAAAATTTCAGAATTGCACCTTGCAATGTGGTGATATTACTGTTTGTGCATTTACAATATTCATTGATTTTTGCCATTGAAAAACATGTTTTTCATATACCAGAAATGTTTGAAGCTATTGACTGAATGAAGGGAGCTGGCATCTCACTCTCTTTGAATCTTCTTTATCATGCTAGGATTAACAGGAAAAAGCTAAAAATTTCAGAATTGCACCGTGCAATGTGGAGATATTACTGTTTGTGCATTTACAATATTCATTGATTTTTGCCATTGAAAAACATGTTTTTCATATACCAGAAATGTTTGAAGCTACTGACTGAATGAAAGGAGCTGGCATCTCACTCTCTTTGAATGTTCTTTATCATGCTAGGATTAGCAGGAAAAAGCAAAAAATTTCTGAATTGCACCTTGCAATGTGGAGATATTACTGTTTGTGCATTTACAATATTCATTGATTTTTGCCATTGAAAAACATGTTTTTCATATACCAGAAATGTTTGAAGCTACTGACTGAATGAAAGGAGCTGGCATCTCACTCTCTTTGAATCTTCTTTATCATGCTAGGATTAACAGGAAAAAGCTAAAAATTTCAGAATTGCACCGTGCAATGTGGAGATATTACTGTTTGTGCATTTACAATATTCATTGATTTTTGCCATTGAAAAACATGTTTTTCATATACCAGAAATGTTTGAAGCTACTGACTGAATGAAAGGAGCTGGCATCTCACTCTCTTTGAATCTTCTTTATCATGCTAGGATTAGCAGGAAAAAGCAAAAAATTTCAGAATTGCACCTTGCAATGTGGAGATATTACTGTTTGTGCATTTACAATATTCATTGATTTTTGCCATTGAAAAACGTTTTTCATATACCAGAAATGTTTGAAGCTACTGACTGAATGAAAGGAGCTGGCATCTCACTCTCTTTGAATCTTCTTTATCATGCTAGGATTAGCAGGAAAAAGCAAAAAATTTCAGAATTGCACCTTGCAATGTGGAGATATTACTGTTTGTGCATTTACAATATTCATTGATTTTTGCCATTGAAAAACGTTTTTCATATACCAGAAATGTTTGAAGCTACTGACTGAATGAAAGGAGCTGGCATCTCACTCTCTTTGAATCTTCTTTATCATGCTAGGATTAGCAGGAAAAAGCAAAAAATTTCAGAATTGCACCTTGCAATGTGGAGATATTACTGTTTGTGCATTTACAATATTCATTGATTTTTGCCATTGAAAAACATGTTTTTCATATACCAGAAATGTTTGAAGCTACTGACTGAATGAAAGGAGCTGGCATCTCACTCTCTTTGAATCTTCTTTATCATGCTAGGATTAGCAGGAAAAAGCAAAAAATTTCAGAATTGCACCTTGCAATGTGGAGATATTACTGTTTGTGCATTTACAATATTCATTGATTTTTGCCATTGAAAAACATGTTTTTCATATACCAGAAATGTTTGAAGCTACTGACTGAATGAAAGGAGCTGGCATCTCACTCTCTTTGAATCTTCTTTATCATGCTAGGATTAACAGGAAAAAGCAAAAAATTTCAGAATTGCACCTTGCAATGTGGAGATATTACTGTTTGTGCATTTACAATATTCATTGATTTTTGCCATTGAAAAACATGTTTTTCATATACCAGAAATGTTTGAAGCTACTGACTGAATGAAAGGAGCTGGCATCTCACTCTCTTTGAATCTTCTTTATCATGCCAGGATTAGCAGGAAAAAGCAAAAAATTTCAGAATTGCACCTTGCAATGTGGAGATATTACTGTTTGTGCATTTACAATATTCATTGATTTTTGCCATTGAAAAACGTTTTTCATATACCAGAAATGTTTGAAGCTACTGACTGAATGAAAGGAGCTGGCATCTCACTCTCTTTGAATCTTCTTTATCATGCTAGGATTAACAGGAAAAAGCTAAAAATTTCAGAATTGCACCGTGCAATGTGGAGATATTACTGTTTGTGCATTTACAATATTCATTGATTTTTGCCATTGAAAAACATGTTTTTCATATACCAGAAATGTTTGAAGCTACTGACTGAATGAAAGGAGCTGGCATCTCACTCTCTTTGAATCTTCTTTATCATGCTAGGATTAGCAGGAAAAAGCAAAAAATTTCAGAATTGCACCTTGCAATGTGGAGATATTACTGTTTGTGCATTTACAATATTCATTGATTTTTGCCATTGAAAAACATGTTTTTCATATACCAGAAATGTTTGAAGCTACTGACTGAATGAAAGGAGCTGGCATCTCACTCTCTTTGAATCTTCTTTATCATGCTAGGATTAACAGGAAAAAGCTAAAAATTTCAGAATTGCACCGTGCAATGTGGAGATATTACTGTTTGTGCATTTACAATATTCATTGATTTTTGCCATTGAAAAACATGTTTTTCATATACCAGAAATGTTTGAAGCTACTGACTGAATGAAAGGAGCTGGCATCTCACTCTCTTTGAATCTTCTTTATCATGCTAGGATTAACAGGAAAAAGCAAAAAATTTCAGAATTGCACCTTGCAATGTGGAGATATTACTGTTTGTGCATTTACAATATTCATTGATTTTTGCCATTGAAAAACATGTTTTTCATATACCAGAAATGTTTGAAGCTACTGACTGAATGAAAGGAGCTGGCATCTCACTCTCTTTGAATCTTCTTTATCATGCCAGGATTAGCAGGAAAAAGCAAAAAATTTCAGAATTGCACCTTGCAATGTGGAGATATTACTGTTTGTGCATTTACAATATTCATTGATTTTTGCCATTGAAAAACGTTTTTCATATACCAGAAATGTTTGAAGCTACTGACTGAATGAAAGGAGCTGGCATCTCACTCTCTTTGAATCTTCTTTATCATGCTAGGATTAACAGGAAAAAGCTAAAAATTTCAGAATTGCACCGTGCAATGTGGAGATATTACTGTTTGTGCATTTACAATATTCATTGATTTTTGCCATTGAAAAACATGTTTTTCATATACCAGAAATGTTTGAAGCTACTGACTGAATGAAAGGAGCTGGCATCTCACTCTCTTTGAATCTTCTTTATCATGCTAGGATTAGCAGGAAAAAGCAAAAAATTTCAGAATTGCACCTTGCAATGTGGAGATATTACTGCTTGTGCATTTACAATATTCATTGATTTTTGCCATTGAAAAACATGTTTTTCATATACCAGAAATGTTTGAAGCTACTGACTGAATGAAAGGAGCTGGCATCTCACTCTCTTTGAATCTTCTTTATCATGCTAGGATTAACAGGAAAAAGCAAAAAATTTCAGAATTGCACCTTGCAATGTGGTGATATTACTGTTTGTGCATTTACAATATTCATTGATTTTTGCCATTGAAAAACATGTTTTTCATATACCAGAAATGTTTGAAGCTATTGACTGAATGAAGGGAGCTGGCATCTCACTCTCTTTGAATCTTCTTTATCATGCTAGGATTAACAGGAAAAAGCTAAAAATTTCAGAATTGCACCGTGCAATGTGGAGATATTACTGTTTGTGCATTTACAATATTCATTGATTTTTGCCATTGAAAAACATGTTTTTCATATACCAGAAATGTTTGAAGCTACTGACTGAATGAAAGGAGCTGGCATCTCACTCTCTTTGAATGTTCTTTATCATGCTAGGATTAGCAGGAAAAAGCAAAAAATTTCTGAATTGCACCTTGCAATGTGGAGATATTACTGTTTGTGCATTTACAATATTCATTGATTTTTGCCATTGAAAAACATGTTTTTCATATACCAGAAATGTTTGAAGCTACTGACTGAATGAAAGGAGCTGGCATCTCACTCTCTTTGAATCTTCTTTATCATGCTAGGATTAACAGGAAAAAGCTAAAAATTTCAGAATTGCACCGTGCAATGTGGAGATATTACTGTTTGTGCATTTACAATATTCATTGATTTTTGCCATTGAAAAACATGTTTTTCATATACCAGAAATGTTTGAAGCTACTGACTGAATGAAAGGAGCTGGCATCTCACTCTCTTTGAATCTTCTTTATCATGCTAGGATTAGCAGGAAAAAGCAAAAAATTTCTGAATTGCACCTTGCAATGTGGAGATATTACTGTTTGTGCATTTACAATATTCATTGATTTTTGCCATTGAAAAACATGTTTTTCATATACCAGAAATGTTTGAAGCTACTGACTGAATGAAAGAAGCTGGCATCTCACTCTCTTTGAATCTTCTTTATCATGCTAGGATTAACAGGAAAAAGCAAAAAATTTCAGAATTGCACCTTGCAATGTGGAGATATTACTGTTTGTGCATTTACAATATTCATTGATTTTTGCCATTGAAAAACATGTTTTTCATATACCAGAAATGTTTGAAGCTACTGACTGAATGAAAGGAGCTGGCATCTCACTCTCTTTGAATCTTCTTTATCATGCTAGGATTAGCAGGAAAAAGCAAAAAATTTCAGAATTGCACCTTGCAATGTGGAGATATTACTGTTTGTGCATTTACAATATTCATTGATTTTTGCCATTGAAAAACATGTTTTTCATATACCAGAAATGTTTGAAGCTACTGACTGAATGAAAGGAGCTGGCATCTCACTCTCTTTGAATCTTCTTTATCATGCTAGGATTAACAGGAAAAAGCAAAAAATTTCAGAATTGCACCTTGCAATGTGGAGATATTACTGTTTGTGCATTTACAATATTCATTGATTTTTGCCATTGAAAAACATGTTTTTCATATACCAGAAATGTTTGAAGCTACTGACTGAATGAAAGGAGCTGGCATCTCACTCTCTTTGAATCTTCTTTATCATGCTAGGATTAACAGGAAAAAGCTAAAAATTTCAGAATTGCACCGTGCAATGTGGAGATATTACTGTTTGTGCATTTACAATATTCATTGATTTTTGCCATTGAAAAACATGTTTTTCATATACCAGAAATGTTTGAAGCTACTGACTGAATGAAAGGAGCTGGCATCTCACTCTCTTTGAATCTTCTTTATCATGCTAGGATTAGCAGGAAAAAGCAAAAAATTTCAGAATTGCACCTTGCAATGTGGAGATATTACTGCTTGTGCATTTACAATATTCATTGATTTTTGCCATTGAAAAACATGTTTTTCATATACCAGAAATGTTTGAAGCTACTGACTGAATGAAAGGAGCTGGCATCTCACTCTTTGAATCTTCTTTATCATGCTAGGATTAACAGGAAAAAGCAAAAAATTTCAGAATTGCACCTTGCAATGTGGTGATATTACTGTTTGTGCATTTACAATATTCATTGATTTTTGCCATTGAAAAACATGTTTTTCATATACCAGAAATGTTTGAAGCTATTGACTGAATGAAAGGAGCTGGCATCTCACTCTCTTTGAATCTTCTTTATCATGCTAGGATTAACAGGAAAAAGATAAAAATTTCAGAATTGCACCGTGCAATGTGGAGATATTACTGTTTGTGCATTTACAATATTCATTGATTTTTGCCATTGAAAAACATGTTTTTCATATACCAGAAATGTTTGAAGCTACTGACTGAATGAAAGGAGCTGGCATCTCACTCTCTTTGAATGTTCTTTATCATGCTAGGATTAGCAGGAAAAAGCAAAAAATTTCTGAATTGCACCTTGCAATGTGGAGATATTACTGTTTGTGCATTTACAATATTCATTGATTTTTGCCATTGAAAAACATGTTTTTCATATACCAGAAATGTTTGAAGCTACTGACTGAATGAAAGGAGCTGGCATCTCACTCTCTTTGAATCTTCTTTATCATGCTAGGATTAACAGGAAAAAGCTAAAAATTTCAGAATTGCACCGTGCAATGTGGAGATATTACTGTTTGTGCATTTACAATATTCATTGATTTTTGCCATTGAAAAACATGTTTTTCATATACCAGAAATGTTTGAAGCTACTGACTGAATGAAAGGAGCTGGCATCTCACTCTCTTTGAATCTTCTTTATCATGCTAGGATTAGCAGGAAAAAGCAAAAAATTTCAGAATTGCACCTTGCAATGTGGAGATATTACTGTTTGTGCATTTACAATATTCATTGATTTTTGCCATTGAAAAACATGTTTTTCATATACCAGAAATGTTTGAAGCTACTGACTGAATGAAAGAAGCTGGCATCTCACTCTCTTTGAATCTTCTTTATCATGCTAGGATTAACAGGAAAAAGCAAAAAATTTCAGAATTGCACCTTGCAATGTGGAGATATTACTGTTTGTGCATTTACAATATTCATTGATTTTTGCCATTGAAAAACATGTTTTTCATATACCAGAAATGTTTGAAGCTACTGACTGAATGAAAGGAGCTGGCATCTCACTCTCTTTGAATCTTCTTTATCATGCTAGGATTAGCAGGAAAAAGCAAAAAATTTCAGAATTGCACCTTGCAATGTGGAGATATTACTGTTTGTGCATTTACAATATTCATTGATTTTTGCCATTGAAAAACATGTTTTTCATATACCAGAAATGTTTGAAGCTACTGACTGAATGAAAGGAGCTGGCATCTCACTCTCTTTGAATCTTCTTTATCATGCTAGGATTAGCAGGAAAAAGCAAAAAATTTCAGAATTGCACCTTGCAATGTGGAGATATTACTGTTTGTGCATTTACAATATTCATTGATTTTTGCCATTGAAAAACATGTTTTTCATATACCAGAAATGTTTGAAGCTACTGACTGAATGAAAGGAGCTGGCATCTCACTCTCTTTGAATCTTCTTTATCATGCTAGGATTAACAGGAAAAAGCAAAAAATTTCAGAATTGCACCTTGCAATGTGGAGATATTACTGTTTGTGCATTTACAATATTCATTGATTTTTGCCATTGAAAAACATGTTTTTCATATACCAGAAATGTTTGAAGCTACTGACTGAATGAAAGGAGCTGGCATCTCACTCTCTTTGAATCTTCTTTATCATGCCAGGATTAGCAGGAAAAAGCAAAAAATTTCAGAATTGCACCTTGCAATGTGGAGATATTACTGTTTGTGCATTTACAATATTCATTGATTTTTGCCATTGAAAAACGTTTTTCATATACCAGAAATGTTTGAAGCTACTGACTGAATGAAAGGAGCTGGCATCTCACTCTCTTTGAATCTTCTTTATCATGCTAGGATTAACAGGAAAAAGCTAAAAATTTCAGAATTGCACCGTGCAATGTGGAGATATTACTGTTTGTGCATTTACAATATTCATTGATTTTTGCCATTGAAAAACATGTTTTTCATATACCAGAAATGTTTGAAGCTACTGACTGAATGAAAGGAGCTGGCATCTCACTCTCTTTGAATCTTCTTTATCATGCTAGGATTAGCAGGAAAAAGCAAAAAATTTCAGAATTGCACCTTGCAATGTGGAGATATTACTGTTTGTGCATTTACAATATTCATTGATTTTTGCCATTGAAAAACATGTTTTTCATATACCAGAAATGTTTGAAGCTACTGACTGAATGAAAGGAGCTGGCATCTCACTCTCTTAGAATCTTCTTTATCATGCTAGGATTAACAGGAAAAAGCTAAAAATTTCAGAATTGCACCGTGCAATGTGGAGATATTACTGTTTGTGCATTTACAATATTCATTGATTTTTGCCATTGAAAAACATGTTTTTCATATACCAGAAATGTTTGAAGCTACTGACTGAATGAAAGGAGCTGGCATCTCACTCTCTTTGAATCTTCTTTATCATGCTAGGATTAACAGGAAAAAGCAAAAAATTTCAGAATTGCACCTTGCAATGTGGAGATATTACTGTTTGTGCATTTACAATATTCATTGATTTTTGCCATTGAAAAACATGTTTTTCATATACCAGAAATGTTTGAAGCTACTGACTGAATGAAAGGAGCTGGCATCTCACTCTCTTTGAATCTTCTTTATCATGCCAGGATTAGCAGGAAAAAGCAAAAAATTTCAGAATTGCACCTTGCAATGTGGAGATATTACTGTTTGTGCATTTACAATATTCATTGATTTTTGCCATTGAAAAACGTTTTTCATATACCAGAAATGTTTGAAGCTACTGACTGAATGAAAGGAGCTGGCATCTCACTCTCTTTGAATCTTCTTTATCATGCTAGGATTAACAGGAAAAAGCTAAAAATTTCAGAATTGCACCGTGCAATGTGGAGA
The DNA here is from genome assembly GCF_046119375.1 of Phyllobates terribilis. NCBI lineage: Eukaryota > Metazoa > Chordata > Amphibia > Anura > Dendrobatidae > Phyllobates > Phyllobates terribilis. The sequence goes on along the minus strand of NW_027363895.1, from coordinate 137,494 downwards.
TATTACTGTTTGTGCATTTACAATATTCATTGATTTTTGCCATTGAAAAACATGTTTTTCATATACCAGAAATGTTTGAAGCTACTGACTGAATGAAAGGAGCTGGCATCTCACTCTCTTTGAATCTTCTTTATCATGCTAGGATTAGCAGGAAAAAGCAAAAAATTTCAGAATTGCACCTTGCAATGTGGAGATATTACTGCTTGTGCATTTACAATATTCATTGATTTTTGCCATTGAAAAACATGTTTTTCATATACCAGAAATGTTTGAAGCTACTGACTGAATGAAAGGAGCTGGCATCTCACTCTGAATCTTCTTTATCATGCTAGGATTAACAGGAAAAAGCAAAAAATTTCAGAATTGCACCTTGCAATGTGGTGATATTACTGTTTGTGCATTTACAATATTCATTGATTTTTGCCATTGAAAAACATGTTTTTCATATACCAGAAATGTTTGAAGCTATTGACTGAATGAAGGGAGCTGGCATCTCACTCTCTTTGAATCTTCTTTATCATGCTAGGATTAACAGGAAAAAGCTAAAAATTTCAGAATTGCACCGTGCAATGTGGAGATATTACTGTTTGTGCATTTACAATATTCATTGATTTTTGCCATTGAAAAACATGTTTTTCATATACCAGAAATGTTTGAAGCTACTGACTGAATGAAAGGAGCTGGCATCTCACTCTCTTTGAATCTTCTTTATCATGCTAGGATTAGCAGGAAAAAGCAAAAAATTTCAGAATTGCACCTTGCAATGTGGAGATATTACTGCTTGTGCATTTACAATATTCATTGATTTTTGCCATTGAAAAACATGTTTTTCATATACCAGAAATGTTTGAAGCTACTGACTGAATGAAAGGAGCTGGCATCTCACTCTCTTTGAATCTTCTTTATCATGCTAGGATTAACAGGAAAAAGCAAAAAATTTCAGAATTGCACCTTGCAATGTGGTGATATTACTGTTTGTGCATTTACAATATTCATTGATTTTTGCCATTGAAAAACATGTTTTTCATATACCAGAAATGTTTGAAGCTATTGACTGAATGAAAGGAGCTGGCATCTCACTCTCTTTGAATCTTCTTTATCATGCTAGGATTAACAGGAAAAAGATAAAAATTTCAGAATTGCACCGTGCAATGTGGAGATATTACTGTTTGTGCATTTACAATATTCATTGATTTTTGCCATTGAAAAACATGTTTTTCATATACCAGAAATGTTTGAAGCTACTGACTGAATGAAAGGAGCTGGCATCTCACTCTCTTTGAATGTTCTTTATCATGCTAGGATTAGCAGGAAAAAGCAAAAAATTTCTGAATTGCACCTTGCAATGTGGAGATATTACTGTTTGTGCATTTACAATATTCATTGATTTTTGCCATTGAAAAACATGTTTTTCATATACCAGAAATGTTTGAAGCTACTGACTGAATGAAAGGAGCTGGCATCTCACTCTCTTTGAATCTTCTTTATCATGCTAGGATTAACAGGAAAAAGCTAAAAATTTCAGAATTGCACCGTGCAATGTGGAGATATTACTGTTTGTGCATTTACAATATTCATTGATTTTTGCCATTGAAAAACATGTTTTTCATATACCAGAAATGTTTGAAGCTACTGACTGAATGAAAGGAGCTGGCATCTCACTCTCTTTGAATCTTCTTTATCATGCTAGGATTAGCAGGAAAAAGCAAAAAATTTCAGAATTGCACCTTGCAATGTGGAGATATTACTGTTTGTGCATTTACAATATTCATTGATTTTTGCCATTGAAAAACATGTTTTTCATATACCAGAAATGTTTGAAGCTACTGACTGAATGAAAGAAGCTGGCATCTCACTCTCTTTGAATCTTCTTTATCATGCTAGGATTAACAGGAAAAAGCAAAAAATTTCAGAATTGCACCTTGCAATGTGGAGATATTACTGTTTGTGCATTTACAATATTCATTGATTTTTGCCATTGAAAAACATGTTTTTCATATACCAGAAATGTTTGAAGCTACTGACTGAATGAAAGGAGCTGGCATCTCACTCTCTTTGAATCTTCTTTATCATGCTAGGATTAGCAGGAAAAAGCAAAAAATTTCAGAATTGCACCTTGCAATGTGGAGATATTACTGTTTGTGCATTTACAATATTCATTGATTTTTGCCATTGAAAAACATGTTTTTCATATACCAGAAATGTTTGAAGCTACTGACTGAATGAAAGGAGCTGGCATCTCACTCTCTTTGAATCTTCTTTATCATGCTAGGATTAGCAGGAAAAAGCAAAAAATTTCAGAATTGCACCTTGCAATGTGGAGATATTACTGTTTGTGCATTTACAATATTCATTGATTTTTGCCATTGAAAAACATGTTTTTCATTTACCAGAAATGTTTGAAGCTACTGACTGAATGAAAGGAGCTGGCATCTCACTCTCTTTGAATCTTCTTTATCATGCTAGGATTAACAGGAAAAAGCAAAAAATTTCAGAATTGCACCTTGCAATGTGGAGATATTACTGTTTGTGCATTTACAATATTCATTGATTTTTGCCATTGAAAAACATGTTTTTCATATACCAGAAATGTTTGAAGCTACTGACTGAATGAAAGGAGCTGGCATCTCACTCTCTTTGAATCTTCTTTATCATGCCAGGATTAGCAGGAGAAAGCAAAAAATTTCAGAATTGCACCTTGCAATGTGGAGATATTACTGTTTGTGCATTTACAATATTCATTGATTTTTGCCATTGAAAAACGTTTTTCATATACCAGAAATGTTTGAAGCTACTGACTGAATGAAAGGAGCTGGCATCTCACTCTCTTTGAATCTTCTTTATCATGCTAGGATTAACAGGAAAAAGCTAAAAATTTCAGAATTGCACCGTGCAATGTGGAGATATTACTGTTTGTGCATTTACAATATTCATTGATTTTTGCCATTGAAAAACATGTTTTTCATATACCAGAAATGTTTGAAGCTACTGACTGAATGAAAGGAGCTGGCATCTCACTCTCTTTGAATCTTCTTTATCATGCTAGGATTAGCAGGAAAAAGCAAAAAATTTCAGAATTGCACCTTGCAATGTGGAGATATTACTGTTTGTGCATTTACAATATTCATTGATTTTTGCCATTGAAAAACATGTTTTTCATATACCAGAAATGTTTGAAGCTACTGACTGAATGAAAGGAGCTGGCATCTCACTCTCTTAGAATCTTCTTTATCATGCTAGGATTAACAGGAAAAAGCTAAAAATTTCAGAATTGCACCGTGCAATGTGGAGATATTACTGTTTGTGCATTTACAATATTCATTGATTTTTGCCATTGAAAAACATGTTTTTCATATACCAGAAATGTTTGAAGCTACTGACTGAATGAAAGGAGCTGGCATCTCACTCTCTTTGAATCTTCTTTATCATGCTAGGATTAACAGGAAAAAGCAAAAAATTTCAGAATTGCACCTTGCAATGTGGAGATATTACTGTTTGTGCATTTACAATATTCATTGATTTTTGCCATTGAAAAACATGTTTTTCATATACCAGAAATGTTTGAAGCTACTGACTGAATGAAAGGAGCTGGCATCTCACTCTCTTTGAATCTTCTTTATCATGCCAGGATTAGCAGGAAAAAGCAAAAAATTTCAGAATTGCACCTTGCAATGTGGAGATATTACTGTTTGTGCATTTACAATATTCATTGATTTTTGCCATTGAAAAACGTTTTTCATATACCAGAAATGTTTGAAGCTACTGACTGAATGAAAGGAGCTGGCATCTCACTCTCTTTGAATCTTCTTTATCATGCTAGGATTAACAGGAAAAAGCTAAAAATTTCAGAATTGCACCGTGCAATGTGGAGATATTACTGTTTGTGCATTTACAATATTCATTGATTTTTGCCATTGAAAAACATGTTTTTCATATACCAGAAATGTTTGAAGCTACTGACTGAATGAAAGGAGCTGGCATCTCACTCTCTTTGAATCTTCTTTATCATGCTAGGATTAGCAGGAAAAAGCAAAAAATTTCAGAATTGCACCTTGCAATGTGGAGATATTACTGCTTGTGCATTTACAATATTCATTGATTTTTGCCATTGAAAAACATGTTTTTCATATACCAGAAATGTTTGAAGCTACTGACTGAATGAAAGGAGCTGGCATCTCACTCTCTTTGAATCTTCTTTATCATGCTAGGATTAACAGGAAAAAGCAAAAAATTTCAGAATTGCACCTTGCAATGTGGTGATATTACTGTTTGTGCATTTACAATATTCATTGATTTTTGCCATTGAAAAACATGTTTTTCATATACCAGAAATGTTTGAAGCTATTGACTGAATGAAGGGAGCTGGCATCTCACTCTCTTTGAATCTTCTTTATCATGCTAGGATTAACAGGAAAAAGCTAAAAATTTCAGAATTGCACCGTGCAATGTGGAGATATTACTGTTTGTGCATTTACAATATTCATTGATTTTTGCCATTGAAAAACATGTTTTTCATATACCAGAAATGTTTGAAGCTACTGACTGAATGAAAGGAGCTGGCATCTCACTCTCTTTGAATGTTCTTTATCATGCTAGGATTAGCAGGAAAAAGCAAAAAATTTCTGAATTGCACCTTGCAATGTGGAGATATTACTGTTTGTGCATTTACAATATTCATTGATTTTTGCCATTGAAAAACATGTTTTTCATATACCAGAAATGTTTGAAGCTACTGACTGAATGAAAGGAGCTGGCATCTCACTCTCTTTGAATCTTCTTTATCATGCTAGGATTAACAGGAAAAAGCTAAAAATTTCAGAATTGCACCGTGCAATGTGGAGATATTACTGTTTGTGCATTTACAATATTCATTGATTTTTGCCATTGAAAAACATGTTTTTCATATACCAGAAATGTTTGAAGCTACTGACTGAATGAAAGGAGCTGGCATCTCACTCTCTTTGAATCTTCTTTATCATGCTAGGATTAGCAGGAAAAAGCAAAAAATTTCAGAATTGCACCTTGCAATGTGGAGATATTACTGTTTGTGCATTTACAATATTCATTGATTTTTGCCATTGAAAAACATGTTTTTCATATACCAGAAATGTTTGAAGCTACTGACTGAATGAAAGGAGCTGGCATCTCACTCTCTTTGAATCTTCTTTATCATGCCAGGATTAGCAGGAAAAAGCAAAAAATTTCAGAATTGCACCTTGCAATGTGGAGATATTACTGTTTGTGCATTTACAATATTCATTGATTTTTGCCATTGAAAAACGTTTTTCATATACCAGAAATGTTTGAAGCTACTGACTGAATGAAAGGAGCTGGCATCTCACTCTCTTTGAATCTTCTTTATCATGCTAGGATTAACAGGAAAAAGCTAAAAATTTCAGAATTGCACCGTGCAATGTGGAGATATTACTGTTTGTGCATTTACAATATTCATTGATTTTTGCCATTGAAAAACATGTTTTTCATATACCAGAAATGTTTGAAGCTACTGACTGAATGAAAGGAGCTGGCATCTCACTCTCTTTGAATCTTCTTTATCATGCTAGGATTAGCAGGAAAAAGCAAAAAATTTCAGAATTGCACCTTGCAATGTGGAGATATTACTGTTTGTGCATTTACAATATTCATTGATTTTTGCCATTGAAAAACATGTTTTTCATATACCAGAAATGTTTGAAGCTACTGACTGAATGAAAGGAGCTGGCATCTCACTCTCTTAGAATCTTCTTTATCATGCTAGGATTAACAGGAAAAAGCTAAAAATTTCAGAATTGCACCGTGCAATGTGGAGATATTACTGTTTGTGCATTTACAATATTCATTGATTTTTGCCATTGAAAAACATGTTTTTCATATACCAGAAATGTTTGAAGCTACTGACTGAATGAAAGGAGCTGGCATCTCACTCTCTTTGAATCTTCTTTATCATGCTAGGATTAACAGGAAAAAGCAAAAAATTTCAGAATTGCACCTTGCAATGTGGAGATATTACTGTTTGTGCATTTACAATATTCATTGATTTTTGCCATTGAAAAACATGTTTTTCATATACCAGAAATGTTTGAAGCTACTGACTGAATGAAAGGAGCTGGCATCTCACTCTCTTTGAATCTTCTTTATCATGCCAGGATTAGCAGGAAAAAGCAAAAAATTTCAGAATTGCACCTTGCAATGTGGAGATATTACTGTTTGTGCATTTACAATATTCATTGATTTTTGCCATTGAAAAACGTTTTTCATATACCAGAAATGTTTGAAGCTACTGACTGAATGAAAGGAGCTGGCATCTCACTCTCTTTGAATCTTCTTTATCATGCTAGGATTAACAGGAAAAAGCTAAAAATTTCAGAATTGCACCGTGCAATGTGGAGATATTACTGTTTGTGCATTTACAATATTCATTGATTTTTGCCATTGAAAAACATGTTTTTCATATACCAGAAATGTTTGAAGCTACTGACTGAATGAAAGGAGCTGGCATCTCACTCTCTTTGAATCTTCTTTATCATGCTAGGATTAGCAGGAAAAAGCAAAAAATTTCAGAATTGCACCTTGCAATGTGGAGATATTACTGCTTGTGCATTTACAATATTCATTGATTTTTGCCATTGAAAAACATGTTTTTCATATACCAGAAATGTTTGAAGCTACTGACTGAATGAAAGGAGCTGGCATCTCACTCTCTTTGAATCTTCTTTATCATGCTAGGATTAACAGGAAAAAGCAAAAAATTTCAGAATTGCACCTTGCAATGTGGTGATATTACTGTTTGTGCATTTACAATATTCATTGATTTTTGCCATTGAAAAACATGTTTTTCATATACCAGAAATGTTTGAAGCTATTGACTGAATGAAGGGAGCTGGCATCTCACTCTCTTTGAATCTTCTTTATCATGCTAGGATTAACAGGAAAAAGCTAAAAATTTCAGAATTGCACCGTGCAATGTGGAGATATTACTGTTTGTGCATTTACAATATTCATTGATTTTTGCCATTGAAAAACATGTTTTTCATATACCAGAAATGTTTGAAGCTACTGACTGAATGAAAGGAGCTGGCATCTCACTCTCTTTGAATGTTCTTTATCATGCTAGGATTAGCAGGAAAAAGCAAAAAATTTATGAATTGCACCTTGCAATGTGGAGATATTACTGTTTGTGCATTTACAATATTCATTGATTTTTGCCATTGAAAAACATGTTTTTCATATACCAGAAATGTTTGAAGCTACTGACTGAATGAAAGGAGCTGGCATCTCACTCTCTTTGAATCTTCTTTATCATGCTAGGATTAACAGGAAAAAGCTAAAAATTTCAGAATTGCACCGTGCAATGTGGAGATATTACTGTTTGTGCATTTACAATATTCATTGATTTTTGCCATTGAAAAACATGTTTTTCATATACCAGAAATGTTTGAAGCTACTGACTGAATGAAAGGAGCTGGCATCTCACTCTCTTTGAATCTTCTTTATCATGCTAGGATTAGCAGGAAAAAGCAAAAAATTTCAGAATTGCACCTTGCAATGTGGAGATATTACTGTTTGTGCATTTACAATATTCATTGATTTTTGCCATTGAAAAACGTTTTTCATATACCAGAAATGTTTGAAGCTACTGACTGAATGAAAGGAGCTGGCATCTCACTCTCTTTGAATCTTCTTTATCATGCTAGGATTAGCAGGAAAAAGCAAAAAATTTCAGAATTGCACCTTGCAATGTGGAGATATTACTGTTTGTGCATTTACAATATTCATTGATTTTTGCCATTGAAAAACGTTTTTCATATACCAGAAATGTTTGAAGCTACTGACTGAATGAAAGGAGCTGGCATCTCACTCTCTTTGAATCTTCTTTATCATGCTAGGATTAGCAGGAAAAAGCAAAAAATTTCAGAATTGCACCTTGCAATGTGGAGATATTACTGTTTGTGCATTTACAATATTCATTGATTTTTGCCATTGAAAAACATGTTTTTCATATACCAGAAATGTTTGAAGCTACTGACTGAATGAAAGGAGCTGGCATCTCACTCTCTTTGAATCTTCTTTATCATGCTAGGATTAGCAGGAAAAAGCAAAAAATTTCAGAATTGCACCTTGCAATGTGGAGATATTACTGTTTGTGCATTTACAATATTCATTGATTTTTGCCATTGAAAAACATGTTTTTCATATACCAGAAATGTTTGAAGCTACTGACTGAATGAAAGGAGCTGGCATCTCACTCTCTTTGAATCTTCTTTATCATGCTAGGATTAACAGGAAAAAGCAAAAAATTTCAGAATTGCACCTTGCAATGTGGAGATATTACTGTTTGTGCATTTACAATATTCATTGATTTTTGCCATTGAAAAACATGTTTTTCATATACCAGAAATGTTTGAAGCTACTGACTGAATGAAAGGAGCTGGCATCTCACTCTCTTTGAATCTTCTTTATCATGCCAGGATTAGCAGGAAAAAGCAAAAAATTTCAGAATTGCACCTTGCAATGTGGAGATATTACTGTTTGTGCATTTACAATATTCATTGATTTTTGCCATTGAAAAACGTTTTTCATATACCAGAAATGTTTGAAGCTACTGACTGAATGAAAGGAGCTGGCATCTCACTCTCTTTGAATCTTCTTTATCATGCTAGGATTAACAGGAAAAAGCAAAAAATTTCAGAATTGCACCTTGCAATGTGGTGATATTACTGTTTGTGCATTTACAATATTCATTGATTTTTGCCATTGAAAAACATGTTTTTCATATACCAGAAATGTTTGAAGCTATTGACTGAATGAAGGGAGCTGGCATCTCACTCTCTTTGAATCTTCTTTATCATGCTAGGATTAACAGGAAAAAGCTAAAAATTTCAGAATTGCACCGTGCAATGTGGAGATATTACTGTTTGTGCATTTACAATATTCATTGATTTTTGCCATTGAAAAACATGTTTTTCATATACCAGAAATGTTTGAAGCTACTGACTGAATGAAAGGAGCTGGCATCTCACTCTCTTTGAATGTTCTTTATCATGCTAGGATTAGCAGGAAAAAGCAAAAAATTTATGAATTGCACCTTGCAATGTGGAGATATTACTGTTTGTGCATTTACAATATTCATTGATTTTTGCCATTGAAAAACATGTTTTTCATATACCAGAAATGTTTGAAGCTACTGACTGAATGAAAGGAGCTGGCATCTCACTCTCTTTGAATCTTCTTTATCATGCTAGGATTAACAGGAAAAAGCTAAAAATTTCAGAATTGCACCGTGCAATGTGGAGATATTACTGTTTGTGCATTTACAATATTCATTGATTTTTGCCATTGAAAAACATGTTTTTCATATACCAGAAATGTTTGAAGCTACTGACTGAATGAAAGGAGCTGGCATCTCACTCTCTTTGAATCTTCTTTATCATGCTAGGATTAGCAGGAAAAAGCAAAAAATTTCAGAATTGCACCTTGCAATGTGGAGATATTACTGTTTGTGCATTTACAATATTCATTGATTTTTGCCATTGAAAAACGTTTTTCATATACCAGAAATGTTTGAAGCTACTGACTGAATGAAAGGAGCTGGCATCTCACTCTCTTTGAATCTTCTTTATCATGCTAGGATTAGCAGGAAAAAGCAAAAAATTTCAGAATTGCACCTTGCAATGTGGAGATATTACTGTTTGTGCATTTACAATATTCATTGATTTTTGCCATTGAAAAACGTTTTTCATATACCAGAAATGTTTGAAGCTACTGACTGAATGAAAGGAGCTGGCATCTCACTCTCTTTGAATCTTCTTTATCATGCTAGGATTAGCAGGAAAAAGCAAAAAATTTCAGAATTGCACCTTGCAATGTGGAGATATTACTGTTTGTGCATTTACAATATTCATTGATTTTTGCCATTGAAAAACATGTTTTTCATATACCAGAAATGTTTGAAGCTACTGACTGAATGAAAGGAGCTGGCATCTCACTCTCTTTGAATCTTCTTTATCATGCTAGGATTAGCAGGAAAAAGCAAAAAATTTCAGAATTGCACCTTGCAATGTGGAGATATTACTGTTTGTGCATTTACAATATTCATTGATTTTTGCCATTGAAAAACATGTTTTTCATATACCAGAAATGTTTGAAGCTACTGACTGAATGAAAGGAGCTGGCATCTCACTCTCTTTGAATCTTCTTTATCATGCTAGGATTAACAGGAAAAAGCAAAAAATTTCAGAATTGCACCTTGCAATGTGGAGATATTACTGTTTGTGCATTTACAATATTCATTGATTTTTGCCATTGAAAAACATGTTTTTCATATACCAGAAATGTTTGAAGCTACTGACTGAATGAAAGGAGCTGGCATCTCACTCTCTTTGAATCTTCTTTATCATGCCAGGATTAGCAGGAAAAAGCAAAAAATTTCAGAATTGCACCTTGCAATGTGGAGATATTACTGTTTGTGCATTTACAATATTCATTGATTTTTGCCATTGAAAAACGTTTTTCATATACCAGAAATGTTTGAAGCTACTGACTGAATGAAAGGAGCTGGCATCTCACTCTCTTTGAATCTTCTTTATCATGCTAGGATTAACAGGAAAAAGCTAAAAATTTCAGAATTGCACCGTGCAATGTGGAGATATTACTGTTTGTGCATTTACAATATTCATTGATTTTTGCTATTGAAAAACATGTTTTTCATATACCAGAAATGTTTGAAGCTACTGACTGAATGAAAGGAGCTGGCATCTCACTCTCTTTGAATCTTCTTTATCATGCTAGGATTAGCAGGAAAAAGCAAAAAATTTCAGAATTGCACCTTGCAATGTGGAGATATTACTGTTTGTGCATTTACAATATTCATTGATTTTTGCCATTGAAAAACATGTTTTTCATATACCAGAAATGTTTGAAGCTACTGACTGAATGAAAGGAGCTGGCATCTCACTCTCTTAGAATCTTCTTTATCATGCTAGGATTAACAGGAAAAAGCTAAAAATTTCAGAATTGCACCGTGCAATGTGGAGATATTACTGTTTGTGCATTTACAATATTCATTGATTTTTGCCATTGAAAAACATGTTTTTCATATACCAGAAATGTTTGAAGCTACTGACTGAATGAAAGGAGCTGGCATCTCACTCTCTTTGAATCTTCTTTATCATGCTAGGATTAACAGGAAAAAGCAAAAAATTTCAGAATTGCACCTTGCAATGTGGAGATATTACTGTTTGTGCATTTACAATATTCATTGATTTTTGCCATTGAAAAACATGTTTTTCATATACCAGAAATGTTTGAAGCTACTGACTGAATGAAAGGAGCTGGCATCTCACTCTCTTTGAATCTTCTTTATCATGCCAGGATTAGCAGGAAAAAGCAAAAAATTTCAGAATTGCACCTTGCAATGTGGAGATATTACTGTTTGTGCATTTACAATATTCATTGATTTTTGCCATTGAAAAACGTTTTTCATATACCAGAAATGTTTGAAGCTACTGACTGAATGAAAGGAGCTGGCATCTCACTCTCTTTGAATCTTCTTTATCATGCTAGGATTAACAGGAAAAAGCTAAAAATTTCAGAATTGCACCGTGCAATGTGGAGATATTACTGTTTGTGCATTTACAATATTCATTGATTTTTGCCATTGAAAAACATGTTTTTCATATACCAGAAATGTTTGAAGCTACTGACTGAATGAAAGGAGCTGGCATCTCACTCTCTTTGAATCTTCTTTATCATGCTAGGATTAGCAGGAAAAAGCAAAAAATTTCAGAATTGCACCTTGCAATGTGGAGATATTACTGCTTGTGCATTTACAATATTCATTGATTTTTGCCATTGAAAAACATGTTTTTCATATACCAGAAATGTTTGAAGCTACTGACTGAATGAAAGGAGCTGGCATCTCACTCTCTTTGAATCTTCTTTATCATGCTAGGATTAACAGGAAAAAGCAAAAAATTTCAGAATTGCACCGTGCAATGTGGAGATATTACTGTTTGTGCATTTACAATATTCATTGATTTTTGCCATTGAAAAACATGTTTTTCATATACCAGAAATGTTTGAAGCTACTGACTGAATGAAAGGAGCTGGCATCTCACTCTCTTTGAATGTTCTTTATCATGCTAGGATTAGCAGGAAAAAGCAAAAAATTTCTGAATTGCACCTTGCAATGTGGAGATATTACTGTTTGTGCATTTACAATATTCATTGATTTTTGCCATTGAAAAACATGTTTTTCATATACCAGAAATGTTTGAAGCTACTGACTGAATGAAAGAAGCTGGCATCTCACTCTCTTTGAATCTTCTTTATCATGCTAGGATTAACAGGAAAAAGCAAAAAATTTCAGAATTGCACCTTGCAATGTGGAGATATTACTGTTTGTGCATTTACAATATTCATTGATTTTTGCCATTGAAAAACATGTTTTTCATATACCAGAAATGTTTGAAGCTACTGACTGAATGAAAGGAGCTGGCATCTCACTCTCTTTGAATCTTCTTTATCATGCTAGGATTAGCAGGAAAAAGCAAAAAATTTCAGAATTGCACCTTGCAATGTGGAGATATTACTGTTTGTGCATTTACAATATTCATTGATTTTTGCCATTGAAAAACATGTTTTTCATATACCAGAAATGTTTGAAGCTACTGACTGAATGAAAGGAGCTGGCATCTCACTCTCTTTGAATCTTCTTTATCATGCTAGGATTAACAGGAAAAAGCAAAAAATTTCAGAATTGCACCTTGCAATGTGGAGATATTACTGTTTGTGCATTTACAATATTCATTGATTTTTGCCATTGAAAAACATGTTTTTCATATACCAGAAATGTTTGAAGCTACTGACTGAATGAAAGGAGCTGGCATCTCACTCTCTTTGAATCTTCTTTATCATGCTAGGATTAACAGGAAAAAGCTAAAAATTTCAGAATTGCACCGTGCAATGTGGAGATATTACTGTTTGTGCATTTACAATATTCATTGATTTTTGCCATTGAAAAACATGTTTTTCATATACCAGAAATGTTTGAAGCTACTGACTGAATGAAAGGAGCTGGCATCTCACTCTCTTTGAATCTTCTTTATCATGCTAGGATTAGCAGGAAAAAGCAAAAAATTTCAGAATTGCACCTTGCAATGTGGAGATATTACTGTTTGTGCATTTACAATATTCATTGATTTTTGCCATTGAAAAACATGTTTTTCATATACCAGAAATGTTTGAAGCTACTGACTGAATGAAAGGAGCTGGCATCTCACTCTCTTTGAATCTTCTTTATCATGCTAGGATTAGCAGGAAAAAGCAAAAAATTTCAGAATTGCACCTTGCAATGTGGAGATATTACTGTTTGTGCATTTACAATATTCATTGATTTTTGCCATTGAAAAACATGTTTTTCATATACCAGAAATGTTTGAAGCTACTGACTGAATGAAAGGAGCTGGCATCTCACTCTCTTTGAATCTTCTTTATCATGCTAGGATTAACAGGAAAAAGCAAAAAATTTCAGAATTGCACCTTGCAATGTGGAGATATTACTGTTTGTGCATTTACAATATTCATTGATTTTTGCCATTGAAAAACATGTTTTTCATATACCAGAAATGTTTGAAGCTACTGACTGAATGAAAGGAGCTGGCATCTCACTCTCTTTGAATCTTCTTTATCATGCTAGGATTAACAGGAAAAAGCAAAAAATTTCAGAATTGCACCGTGCAATGTGGAGATATTACTGTTTGTGCATTTACAATATTCATTGATTTTTGCCATTGAAAAACATGTTTTTCATATACCAGAAATGTTTGAAGCTACTGACTGAATGAAAGGAGCTGGCATCTCACTCTCTTTGAATCTTCTTTATCATGCTAGGATTAACAGGAAAAAGCTAAAAATTTCAGAATTCCACTGTGCAATGTGGAGATATTACTGTTTGTGCATTTACAATATTCATTGATTTTTGCCATTGAAAAACATGTTTTTCATATACCAGAAATGTTTGAAGCTACTGACTGAATGAAAGGAGCTGGCATCTCACTCTCTTTGAATCTTCTTTATCATGCTAGGATTAACAGGAAAAAGCTAAAAATTTCAGAATTGCACCGTGCAATGTGGAGATATTACTGTTTGTGCATTTACAATATTCATTGATTTTTGCCATTGAAAAACATGTTTTTCATATACCAGAAATGTTTGAAGCTACTGACTGAATGAAAGGAGCTGGCATCTCACTCTCTTTTTATCTTCTTTATCATGCTAGGATTAACAGGAAAAAGCTAAAAATTTCAGAATTGCACCGTGCAATGTGGAGATATTACTGTTTGTGCATTTACAATATTCATTGATTTTTGCCATTGAAAAACATGTTTTTCATATACCAGAAATGTTTGAAGCTACTGACTGAATGAAAGGAGCTGGCATCTCACTCTCTTTGAATCTTCTTTATCATGCTAGGATTAGCAGGAAAAAGCAAAAAATTTCAGAATTGCACCTTGCAATGTGGAGATATTACTGTTTGTGCATTTACAATATTCATTGATTTTTGCCATTGAAAAACATGTTTTTCATATACCAGAAATGTTTGAAGCTACTGACTGAATGAAAGGAGCTGGCATCTCACTCTCTTTGAATCTTCTTTATCATGCTAGGATTAACAGGAAAAAGCTAAAAATTTCAGAATTGCACCGTGCAATGTGGAGATATTACTGTTTGTGCATTTACAATATTCATTGATTTTTGCCATTGAAAAACATGTTTTTCATATACCAGAAATGTTTGAAGCTACTGACTGAATGAAAGGAGCTGGCATCTCACTCTCTTTGAATCTTCTTTATCATGCTAGGATTAGCAGGAAAAAGCAAAAAATTTCAGAATTGCACCTTGCAATGTGGAGATATTACTGTTTGTGCATTTACAATATTCATTGATTTTTGCCATTGAAAAACATGTTTTTCATATACCAGAAATGTTTGAAGCTACTGACTGAATGAAAGGAGCTGGCATCTCACTCTTAGAATCTTCTTTATCATGCTAGGATTAACAGGAAAAAGCTAAAAATTTCAGAATTGCACCGTGCAATGTGGAGATATTACTGTTTGTGCATTTACAATATTCATTGATTTTTGCCATTGAAAAACATGTTTTTCATATACCAGAAATGTTTGAAGCTACTGACTGAATGAAAGGAGCTGGCATCTCACTCTCTTTGAATCTTCTTTATCATGCTAGGATTAGCAGGAAAAAGCAAAAAATTTCAGAATTGCACCTTGCAATGTGGAGATATTACTGTTTGTGCATTTACAATATTCATTGATTTTTGCCATTGAAAAACATGTTTTTCATATACCAGAAATGTTTGAAGCTACTGACTGAATGAAAGGAGCTGGCATCTCACTCTCTTTGAATCTTCTTTATCATGCTAGGATTAGCAGGAAAAAGCAAAAAATTTCAGAATTGCACCTTGCAATGTGGAGATATTACTGTTTGTGCATTTACAATATTCATTGATTTTTGCCATTGAAAAACATGTTTTTCATATACCAGAAATGTTTGAAGCTACTGACTGAATGAAAGGAGCTGGCATCTCACTCTCTTTGAATCTTCTTTATCATGCTAGGATTAACAGGAAAAAGCAAAAAATTTCAGAATTGCACCTTGCAATGTGGAGATATTACTGTTTGTGCATTTACAATATTCATTGATTTTTGCCATTGAAAAACATGTTTTTCATATACCAGAAATGTTTGAAGCTACTGACTGAATGAAAGGAGCTGGCATCTCACTCTCTTTGAATCTTCTTTATCATGCCAGGATTAGCAGGAAAAAGCAAAAAATTTCAGAATTGCACCTTGCAATGTGGAGATATTACTGTTTGTGCATTTACAATATTCATTGATTTTTGCCATTGAAAAACGTTTTTCATATACCAGAAATGTTTGAAGCTACTGACTGAATGAAAGGAGCTGGCATCTCACTCTCTTTGAATCTTCTTTATCATGCTAGGATTAACAGGAAAAAGCTAAAAATTTCAGAATTGCACCGTGCAATGTGGAGATATTACTGTTTGTGCATTTACAATATTCATTGATTTTTGCCATTGAAAAACATGTTTTTCATATACCAGAAATGTTTGAAGCTACTGACTGAATGAAAGGAGCTGGCATCTCACTCTCTTTGAATCTTCTTTATCATGCTAGGATTAGCAGGAAAAAGCAAAAAATTTCAGAATTGCACCTTGCAATGTGGAGATATTACTGCTTGTGCATTTACAATATTCATTGATTTTTGCCATTGAAAAACATGTTTTTCATATACCAGAAATGTTTGAAGCTACTGACTGAATGAAAGGAGCTGGCATCTCACTCTCTTTGAATCTTCTTTATCATGCTAGGATTAACAGGAAAAAGCAAAAAATTTCAGAATTGCACCTTGCAATGTGGTGATATTACTGTTTGTGCATTTACAATATTCATTGATTTTTGCCATTGAAAAACATGTTTTTCATATACCAGAAATGTTTGAAGCTATTGACTGAATGAAAGGAGCTGGCATCTCACTCTCTTTGAATCTTCTTTATCATGCTAGGATTAACAGGAAAAAGATAAAAATTTCAGAATTGCACCGTGCAATGTGGAGATATTACTGTTTGTGCATTTACAATATTCATTGATTTTTGCCATTGAAAAACATGTTTTTCATATACCAGAAATGTTTGAAGCTACTGACTGAATGAAAGGAGCTGGCATCTCACTCTCTTTGAATGTTCTTTATCATGCTAGGATTAGCAGGAAAAAGCAAAAAATTTCTGAATTGCACCTTTGCAATGTGGAGATATTACTGTTTGTGCATTTACAATATTCATTGATTTTTGCCATTGAAAAACATGTTTTTCATATACCAGAAATGTTTGAAGCTACTGACTGAATGAAAGGAGCTGGCATCTCACTCTCTTTGAATCTTCTTTATCATGCTAGGATTAACAGGAAAAAGCTAAAAATTTCAGAATTGCACCGTGCAATGTGGAGATATTACTGTTTGTGCATTTACAATATTCATTGATTTTTGCCATTGAAAAACATGTTTTTCATATACCAGAAATGTTTGAAGCTACTGACTGAATGAAAGGAGCTGGCATCTCACTCTCTTTGAATCTTCTTTATCATGCTAGGATTAGCAGGAAAAAGCAAAAAATTTCAGAATTGCACCTTGCAATGTGGAGATATTACTGTTTGTGCATTTACAATATTCATTGATTTTTGCCATTGAAAAACATGTTTTTCATATACCAGAAATGTTTGAAGCTACTGACTGAATGAAAGAAGCTGGCATCTCACTCTCTTTGAATCTTCTTTATCATGCTAGGATTAACAGGAAAAAGCAAAAAATTTCAGAATTGCACCTTGCAATGTGGAGATATTACTGTTTGTGCATTTACAATATTCATTGATTTTTGCCATTGAAAAACATGTTTTTCATATACCAGAAATGTTTGAAGCTACTGACTGAATGAAAGGAGCTGGCATCTCACTCTCTTTGAATCTTCTTTATCATGCTAGGATTAACAGGAAAAAGCAAAAAATTTCAGAATTGCACCTTGCAATGTGGAGATATTACTGTTTGTGCATTTACAATATTCATTGATTTTTGCCATTGAAAAACATGTTTTTCATATACCAGAAATGTTTGAAGCTACTGACTGAATGAAAGGAGCTGGCATCTCACTCTCTTTGAATCTTCTTTATCATGCCAGGATTAGCAGGAAAAAGCAAAAAATTTCAGAATTGCACCTTGCAATGTGGAGATATTACTGTTTGTGCATTTACAATATTCATTGATTTTTGCCATTGAAAAACGTTTTTCATATACCAGAAATGTTTGAAGCTACTGACTGAATGAAAGGAGCTGGCATCTCACTCTCTTTGAATCTTCTTTATCATGCTAGGATTAACAGGAAAAAGCTAAAAATTTCAGAATTGCACCGTGCAATGTGGAGATATTACTGTTTGTGCATTTACAATATTCATTGATTTTTGCCATTGAAAAACATGTTTTTCATATACCAGAAATGTTTGAAGCTACTGACTGAATGAAAGGAGCTGGCATCTCACTCTCTTTGAATCTTCTTTATCATGCTAGGATTAGCAGGAAAAAGCAAAAAATTTCAGAATTGCACCTTGCAATGTGGAGATATTACTGCTTGTGCATTTACAATATTCATTGATTTTTGCCATTGAAAAACATGTTTTTCATATACCAGAAATGTTTGAAGCTACTGACTGAATGAAAGGAGCTGGCATCTCACTCTCTTTGAATCTTCTTTATCATGCTAGGATTAGCAGGAAAAAGCAAAAAATTTCAGAATTGCACCTTGCAATGTGGAGATATTACTGTTTGTGCATTTACAATATTCATTGATTTTTGCCATTGAAAAACATGTTTTTCATATACCAGAAATGTTTGAAGCTACTGACTGAATGAAAGGAGCTGGCATCTCACTCTCTTTGAATCTTCTTTATCATGCTAGGATTAACAGGAAAAAGCAAAAAATTTCAGAATTGCACCTTGCAATGTGGAGATATTACTGTTTGTGCATTTACAATATTCATTGATTTTTGCCATTGAAAAACATGTTTTTCATATACCAGAAATGTTTGAAGCTACTGACTGAATGAAAGGAGCTGGCATCTCACTCTCTTTGAATCTTCTTTATCATGCCAGGATTAGCAGGAAAAAGCAAAAAATTTCAGAATTGCACCTTGCAATGTGGAGATATTACTGTTTGTGCATTTACAATATTCATTGATTTTTGCCATTGAAAAACGTTTTTCATATACCAGAAATGTTTGAAGCTACTGACTGAATGAAAGGAGCTGGCATCTCACTCTCTTTGAATCTTCTTTATCATGCTAGGATTAACAGGAAAAAGCTAAAAATTTCAGAATTGCACCGTGCAATGTGGAGATATTACTGTTTGTGCATTTACAATATTCATTGATTTTTGCCATTGAAAAACATGTTTTTCATATACCAGAAATGTTTGAAGCTACTGACTGAATGAAAGGAGCTGGCATCTCACTCTCTTTGAATCTTCTTTATCATGCTAGGATTAGCAGGAAAAAGCAAAAAATTTCAGAATTGCACCTTGCAATGTGGAGATATTACTGCTTGTGCATTTACAATATTCATTGATTTTTGCCATTGAAAAACATGTTTTTCATATACCAGAAATGTTTGAAGCTACTGACTGAATGAAAGGAGCTGGCATCTCACTCTCTTTGAATCTTCTTTATCATGCTAGGATTAACAGGAAAAAGCAAAAAATTTCAGAATTGCACCTTGCAATGTGGTGATATTACTTTGTGCATTTACAATATTCATTGATTTTTGCCATTGAAAAACATGTTTTTCATATACCAGAAATGTTTGAAGCTATTGACTGAATGAAAGGAGCTGGCATCTCACTCTCTTTGAATCTTCTTTATCATGCTAGGATTAACAGGAAAAAGCTAAAAATTTCAGAATTGCACCGTGCAATGTGGAGATATTACTGTTTGTGCATTTACAATATTCATTGATTTTTGCCATTGAAAAACATGTTTTTCATATACCAGAAATGTTTGAAGCTACTGACTGAATGAAAGGAGCTGGCATCTCACTCTCTTTGAATCTTCCTTATCATGCTAGGATTAGCAGGAAAAAGCAAAAAATTTCAGAATTGCACCTTGCAATGTGGAGATATTACTGCTTGTGCATTTACAATATTCATTGATTTTTGCCATTGAAAAACATGTTTTTCATATACCAGAAATGTTTGAAGCTACTGACTGAATGAAAGGAGCTGGCATCTCACTCTCTTTGAATCTTCTTTATCATGCTAGGATTAACAGGAAAAAGCAAAAAATTTCAGAATTGCACCTTGCAATGTGGAGATATTACTGTTTGTGCATTTACAATATTCATTGATTTTTGCCATTGAAAAACATGTTTTTCATATACCAGAAATGTTTGAAGCTACTGACTGAATGAAAGGAGCTGGCATCTCACTCTCTTTGAATCTTCTTTATCATGCCAGGATTAGCAGGAAAAAGCAAAAAATTTCAGAATTGCACCTTGCAATGTGGAGATATTACTGTTTGTGCATTTACAATATTCATTGATTTTTGCCATTGAAAAACGTTTTTCATATACCAGAAATGTTTGAAGCTACTGACTGAATGAAAGGAGCTGGCATCTCACTCTCTTTGAATCTTTATCATGCTAGGATTAACAGGAAAAAGCTAAAAATTTCAGAATTGCACCGTGCAATGTGGAGATATTACTGTTTGTGCATTTACAATATTCATTGATTTTTGCCATTGAAAAACATGTTTTTCATATACCAGAAATGTTTGAAGCTACTGACTGAATGAAAGGAGCTGGCATCTCACTCTCTTTGAATCTTCCTTATCATGCTAGGATTAGCAGGAAAAAGCAAAAAATTTCAGAATTGCACCTTGCAATGTGGAGATATTACTGCTTGTGCATTTACAATATTCATTGATTTTTGCCATTGAAAAACATGTTTTTCATATACCAGAAATGTTTGAAGCTACTGACTGAATGAAAGGAGCTGGCATCTCACTCTCTTTGAATCTTCTTTATCATGCTAGGATTAACAGGAAAAAGCAAAAAATTTCAGAATTGCACCTTGCAATGTGGTGATATTACTGTTTGTGCATTTACAATATTCATTGATTTTTGCCATTGAAAAACATGTTTTTCATATACCAGAAATGTTTGAAGCTATTGACTGAATGAAAGGAGCTGGCATCTCACTCTCTTTGAATCTTCTTTATCATGCTAGGATTAACAGGAAAAAGCTAAAAATTTCAGAATTGCACCGTGCAATGTGGAGATATTACTGTTTGTGCATTTACAATATTCATTGATTTTTGCCATTGAAAAACATGTTTTTCATATACCAGAAATGTTTGAAGCTACTGACTGAATGAAAGGAGCTGGCATCTCACTCTCTTTGAATCTTCTTTATCATGCTAGGATTAACAGGAAAAAGCAAAAAATTTCAGAATTGCACCTTGCAATGTGGTGATATTACTGTTTGTGCATTTACAATATTCATTGATTTTTGCCATTGAAAAACATGTTTTTCATATACCAGAAATGTTTGAAGCTATTGACTGAATGAAAGGAGCTGGCATCTCACTCTCTTTGAATCTTCTTTATCATGCTAGGATTAACAGGAAAAAGCTAAAAATTTCAGAATTGCACCGTGCAATGTGGAGATATTACTGTTTGTGCATTTACAATATTCATTGATTTTTGCCATTGAAAAACATGTTTTTCATATACCAGAAATGTTTGAAGCTACTGACTGAATGAAAGGAGCTGGCATCTCACTCTCTTTGAATCTTCTTTATCATGCTAGGATTAACAGGAAAAAGCTAAAAATTTCAGAATTGCACCGTGCAATGTGGAGATATTACTGTTTGTGCATTTACAATATTCATTGATTTTTGCCATTGAAAAACATGTTTTTCATATACCAGAAATGTTTGAAGCTACTGACTGAATGAAAGGAGCTGGCATCTCACTCTCTTTGAATCTTCTTTATCATGCTAGGATTAGCAGGAAAAAGCAAAAAATTTCAGAATTGCACCTTGCAATGTGGAGATATTACTGTTTGTGCATTTACAATATTCATTGATTTTTGCCATTGAAAAACATGTTTTTCATATACCAGAAATGTTTGAAGCTACTGACTGAATGAAAGAAGCTGGCATCTCACTCTCTTTGAATCTTCTTTATCATGCTAGGATTAACAGGAAAAAGCAAAAAATTTCAGAATTGCACCTTGCAATGTGGAGATATTACTGTTTGTGCATTTACAATATTCATTGATTTTTGCCATTGAAAAACATGTTTTTCATATACCAGAAATGTTTGAAGCTACTGACTGAATGAAAGGAGCTGGCATCTCACTCTCTTTGAATCTTCTTTATCATGCTAGGATTAGCAGGAAAAAGCAAAAAATTTCAGAATTGCACCTTGCAATGTGGAGATATTACTGTTTGTGCATTTACAATATTCATTGATTTTTGCCATTGAAAAACATGTTTTTCATATACCAGAAATGTTTGAAGCTACTGACTGAATGAAAGGAGCTGGCATCTCACTCTCTTTGAATCTTCTTTATCATGCTAGGATTAACAGGAAAAAGCAAAAAATTTCAGAATTGCACCTTGCAATGTGGAGATATTACTGTTTGTGCATTTACAATATTCATTGATTTTTGCCATTGAAAAACATGTTTTTCATATACCAGAAATGTTTGAAGCTACTGACTGAATGAAAGGAGCTGGCATCTCACTCTCTTTGAATCTTCTTTATCATGCTAGGATTAGCAGGAAAAAGCAAAAAATTTCAGAATTGCACCTTGCAATGTGGAGATATTACTGTTTGTGCATTTACAATATTCATTGATTTTTGCCATTGAAAAACATGTTTTTCATATACCAGAAATGTTTGAAGCTACTGACTGAATGAAAGGAGCTGGCATCTCACTCTCTTTGAATCTTTTTTATCATGCTAGGATTAACAGGAAAAAGCAAAAAATTTCAGAATTGCACCTTGCAATGTGGAGATATTACTGTTTGTGCATTTACAATATTCATTGATTTTTGCCATTGAAAAACATGTTTTTCATATACCAGAAATGTTTGAAGCTACTGACTGAATGAAAGGAGCTGGCATCTCACTCTCTTTGAATCTTCTTTATCATGCTAGGATTAACAGGAAAAAGCAAAAAATTTCAGAATTGCACCTTGCAATGTGGAGATATTACTGTTTGTGCATTTACAATATTCATTGATTTTTGCCATTGAAAAACATGTTTTTCATATACCAGAAATGTTTGAAGCTACTGACTGAATGAAAGGAGCTGGCATCTCACTCTCTTTGAATCTTCTTTATCATGCCAGGATTAGCAGGAAAAAGCAAAAAATTTCAGAATTGCACCTTGCAATGTGGAGATATTACTGTTTGTGCATTTACAATATTCATTGATTTTTGCCATTGAAAAACGTTTTTCATATACCAGAAATGTTTGAAGCTACTGACTGAATGAAAGGAGCTGGCATCTCACTCTCTTTGAATCTTCTTTATCATGCTAGGATTAACAGGAAAAAGCTAAAAATTTCAGAATTGCACCGTGCAATGTGGAGATATTACTGTTTGTGCATTTACAATATTCATTGATTTTTGCCATTGAAAAACATGTTTTTCATATACCAGAAATGTTTGAAGCTACTGACTGAATGAAAGGAGCTGGCATCTCACTCTCTTTGAATCTTCTTTATCATGCTAGGATTAGCAGGAAAAAGCAAAAAATTTCAGAATTGCACCTTGCAATGTGGAGATATTACTGCTTGTGCATTTACAATATTCATTGATTTTTGCCATTGAAAAACATGTTTTTCATATACCAGAAATGTTTGAAGCTACTGACTGAATGAAAGGAGCTGGCATCTCACTCTCTTTGAATCTTCTTTATCATGCTAGGATTAGCAGGAAAAAGCAAAAAATTTCAGAATTGCACCTTGCAATGTGGAGATATTACTGTTTGTGCATTTACAATATTCATTGATTTTTGCCATTGAAAAACATGTTTTTCATATACCAGAAATGTTTGAAGCTACTGACTGAATGAAAGGAGCTGGCATCTCACTCTCTTTGAATCTTCTTTATCATGCTAGGATTAACAGGAAAAAGCAAAAAATTTCAGAATTGCACCTTGCAATGTGGAGATATTACTGTTTGTGCATTTACAATATTCATTGATTTTTGCCATTGAAAAACATGTTTTTCATATACCAGAAATGTTTGAAGCTACTGACTGAATGAAAGGAGCTGGCATCTCACTCTCTTTGAATCTTCTTTATCATGCCAGGATTAGCAGGAAAAAGCAAAAAATTTCAGAATTGCACCTTGCAATGTGGAGATATTACTGTTTGTGCATTTACAATATTCATTGATTTTTGCCATTGAAAAACGTTTTTCATATACCAGAAATGTTTGAAGCTACTGACTGAATGAAAGGAGCTGGCATCTCACTCTCTTTGAATCTTCTTTATCATGCTAGGATTAACAGGAAAAAGCTAAAAATTTCAGAATTGCACCGTGCAATGTGGAGATATTACTGTTTGTGCATTTACAATATTCATTGATTTTTGCCATTGAAAAACATGTTTTTCATATACCAGAAATGTTTGAAGCTACTGACTGAATGAAAGGAGCTGGCATCTCACTCTCTTTGAATCTTCTTTATCATGCTAGGATTAGCAGGAAAAAGCAAAAAATTTCAGAATTGCACCTTGCAATGTGGAGATATTACTGCTTGTGCATTTACAATATTCATTGATTTTTGCCATTGAAAAACATGTTTTTCATATACCAGAAATGTTTGAAGCTACTGACTGAATGAAAGGAGCTGGCATCTCACTCTCTTTGAATCTTCTTTATCATGCTAGGATTAACAGGAAAAAGCAAAAAATTTCAGAATTGCACCTTGCAATGTGGTGATATTACTGTTTGTGCATTTACAATATTCATTGATTTTTGCCATTGAAAAACATGTTTTTCATATACCAGAAATGTTTGAAGCTATTGACTGAATGAAAGGAGCTGGCATCTCACTCTCTTTGAATCTTCTTTATCATGCTAGGATTAACAGGAAAAAGCTAAAAATTTCAGAATTGCACCGTGCAATGTGGAGATATTACTGTTTGTGCATTTACAATATTCATTGATTTTTGCCATTGAAAAACATGTTTTTCATATACCAGAAATGTTTGAAGCTACTGACTGAATGAAAGGAGCTGGCATCTCACTCTCTTTGAATCTTCTTTATCATGCTAGGATTAACAGGAAAAAGCAAAAAATTTCAGAATTGCACCTTGCAATGTGGTGATATTACTGTTTGTGCATTTACAATATTCATTGATTTTTGCCATTGAAAAACATGTTTTTCATATACCAGAAATGTTTGAAGCTATTGACTGAATGAAAGGAGCTGGCATCTCACTCTCTTTGAATCTTCTTTATCATGCTAGGATTAACAGGAAAAAGCTAAAAATTTCAGAATTGCACCGTGCAATGTGGAGATATTACTGTTTGTGCATTTACAATATTCATTGATTTTTGCCATTGAAAAACATGTTTTTCATATACCAGAAATGTTTGAAGCTACTGACTGAATGAAAGGAGCTGGCATCTCACTCTCTTTGAATCTTCTTTATCATGCTAGGATTAACAGGAAAAAGCTAAAAATTTCAGAATTGCACCGTGCAATGTGGAGATATTACTGTTTGTGCATTTACAATATTCATTGATTTTTGCCATTGAAAAACATGTTTTTCATATACCAGAAATGTTTGAAGCTACTGACTGAATGAAAGGAGCTGGCATCTCACTCTCTTTGAATCTTCTTTATCATGCTAGGATTAGCAGGAAAAAGCAAAAAATTTCAGAATTGCACCTTGCAATGTGGAGATATTACTGTTTGTGCATTTACAATATTCATTGATTTTTGCCATTGAAAAACATGTTTTTCATATACCAGAAATGTTTGAAGCTACTGACTGAATGAAAGAAGCTGGCATCTCACTCTCTTTGAATCTTCTTTATCATGCTAGGATTAACAGGAAAAAGCAAAAAATTTCAGAATTGCACCTTGCAATGTGGAGATATTACTGTTTGTGCATTTACAATATTCATTGATTTTTGCCATTGAAAAACATGTTTTTCATATACCAGAAATGTTTGAAGCTACTGACTGAATGAAAGGAGCTGGCATCTCACTCTCTTTGAATCTTCTTTATCATGCTAGGATTAGCAGGAAAAAGCAAAAAATTTCAGAATTGCACCTTGCAATGTGGAGATATTACTGTTTGTGCATTTACAATATTCATTGATTTTTGCCATTGAAAAACATGTTTTTCATATACCAGAAATGTTTGAAGCTACTGACTGAATGAAAGGAGCTGGCATCTCACTCTCTTTGAATCTTCTTTATCATGCTAGGATTAACAGGAAAAAGCAAAAAATTTCAGAATTGCACCTTGCAATGTGGAGATATTACTGTTTGTGCATTTACAATATTCATTGATTTTTGCCATTGAAAAACATGTTTTTCATATACCAGAAATGTTTGAAGCTACTGACTGAATGAAAGGAGCTGGCATCTCACTCTCTTTGAATCTTCTTTATCATGCTAGGATTAGCAGGAAAAAGCAAAAAATTTCAGAATTGCACCTTGCAATGTGGAGATATTACTGTTTGTGCATTTACAATATTCATTGATTTTTGCCATTGAAAAACATGTTTTTCATATACCAGAAATGTTTGAAGCTACTGACTGAATGAAAGGAGCTGGCATCTCACTCTCTTTGAATCTTTTTTATCATGCTAGGATTAACAGGAAAAAGCAAAAAATTTCAGAATTGCACCTTGCAATGTGGAGATATTACTGTTTGTGCATTTACAATATTCATTGATTTTTGCCATTGAAAAACATGTTTTTCATATACCAGAAATGTTTGAAGCTACTGACTGAATGAAAGGAGCTGGCATCTCACTCTCTTTGAATCTTCTTTATCATGCTAGGATTAACAGGAAAAAGCAAAAAATTTCAGAATTGCACCTTGCAATGTGGAGATATTACTGTTTGTGCATTTACAATATTCATTGATTTTTGCCATTGAAAAACATGTTTTTCATATACCAGAAATGTTTGAAGCTACTGACTGAATGAAAGGAGCTGGCATCTCACTCTCTTTGAATCTTCTTTATCATGCCAGGATTAGCAGGAAAAAGCAAAAAATTTCAGAATTGCACCTTGCAATGTGGAGATATTACTGTTTGTGCATTTACAATATTCATTGATTTTTGCCATTGAAAAACGTTTTTCATATACCAGAAATGTTTGAAGCTACTGACTGAATGAAAGGAGCTGGCATCTCACTCTCTTTGAATCTTCTTTATCATGCTAGGATTAACAGGAAAAAGCTAAAAATTTCAGAATTGCACCGTGCAATGTGGAGATATTACTGTTTGTGCATTTACAATATTCATTGATTTTTGCCATTGAAAAACATGTTTTTCATATACCAGAAATGTTTGAAGCTACTGACTGAATGAAAGGAGCTGGCATCTCACTCTCTTTGAATCTTCTTTATCATGCTAGGATTAGCAGGAAAAAGCAAAAAATTTCAGAATTGCACCTTGCAATGTGGAGATATTACTGCTTGTGCATTTACAATATTCATTGATTTTTGCCATTGAAAAACATGTTTTTCATATACCAGAAATGTTTGAAGCTACTGACTGAATGAAAGGAGCTGGCATCTCACTCTCTTTGAATCTTCTTTATCATGCTAGGATTAGCAGGAAAAAGCAAAAAATTTCAGAATTGCACCTTGCAATGTGGAGATATTACTGTTTGTGCATTTACAATATTCATTGATTTTTGCCATTGAAAAACATGTTTTTCATATACCAGAAATGTTTGAAGCTACTGACTGAATGAAAGGAGCTGGCATCTCACTCTCTTTGAATCTTCTTTATCATGCTAGGATTAACAGGAAAAAGCAAAAAATTTCAGAATTGCACCTTGCAATGTGGAGATATTACTGTTTGTGCATTTACAATATTCATTGATTTTTGCCATTGAAAAACATGTTTTTCATATACCAGAAATGTTTGAAGCTACTGACTGAATGAAAGGAGCTGGCATCTCACTCTCTTTGAATCTTCTTTATCATGCCAGGATTAGCAGGAAAAAGCAAAAAATTTCAGAATTGCACCTTGCAATGTGGAGATATTACTGTTTGTGCATTTACAATATTCATTGATTTTTGCCATTGAAAAACGTTTTTCATATACCAGAAATGTTTGAAGCTACTGACTGAATGAAAGGAGCTGGCATCTCACTCTCTTTGAATCTTCTTTATCATGCTAGGATTAACAGGAAAAAGCTAAAAATTTCAGAATTGCACCGTGCAATGTGGAGATATTACTGTTTGTGCATTTACAATATTCATTGATTTTTGCCATTGAAAAACATGTTTTTCATATACCAGAAATGTTTGAAGCTACTGACTGAATGAAAGGAGCTGGCATCTCACTCTCTTTGAATCTTCTTTATCATGCTAGGATTAGCAGGAAAAAGCAAAAAATTTCAGAATTGCACCTTGCAATGTGGAGATATTACTGCTTGTGCATTTACAATATTCATTGATTTTTGCCATTGAAAAACATGTTTTTCATATACCAGAAATGTTTGAAGCTACTGACTGAATGAAAGGAGCTGGCATCTCACTCTCTTTGAATCTTCTTTATCATGCTAGGATTAACAGGAAAAAGCAAAAAATTTCAGAATTGCACCTTGCAATGTGGTGATATTACTTTGTGCATTTACAATATTCATTGATTTTTGCCATTGAAAAACATGTTTTTCATATACCAGAAATGTTTGAAGCTATTGAC
Organism: Phyllobates terribilis; assembly: GCF_046119375.1. Taxonomy (NCBI): domain Eukaryota; kingdom Metazoa; phylum Chordata; class Amphibia; order Anura; family Dendrobatidae; genus Phyllobates; species Phyllobates terribilis. The sequence goes on along the minus strand of NW_027363895.1, from coordinate 108,937 downwards.
TGAATGAAAGGAGCTGGCATCTCACTCTCTTTGAATCTTCTTTATCATGCTAGGATTAACAGGAAAAAGCTAAAAATTTCAGAATTGCACCGTGCAATGTGGAGATATTACTGTTTGTGCATTTACAATATTCATTGATTTTTGCCATTGAAAAACATGTTTTTCATATACCAGAAATGTTTGAAGCTACTGACTGAATGAAAGGAGCTGGCATCTCACTCTCTTTGAATCTTCCTTATCATGCTAGGATTAGCAGGAAAAAGCAAAAAATTTCAGAATTGCACCTTGCAATGTGGAGATATTACTGCTTGTGCATTTACAATATTCATTGATTTTTGCCATTGAAAAACATGTTTTTCATATACCAGAAATGTTTGAAGCTACTGACTGAATGAAAGGAGCTGGCATCTCACTCTCTTTGAATCTTCTTTATCATGCTAGGATTAACAGGAAAAAGCAAAAAATTTCAGAATTGCACCTTGCAATGTGGAGATATTACTGTTTGTGCATTTACAATATTCATTGATTTTTGCCATTGAAAAACATGTTTTTCATATACCAGAAATGTTTGAAGCTACTGACTGAATGAAAGGAGCTGGCATCTCACTCTCTTTGAATCTTCTTTATCATGCCAGGATTAGCAGGAAAAAGCAAAAAATTTCAGAATTGCACCTTGCAATGTGGAGATATTACTGTTTGTGCATTTACAATATTCATTGATTTTTGCCATTGAAAAACGTTTTTCATATACCAGAAATGTTTGAAGCTACTGACTGAATGAAAGGAGCTGGCATCTCACTCTCTTTGAATCTTTATCATGCTAGGATTAACAGGAAAAAGCTAAAAATTTCAGAATTGCACCGTGCAATGTGGAGATATTACTGTTTGTGCATTTACAATATTCATTGATTTTTGCCATTGAAAAACATGTTTTTCATATACCAGAAATGTTTGAAGCTACTGACTGAATGAAAGGAGCTGGCATCTCACTCTCTTTGAATCTTCCTTATCATGCTAGGATTAGCAGGAAAAAGCAAAAAATTTCAGAATTGCACCTTGCAATGTGGAGATATTACTGCTTGTGCATTTACAATATTCATTGATTTTTGCCATTGAAAAACATGTTTTTCATATACCAGAAATGTTTGAAGCTACTGACTGAATGAAAGGAGCTGGCATCTCACTCTCTTTGAATCTTCTTTATCATGCTAGGATTAACAGGAAAAAGCAAAAAATTTCAGAATTGCACCTTGCAATGTGGTGATATTACTGTTTGTGCATTTACAATATTCATTGATTTTTGCCATTGAAAAACATGTTTTTCATATACCAGAAATGTTTGAAGCTATTGACTGAATGAAAGGAGCTGGCATCTCACTCTCTTTGAATCTTCTTTATCATGCTAGGATTAACAGGAAAAAGCTAAAAATTTCAGAATTGCACCGTGCAATGTGGAGATATTACTGTTTGTGCATTTACAATATTCATTGATTTTTGCCATTGAAAAACATGTTTTTCATATACCAGAAATGTTTGAAGCTACTGACTGAATGAAAGGAGCTGGCATCTCACTCTCTTTGAATGTTCTTTATCATGCTAGGATTAGCAGGAAAAAGCAAAAAATTTCTGAATTGCACCTTGCAATGTGGAGATATTACTGTTTGTGCATTTACAATATTCATTGATTTTTGCCATTGAAAAACATGTTTTTCATATACCAGAAATGTTTGAAGCTACTGACTGAATGAAAGGAGCTGGCATCTCACTCTCTTTGAATCTTCTTTATCATGCTAGGATTAACAGGAAAAAGCTAAAAATTTCAGAATTGCACCGTGCAATGTGGAGATATTACTGTTTGTGCATTTACAATATTCATTGATTTTTGCCATTGAAAAACATGTTTTTCATATACCAGAAATGTTTGAAGCTACTGACTGAATGAAAGGAGCTGGCATCTCACTCTCTTTGAATCTTCTTTATCATGCTAGGATTAGCAGGAAAAAGCAAAAAATTTCAGAATTGCACCTTGCAATGTGGAGATATTACTGTTTGTGCATTTACAATATTCATTGATTTTTGCCATTGAAAAACATGTTTTTCATATACCAGAAATGTTTGAAGCTACTGACTGAATGAAAGAAGCTGGCATCTCACTCTCTTTGAATCTTCTTTATCATGCTAGGATTAACAGGAAAAAGCAAAAAATTTCAGAATTGCACCTTGCAATGTGGAGATATTACTGTTTGTGCATTTACAATATTCATTGATTTTTGCCATTGAAAAACATGTTTTTCATATACCAGAAATGTTTGAAGCTACTGACTGAATGAAAGGAGCTGGCATCTCACTCTCTTTGAATCTTCTTTATCATGCTAGGATTAGCAGGAAAAAGCAAAAAATTTCAGAATTGCACCTTGCAATGTGGAGATATTACTGTTTGTGCATTTACAATATTCATTGATTTTTGCCATTGAAAAACATGTTTTTCATATACCAGAAATGTTTGAAGCTACTGACTGAATGAAAGGAGCTGGCATCTCACTCTCTTTGAATCTTCTTTATCATGCTAGGATTAACAGGAAAAAGCAAAAAATTTCAGAATTGCACCTTGCAATGTGGAGATATTACTGTTTGTGCATTTACAATATTCATTGATTTTTGCCATTGAAAAACATGTTTTTCATATACCAGAAATGTTTGAAGCTACTGACTGAATGAAAGGAGCTGGCATCTCACTCTCTTTGAATCTTCTTTATCATGCTAGGATTAGCAGGAAAAAGCAAAAAATTTCAGAATTGCACCTTGCAATGTGGAGATATTACTGTTTGTGCATTTACAATATTCATTGATTTTTGCCATTGAAAAACATGTTTTTCATATACCAGAAATGTTTGAAGCTACTGACTGAATGAAAGGAGCTGGCATCTCACTCTCTTTGAATCTTCTTTATCATGCTAGGATTAACAGGAAAAAGCAAAAAATTTCAGAATTGCACCTTGCAATGTGGAGATATTACTGTTTGTGCATTTACAATATTCATTGATTTTTGCCATTGAAAAACATGTTTTTCATATACCAGAAATGTTTGAAGCTACTGACTGAATGAAAGGAGCTGGCATCTCACTCTCTTTGAATCTTCTTTATCATGCCAGGATTAGCAGGAAAAAGCAAAAAATTTCAGAATTGCACCTTGCAATGTGGAGATATTACTGTTTGTGCATTTACAATATTCATTGATTTTTGCCATTGAAAAACGTTTTTCATATACCAGAAATGTTTGAAGCTACTGACTGAATGAAAGGAGCTGGCATCTCACTCTCTTTGAATCTTCTTTATCATGCTAGGATTAACAGGAAAAAGCTAAAAATTTCAGAATTGCACCGTGCAATGTGGAGATATTACTGTTTGTGCATTTACAATATTCATTGATTTTTGCCATTGAAAAACATGTTTTTCATATACCAGAAATGTTTGAAGCTACTGACTGAATGAAAGGAGCTGGCATCTCACTCTCTTTGAATCTTCTTTATCATGCTAGGATTAGCAGGAAAAAGCAAAAAATTTCAGAATTGCACCTTGCAATGTGGAGATATTACTGCTTGTGCATTTACAATATTCATTGATTTTTGCCATTGAAAAACATGTTTTTCATATACCAGAAATGTTTGAAGCTACTGACTGAATGAAAGGAGCTGGCATCTCACTCTCTTTGAATCTTCTTTATCATGCTAGGATTAACAGGAAAAAGCAAAAAATTTCAGAATTGCACCTTGCAATGTGGTGATATTACTGTTTGTGCATTTACAATATTCATTGATTTTTGCCATTGAAAAACATGTTTTTCATATACCAGAAATGTTTGAAGCTACTGACTGAATGAAAGGAGCTGGCATCTCACTCTCTTTGAATCTTCTTTATCATGCTAGGATTAACAGGAAAAAGCTAAAAATTTCAGAATTGCACCGTGCAATGTGGAGATATTACTGTTTGTGCATTTACAATATTCATTGATTTTTGCCATTGAAAAACATGTTTTTCATATACCAGAAATGTTTGAAGCTACTGACTGAATGAAAGGAGCTGGCATCTCACTCTCTTTGAATCTTCCTTATCATGCTAGGATTAGCAGGAAAAAGCAAAAAATTTCAGAATTGCACCTTGCAATGTGGAGATATTACTGTTTGTGCATTTACAATATTCATTGATTTTTGCCATTGAAAAACATGTTTTTCATATACCAGAAATGTTTGAAGCTACTGACTGAATGAAAGGAGCTGGCATCTCACTCTCTTTGAATCTTCTTTATCATGCTAGGATTAACAGGAAAAAGCTAAAAATTTCAGAATTGCACCGTGCAATGTGGAGATATTACTGTTTGTGCATTTACAATATTCATTGATTTTTGCCATTGAAAAACATGTTTTTCATATACCAGAAATGTTTGAAGCTACTGACTGAATGAAAGGAGCTGGCATCTCACTCTCTTTGAATCTTCTTTATCATGCTAGGATTAGCAGGAAAAAGCAAAAAATTTCAGAATTGCACCTTGCAATGTGGAGATATTACTGTTTGTGCATTTACAATATTCATTGATTTTTGCCATTGAAAAACATGTTTTTCATATACCAGAAATGTTTGAAGCTACTGACTGAATGAAAGGAGCTGGCATCTCACTCTCTTAGAATCTTCTTTATCATGCTAGGATTAACAGGAAAAAGCTAAAAATTTCAGAATTGCACCGTGCAATGTGGAGATATTACTGTTTGTGCATTTACAATATTCATTGATTTTTGCCATTGAAAAACATGTTTTTCATATACCAGAAATGTTTGAAGCTACTGACTGAATGAAAGGAGCTGGCATCTCACTCTCTTTGAATCTTCTTTATCATGCTAGGATTAGCAGGAAAAAGCAAAAAATTTCAGAATTGCACCTTGCAATGTGGAGATATTACTGTTTGTGCATTTACAATATTCATTGATTTTTGAAATTGAAAAACGTTTTTCATATACCAGAAATGTTTGAAGCTACTGACTGAATGAAAGGAGCTGGCATCTCACTCTCTTTGAATCTTCTTTATCATGCTAGGATTAGCAGGAAAAAGCAAAAAATTTCAGAATTGCACCTTGCAATGTGGAGATATTACTGTTTGTGCATTTACAATATTCATTGATTTTTGCCATTGAAAAACGTTTTTCATATACCAGAAATGTTTGAAGCTACTGACTGAATGAAAGGAGCTGGCATCTCACTCTCTTTGAATCTTCTTTATCATGCTAGGATTAGCAGGAAAAAGCAAAAAATTTCAGAATTGCACCTTGCAATGTGGAGATATTACTGTTTGTGCATTTACAATATTCATTGATTTTTGCCATTGAAAAACATGTTTTTCATATACCAGAAATGTTTGAAGCTACTGACTGAATGAAAGGAGCTGGCATCTCACTCTCTTTGAATCTTCTTTATCATGCTAGGATTAACAGGAAAAAGCAAAAAATTTCAGAATTGCACCGTGCAATGTGGAGATATTACTGTTTGTGCATTTACAATATTCATTGATTTTTGCCATTGAAAAACATGTTTTTCATATACCAGAAATGTTTGAAGCTACTGACTGAATGAAAGGAGCTGGCATCTCACTCTCTTTGAATCTTCTTTATCATGCTAGGATTAACAGGAAAAAGCTAAAAATTTCAGAATTCCACTGTGCAATGTGGAGATATTACTGTTTGTGCATTTACAATATTCATTGATTTTTGCCATTGAAAAACATGTTTTTCATATACCAGAAATGTTTGAAGCTACTGACTGAATGAAAGGAGCTGGCATCTCACTCTCTTTGAATCTTCTTTATCATGCTAGGATTAACAGGAAAAAGCTAAAAATTTCAGAATTGCACCGTGCAATGTGGAGATATTACTGTTTGTGCATTTACAATATTCATTGATTTTTGCCATTGAAAAACGTTTTTCATATACCAGAAATGTTTGAAGCTACTGACTGAATGAAAGGAGCTGGCATCTCACTCTCTTTGAATCTTCTTTATCATGCTAGGATTAACAGGAAAAAGCTAAAAATTTCAGAATTGCACCGTGGAATGTGGAGATATTACTGTTTGTGCATTTACAATATTCATTGATTTTTGCCATTGAAAAACATGTTTTTCATATACCAGAAATGTTTGAAGCTACTGACTGAATGAAAGGAGCTGGCATCTCACTCTCTTTGAATCTTCCTTATCATGCTAGGATTAGCAGGAAAAAGCAAAAAATTTCAGAATTGCACCTTGCAATGTGGAGATATTACTGCTTGTGCATTTACAATATTCATTGATTTTTGCCATTGAAAAACATGTTTTTCATATACCAGAAATGTTTGAAGCTACTGACTGAATGAAAGGAGCTGGCATCTCACTCTCTTTGAATCTTCTTTATCATGCTAGGATTAACAGGAAAAAGCTAAAAATTTCAGAATTGCACCGTGCAATGTGGAGATATTACTGTTTGTGCATTTACAATATTCATTGATTTTTGCCATTGAAAAACATGTTTTTCATATACCAGAAATGTTTGAAGCTACTGACTGAATGAAAGGAGCTGGCATCTCACTCTCTTTGAATCTTCTTTATCATGCTAGGATTAGCAGGAAAAAGCAAAAAATTTCAGAATTGCACCTTGCAATGTGGAGATATTACTGTTTGTGCATTTACAATATTCATTGATTTTTGCCATTGAAAAACATGTTTTTCATATACCAGAAATGTTTGAAGCTACTGACTGAATGAAAGGAGCTGGCATCTCACTCTCTTTGAATCTTCTTTATCATGCTAGGATTAGCAGGAAAAAGCAAAAAATTTCAGAATTGCACCTTGCAATGTGGAGATATTACTGTTTGTGCATTTACAATATTCATTGATTTTTGCCATTGAAAAACATGTTTTTCATATACCAGAAATGTTTGAAGCTACTGACTGAATGAAAGGAGCTGGCATCTCACTCTCTTTGAATCTTCTTTATCATGCTAGGATTAGCAGGAAAAAGCAAAAAATTTCAGAATTGCACCTTGCAATGTGGAGATATTACTGTTTGTGCATTTACAATATTCATTGATTTTTGCCATTGAAAAACATGTTTTTCATATACCAGAAATGTTTGAAGCTACTGACTGAATGAAAGGAGCTGGCATCTCACTCTCTTTGAATCTTCTTTATCATGCTAGGATTAACAGGAAAAAGCAAAAAATTTCAGAATTGCACCTTGCAATGTGGAGATATTACTGTTTGTGCATTTACAATATTCATTGATTTTTGCCATTGAAAAACATGTTTTTCATATACCAGAAATGTTTGAAGCTACTGACTGAATGAAAGGAGCTGGCATCTCACTCTCTTTGAATCTTCTTTATCATGCCAGGATTAGCAGGAAAAAGCAAAAAATTTCAGAATTGCACCTTGCAATGTGGAGATATTACTGTTTGTGCATTTACAATATTCATTGATTTTTGCCATTGAAAAACGTTTTTCATATACCAGAAATGTTTGAAGCTACTGACTGAATGAAAGGAGCTGGCATCTCACTCTCTTTGAATCTTCTTTATCATGCTAGGATTAACAGGAAAAAGCTAAAAATTTCAGAATTGCACCGTGCAATGTGGAGATATTACTGTTTGTGCATTTACAATATTCATTGATTTTTGCCATTGAAAAACATGTTTTTCATATACCAGAAATGTTTGAAGCTACTGACTGAATGAAAGGAGCTGGCATCTCACTCTCTTTGAATCTTCTTTATCATGCTAGGATTAGCAGGAAAAAGCAAAAAATTTCAGAATTGCACCTTGCAATGTGGAGATATTACTGCTTGTGCATTTACAATATTCATTGATTTTTGCCATTGAAAAACATGTTTTTCATATACCAGAAATGTTTGAAGCTACTGACTGAATGAAAGGAGCTGGCATCTCACTCTCTTTGAATCTTCTTTATCATGCTAGGATTAGCAGGAAAAAGCAAAAAATTTCAGAATTGCACCTTGCAATGTGGAGATATTACTGTTTGTGCATTTACAATATTCATTGATTTTTGCCATTGAAAAACATGTTTTTCATATACCAGAAATGTTTGAAGCTACTGACTGAATGAAAGGAGCTGGCATCTCACTCTTTGAATCTTCTTTATCATGCTAGGATTAACAGGAAAAAGCAAAAAATTTCAGAATTGCACCTTGCAATGTGGAGATATTACTGTTTGTGCATTTACAATATTCATTGATTTTTGCCATTGAAAAACATGTTTTTCATATACCAGAAATGTTTGAAGCTACTGACTGAATGAAAGGAGCTGGCATCTCACTCTCTTTGAATCTTCTTTATCATGCCAGGATTAGCAGGAAAAAGCAAAAAATTTCAGAATTGCACCTTGCAATGTGGAGATATTACTGTTTGTGCATTTACAATATTCATTGATTTTTGCCATTGAAAAACGTTTTTCATATACCAGAAATGTTTGAAGCTACTGACTGAATGAAAGGAGCTGGCATCTCACTCTCTTTGAATCTTCTTTATCATGCTAGGATTAACAGGAAAAAGCTAAAAATTTCAGAATTGCACCGTGCAATGTGGAGATATTACTGTTTGTGCATTTACAATATTCATTGATTTTTGCCATTGAAAAACATGTTTTTCATATACCAGAAATGTTTGAAGCTACTGACTGAATGAAAGGAGCTGGCATCTCACTCTCTTTGAATCTTCTTTATCATGCTAGGATTAGCAGGAAAAAGCAAAAAATTTCAGAATTGCACCTTGCAATGTGGAGATATTACTGTTTGTGCATTTACAATATTCATTGATTTTTGCCATTGAAAAACGTTTTTCATATACCAGAAATGTTTGAAGCTACTGACTGAATGAAAGGAGCTGGCATCTCACTCTCTTTGAATCTTCTTTATCATGCTAGGATTAACAGGAAAAAGCAAAAAATTTCAGAATTGCACCTTGCAATGTGGAGATATTACTGTTTGTGCATTTACAATATTCATTGATTTTTGCCATTGAAAAACATGTTTTTCATATACCAGAAATGTTTGAAGCTACTGACTGAATGAAAGGAGCTGGCATCTCACTCTCTTTGAATCTTCTTTATCATGCCAGGATTAGCAGGAAAAAGCAAAAAATTTCAGAATTGCACCTTGCAATGTGGAGATATTACTGTTTGTGCATTTACAATATTCATTGATTTTTGCCATTGAAAAACATGTTTTTCATATACCAGAAATGTTTGAAGCTACTGACTGAATGAAAGGAGCTGGCATCTCACTCTCTTTGAATCTTCTTTATCATGCTAGGATTAACAGGAAAAAGCAAAAAATTTCAGAATTGCACCGTGCAATGTGGAGATATTACTGTTTGTGCATTTACAATATTCATTGATTTTTGCCATTGAAAAACATGTTTTTCATATACCAGAAATGTTTGAAGCTACTGACTGAATGAAAGGAGCTGGCATCTCACTCTCTTTGAATCTTCTTTATCATGCTAGGATTAACAGGAAAAAGCTAAAAATTTCAGAATTCCACTGTGCAATGTGGAGATATTACTGTTTGTGCATTTACAATATTCATTGATTTTTGCCATTGAAAAACATGTTTTTCATATACCAGAAATGTTTGAAGCTACTGACTGAATGAAAGGAGCTGGCATCTCACTCTCTTTGAATCTTCTTTATCATGCTAGGATTAACAGGAAAAAGCTAAAAATTTCAGAATTGCACCGTGCAATGTGGAGATATTACTGTTTGTGCATTTACAATATTCATTGATTTTTGCCATTGAAAAACGTTTTTCATATACCAGAAATGTTTGAAGCTACTGACTGAATGAAAGGAGCTGGCATCTCACTCTCTTTGAATCTTCTTTATCATGCTAGGATTAACAGGAAAAAGCTAAAAATTTCAGAATTGCACCGTGCAATGTGGAGATATTACTGTTTGTGCATTTACAATATTCATTGATTTTTGCCATTGAAAAACATGTTTTTCATATACCAGAAATGTTTGAAGCTACTGACTGAATGAAAGGAGCTGGCATCTCACTCTCTTTGAATCTTCTTTATCATGCTAGGATTAGCAGGAAAAAGCAAAAAATTTCTGAATTGCACCTTGCAATGTGGAGATATTACTGTTTGTGCATTTACAATATTCATTGATTTTTGCCATTGAAAAACATGTTTTTCATATACCAGAAATGTTTGAAGCTACTGACTGAATGAAAGGAGCTGGCATCTCACTCTCTTAGAATCTTCTTTATCATGCTAGGATTAACAGGAAAAAGCTAAAAATTTCAGAATTGCACCGTGCAATGTGGAGATATTACTGTTTGTGCATTTACAATATTCATTGATTTTTGCCATTGAAAAACATGTTTTTCATATACCAGAAATGTTTGAAGCTACTGACTGAATGAAAGGAGCTGGCATCTCACTCTCTTTGAATCTTCTTTATCATGCTAGGATTAGCAGGAAAAAGCAAAAAATTTCAGAATTGCACCTTGCAATGTGGAGATATTACTGTTTGTGCATTTACAATATTCATTGATTTTTGCCATTGAAAAACGTTTTTCATATACCAGAAATGTTTGAAGCTACTGACTGAATGAAAGGAGCTGGCATCTCACTCTCTTTGAATCTTCTTTATCATGCTAGGATTAGCAGGAAAAAGCAAAAAATTTCAGAATTGCACCTTGCAATGTGGAGATATTACTGTTTGTGCATTTACAATATTCATTGATTTTTGCCATTGAAAAACATGTTTTTCATATACCAGAAATGTTTGAAGCTACTGACTGAATGAAAGGAGCTGGCATCTCACTCTCTTTGAATCTTCTTTATCATGCTAGGATTAACAGGAAAAAGCAAAAAATTTCAGAATTGCACCTTGCAATGTGGAGATATTACTGTTTGTGCATTTACAATATTCATTGATTTTTGCCATTGAAAAACATGTTTTTCATATACCAGAAATGTTTGAAGCTACTGACTGAATGAAAGGAGCTGGCATCTCACTCTCTTTGAATCTTCTTTATCATGCCAGGATTAGCAGGAAAAAGCAAAAAATTTCAGAATTGCACCTTGCAATGTGGAGATATTACTGTTTGTGCATTTACAATATTCATTGATTTTTGCCATTGAAAAACATGTTTTTCATATACCAGAAATGTTTGAAGCTACTGACTGAATGAAAGGAGCTGGCATCTCACTCTCTTTGAATCTTCTTTATCATGCTAGGATTAACAGGAAAAAGCAAAAAATTTCAGAATTGCACCGTGCAATGTGGAGATATTACTGTTTGTGCATTTACAATATTCATTGATTTTTGCCATTGAAAAACATGTTTTTCATATACCAGAAATGTTTGAAGCTACTGACTGAATGAAAGGAGCTGGCATCTCACTCTCTTTGAATCTTCTTTATCATGCTAGGATTAACAGGAAAAAGCTAAAAATTTCAGAATTCCACTGTGCAATGTGGAGATATTACTGTTTGTGCATTTACAATATTCATTGATTTTTGCCATTGAAAAACATGTTTTTCATATACCAGAAATGTTTGAAGCTACTGACTGAATGAAAGGAGCTGGCATCTCACTCTCTTTGAATCTTCTTTATCATGCTAGGATTAACAGGAAAAAGCTAAAAATTTCAGAATTGCACCGTGCAATGTGGAGATATTACTGTTTGTGCATTTACAATATTCATTGATTTTTGCCATTGAAAAACATGTTTTTCATATACCAGAAATGTTTGAAGCTACTGACTGAATGAAAGGAGCTGGCATCTCACTCTCTTTGAATCTTCTTTATCATGCTAGGATTAGCAGGAAAAAGCAAAAAATTTCAGAATTGCACCTTGCAATGTGGAGATATTACTGTTTGTGCATTTACAATATTCATTGATTTTTGCCATTGAAAAACATGTTTTTCATATACCAGAAATGTTTGAAGCTACTGACTGAATGAAAGGAGCTGGCATCTCACTCTCTTAGAATCTTCTTTATCATGCTAGGATTAACAGGAAAAAGCTAAAAATTTCAGAATTGCACCGTGCAATGTGGAGATATTACTGTTTGTGCATTTACAATATTCATTGATTTTTGCCATTGAAAAACATGTTTTTCATATACCAGAAATGTTTGAAGCTACTGACTGAATGAAAGGAGCTGGCATCTCACTCTCTTTGAATCTTCTTTATCATGCTAGGATTAGCAGGAAAAAGCAAAAAATTTCAGAATTGCACCTTGCAATGTGGAGATATTACTGTTTGTGCATTTACAATATTCATTGATTTTTGCCATTGAAAAACGTTTTTCATATACCAGAAATGTTTGAAGCTACTGACTGAATGAAAGGAGCTGGCATCTCACTCTCTTTGAATCTTCTTTATCATGCTAGGATTAGCAGGAAAAAGCAAAAAATTTCAGAATTGCACCTTGCAATGTGGAGATATTACTGTTTGTGCATTTACAATATTCATTGATTTTTGCCATTGAAAAACATGTTTTTCATATACCAGAAATGTTTGAAGCTACTGACTGAATGAAAGGAGCTGGCATCTCACTCTCTTTGAATCTTCTTTATCATGCTAGGATTAACAGGAAAAAGCAAAAAATTTCAGAATTGCACCTTGCAATGTGGAGATATTACTGTTTGTGCATTTACAATATTCATTGATTTTTGCCATTGAAAAACATGTTTTTCATATACCAGAAATGTTTGAAGCTACTGACTGAATGAAAGGAGCTGGCATCTCACTCTCTTTGAATCTTCTTTATCATGCCAGGATTAGCAGGAAAAAGCAAAAAATTTCAGAATTGCACCTTGCAATGTGGAGATATTACTGTTTGTGCATTTACAATATTCATTGATTTTTGCCATTGAAAAACGTTTTTCATATACCAGAAATGTTTGAAGCTACTGACTGAATGAAAGGAGCTGGCATCTCACTCTCTTTGAATCTTCTTTATCATGCTAGGATTAACAGGAAAAAGCTAAAAATTTCAGAATTGCACCGTGCAATGTGGAGATATTACTGTTTGTGCATTTACAATATTCATTGATTTTTGCCATTGAAAAACATGTTTTTCATATACCAGAAATGTTTGAAGCTACTGACTGAATGAAAGGAGCTGGCATCTCACTCTCTTTGAATCTTCTTTATCATGCTAGGATTAGCAGGAAAAAGCAAAAAATTTCAGAATTGCACCTTGCAATGTGGAGATATTACTGCTTGTGCATTTACAATATTCATTGATTTTTGCCATTGAAAAACATGTTTTTCATATACCAGAAATGTTTGAAGCTACTGACTGAATGAAAGGAGCTGGCATCTCACTCTCTTTGAATCTTCTTTATCATGCTAGGATTAACAGGAAAAAGCAAAAAATTTCAGAATTGCACCTTGCAATGTGGTGATATTACTGTTTGTGCATTTACAATATTCATTGATTTTTGCCATTGAAAAACATGTTTTTCATATACCAGAAATGTTTGAAGCTATTGACTGAATGAAAGGAGCTGGCATCTCACTCTCTTTGAATCTTCTTTATCATGCTAGGATTAACAGGAAAAAGATAAAAATTTCAGAATTGCACCGTGCAATGTGGAGATATTACTGTTTGTGCATTTACAATATTCATTGATTTTTGCCATTGAAAAACATGTTTTTCATATACCAGAAATGTTTGAAGCTACTGACTGAATGAAAGGAGCTGGCATCTCACTCTCTTTGAATGTTCTTTATCATGCTAGGATTAGCAGGAAAAAGCAAAAAATTTCTGAATTGCACCTTGCAATGTGGAGATATTACTGTTTGTGCATTTACAATATTCATTGATTTTTGCCATTGAAAAACATGTTTTTCATATACCAGAAATGTTTGAAGCTACTGACTGAATGAAAGGAGCTGGCATCTCACTCTCTTTGAATCTTCTTTATCATGCTAGGATTAGCAGGAAAAAGCAAAAAATTTCAGAATTGCACCTTGCAATGTGGAGATATTACTGTTTGTGCATTTACAATATTCATTGATTTTTGCCATTGAAAAACATGTTTTTCATATACCAGAAATGTTTGAAGCTACTGACTGAATGAAAGGAGCTGGCATCTCACTCTCTTTGAATCTTCTTTATCATGCTAGGATTAACAGGAAAAAGCAAAAAATTTCAGAATTGCACCTTGCAATGTGGAGATATTACTGTTTGTGCATTTACAATATTCATTGATTTTTGCCATTGAAAAACATGTTTTTCATATACCAGAAATGTTTGAAGCTACTGACTGAATGAAAGGAGCTGGCATCTCACTCTCTTTGAATCTTCTTTATCATGCCAGGATTAGCAGGAAAAAGCAAAAAATTTCAGAATTGCACCTTGCAATGTGGAGATATTACTGTTTGTGCATTTACAATATTCATTGATTTTTGCCATTGAAAAACGTTTTTCATATACCAGAAATGTTTGAAGCTACTGACTGAATGAAAGGAGCTGGCATCTCACTCTCTTTGAATCTTCTTTATCATGCTAGGATTAACAGGAAAAAGCTAAAAATTTCAGAATTGCACCGTGCAATGTGGAGATATTACTGTTTGTGCATTTACAATATTCATTGATTTTTGCCATTGAAAAACATGTTTTTCATATACCAGAAATGTTTGAAGCTACTGACTGAATGAAAGGAGCTGGCATCTCACTCTCTTTGAATGTTCTTTATCATGCTAGGATTAGCAGGAAAAAGCAAAAAATTTCTGAATTGCACCTTGCAATGTGGAGATATTACTGTTTGTGCATTTACAATATTCATTGATTTTTGCCATTGAAAAACATGTTTTTCATATACCAGAAATGTTTGAAGCTACTGACTGAATGAAAGGAGCTGGCATCTCACTCTCTTTGAATCTTCTTTATCATGCTAGGATTAACAGGAAAAAGCTAAAAATTTCAGAATTGCACCGTGCAATGTGGAGATATTACTGTTTGTGCATTTACAATATTCATTGATTTTTGCCATTGAAAAACATGTTTTTCATATACCAGAAATGTTTGAAGCTACTGACTGAATGAAAGGAGCTGGCATCTCACTCTCTTTGAATCTTCTTTATCATGCTAGGATTAGCAGGAAAAAGCAAAAAATTTCAGAATTGCACCTTGCAATGTGGAGATATTACTGTTTGTGCATTTACAATATTCATTGATTTTTGCCATTGAAAAACATGTTTTTCATATACCAGAAATGTTTGAAGCTACTGACTGAATGAAAGGAGCTGGCATCTCACTCTCTTTGAATCTTCTTTATCATGCCAGGATTAGCAGGAAAAAGCAAAAAATTTCAGAATTGCACCTTGCAATGTGGAGATATTACTGTTTGTGCATTTACAATATTCATTGATTTTTGCCATTGAAAAACATGTTTTTCATATACCAGAAATGTTTGAAGCTACTGACTGAATGAAAGGAGCTGGCATCTCACTCTCTTTGAATCTTCTTTATCATGCTAGGATTAACAGGAAAAAGCAAAAAATTTCAGAATTGCACCGTGCAATGTGGAGATATTACTGTTTGTGCATTTACAATATTCATTGATTTTTGCCATTGAAAAACATGTTTTTCATATACCAGAAATGTTTGAAGCTACTGACTGAATGAAAGGAGCTGGCATCTCACTCTCTTTGAATCTTCTTTATCATGCTAGGATTAACAGGAAAAAGCTAAAAATTTCAGAATTCCACTGTGCAATGTGGAGATATTACTGTTTGTGCATTTACAATATTCATTGATTTTTGCCATTGAAAAACATGTTTTTCATATACCAGAAATGTTTGAAGCTACTGACTGAATGAAAGGAGCTGGCATCTCACTCTCTTTGAATCTTCTTTATCATGCTAGGATTAACAGGAAAAAGCTAAAAATTTCAGAATTGCACCGTGCAATGTGGAGATATTACTGTTTGTGCATTTACAATATTCATTGATTTTTGCCATTGAAAAACGTTTTTCATATACCAGAAATGTTTGAAGCTACTGACTGAATGAAAGGAGCTGGCATCTCACTCTCTTTGAATCTTCTTTATCATGCTAGGATTAGCAGGAAAAAGCAAAAAATTTCAGAATTGCACCTTGCAATGTGGAGATATTACTGTTTGTGCATTTACAATATTCATTGATTTTTGCCATTGAAAAACATGTTTTTCATATACCAGAAATGTTTGAAGCTACTGACTGAATGAAAGGAGCTGGCATCTCACTCTCTTTGAATCTTCTTTATCATGCTAGGATTAACAGGAAAAAGCAAAAAATTTCAGAATTGCACCTTGCAATGTGGAGATATTACTGTTTGTGCATTTACAATATTCATTGATTTTTGCCATTGAAAAACATGTTTTTCATATACCAGAAATGTTTGAAGCTACTGACTGAATGAAAGGAGCTGGCATCTCACTCTCTTTGAATCTTCTTTATCATGCCAGGATTAGCAGGAAAAAGCAAAAAATTTCAGAATTGCACCTTGCAATGTGGAGATATTACTGTTTGTGCATTTACAATATTCATTGATTTTTGCCATTGAAAAACGTTTTTCATATACCAGAAATGTTTGAAGCTACTGACTGAATGAAAGGAGCTGGCATCTCACTCTCTTTGAATCTTCTTTATCATGCTAGGATTAACAGGAAAAAGCTAAAAATTTCAGAATTGCACCGTGCAATGTGGAGATATTACTGTTTGTGCATTTACAATATTCATTGATTTTTGCCATTGAAAAACATGTTTTTCATATACCAGAAATGTTTGAAGCTACTGACTGAATGAAAGGAGCTGGCATCTCACTCTCTTTGAATCTTCTTTATCATGCTAGGATTAGCAGGAAAAAGCAAAAAATTTCAGAATTGCACCTTGCAATGTGGAGATATTACTGCTTGTGCATTTACAATATTCATTGATTTTTGCCATTGAAAAACATGTTTTTCATATACCAGAAATGTTTGAAGCTACTGACTGAATGAAAGGAGCTGGCATCTCACTCTCTTTGAATCTTCTTTATCATGCTAGGATTAACAGGAAAAAGCAAAAAATTTCAGAATTGCACCTTGCAATGTGGTGATATTACTGTTTGTGCATTTACAATATTCATTGATTTTTGCCATTGAAAAACATGTTTTTCATATACCAGAAATGTTTGAAGCTATTGACTGAATGAAAGGAGCTGGCATCTCACTCTCTTTGAATCTTCTTTATCATGCTAGGATTAACAGGAAAAAGATAAAAATTTCAGAATTGCACCGTGCAATGTGGAGATATTACTGTTTGTGCATTTACAATATTCATTGATTTTTGCCATTGAAAAACATGTTTTTCATATACCAGAAATGTTTGAAGCTACTGACTGAATGAAAGGAGCTGGCATCTCACTCTCTTTGAATGTTCTTTATCATGCTAGGATTAGCAGGAAAAAGCAAAAAATTTCTGAATTGCACCTTGCAATGTGGAGATATTACTGTTTGTGCATTTACAATATTCATTGATTTTTGCCATTGAAAAACATGTTTTTCATATACCAGAAATGTTTGAAGCTACTGACTGAATGAAAGGAGCTGGCATCTCACTCTCTTTGAATCTTCTTTATCATGCTAGGATTAGCAGGAAAAAGCAAAAAATTTCAGAATTGCACCTTGCAATGTGGAGATATTACTGTTTGTGCATTTACAATATTCATTGATTTTTGCCATTGAAAAACATGTTTTTCATATACCAGAAATGTTTGAAGCTACTGACTGAATGAAAGGAGCTGGCATCTCACTCTCTTTGAATCTTCTTTATCATGCTAGGATTAACAGGAAAAAGCAAAAAATTTCAGAATTGCACCTTGCAATGTGGAGATATTACTGTTTGTGCATTTACAATATTCATTGATTTTTGCCATTGAAAAACATGTTTTTCATATACCAGAAATGTTTGAAGCTACTGACTGAATGAAAGGAGCTGGCATCTCACTCTCTTTGAATCTTCTTTATCATGCCAGGATTAGCAGGAAAAAGCAAAAAATTTCAGAATTGCACCTTGCAATGTGGAGATATTACTGTTTGTGCATTTACAATATTCATTGATTTTTGCCATTGAAAAACGTTTTTCATATACCAGAAATGTTTGAAGCTACTGACTGAATGAAAGGAGCTGGCATCTCACTCTCTTTGAATCTTCTTTATCATGCTAGGATTAACAGGAAAAAGCTAAAAATTTCAGAATTGCACCGTGCAATGTGGAGATATTACTGTTTGTGCATTTACAATATTCATTGATTTTTGCCATTGAAAAACATGTTTTTCATATACCAGAAATGTTTGAAGCTACTGACTGAATGAAAGGAGCTGGCATCTCACTCTCTTTGAATGTTCTTTATCATGGTAGGATTAGCAGGAAAAAGCAAAAAATTTCTGAATTGCACCTTGCAATGTGGAGATATTACTGTTTGTGCATTTACAATATTCATTGATTTTTGCCATTGAAAAACATGTTTTTCATATACCAGAAATGTTTGAAGCTACTGACTGAATGAAAGGAGCTGGCATCTCACTCTCTTTGAATCTTCTTTATCATGCTAGGATTAACAGGAAAAAGCTAAAAATTTCAGAATTGCACCGTGCAATGTGGAGATATTACTGTTTGTGCATTTACAATATTCATTGATTTTTGCCATTGAAAAACATGTTTTTCATATACCAGAAATGTTTGAAGCTACTGACTGAATGAAAGGAGCTGGCATCTCACTCTCTTTGAATCTTCTTTATCATGCTAGGATTAGCAGGAAAAAGCAAAAAATTTCAGAATTGCACCTTGCAATGTGGAGATATTACTGTTTGTGCATTTACAATATTCATTGATTTTTGCCATTGAAAAACATGTTTTTCATATACCAGAAATGTTTGAAGCTACTGACTGAATGAAAGGAGCTGGCATCTCACTCTCTTTGAATCTTCTTTATCATGCCAGGATTAGCAGGAAAAAGCAAAAAATTTCAGAATTGCACCTTGCAATGTGGAGATATTACTGTTTGTGCATTTACAATATTCATTGATTTTTGCCATTGAAAAACATGTTTTTCATATACCAGAAATGTTTGAAGCTACTGACTGAATGAAAGGAGCTGGCATCTCACTCTCTTTGAATCTTCTTTATCATGCTAGGATTAACAGGAAAAAGCAAAAAATTTCAGAATTGCACCGTGCAATGTGGAGATATTACTGTTTGTGCATTTACAATATTCATTGATTTTTGCCATTGAAAAACATGTTTTTCATATACCAGAAATGTTTGAAGCTACTGACTGAATGAAAGGAGCTGGCATCTCACTCTCTTTGAATCTTCTTTATCATGCTAGGATTAACAGGAAAAAGCTAAAAATTTCAGAATTCCACTGTGCAATGTGGAGATATTACTGTTTGTGCATTTACAATATTCATTGATTTTTGCCATTGAAAAACATGTTTTTCATATACCAGAAATGTTTGAAGCTACTGACTGAATGAAAGGAGCTGGCATCTCACTCTCTTTGAATCTTCTTTATCATGCTAGGATTAACAGGAAAAAGCTAAAAATTTCAGAATTGCACCGTGCAATGTGGAGATATTACTGTTTGTGCATTTACAATATTCATTGATTTTTGCCATTGAAAAACGTTTTTCATATACCAGAAATGTTTGAAGCTACTGACTGAATGAAAGGAGCTGGCATCTCACTCTCTTTGAATCTTCTTTATCATGCTAGGATTAACAGGAAAAAGCTAAAAATTTCAGAATTGCACCGTGCAATGTGGAGATATTACTGTTTGTGCATTTACAATATTCATTGATTTTTGCCATTGAAAAACATGTTTTTCATATACCAGAAATGTTTGAAGCTACTGACTGAATGAAAGGAGCTGGCATCTAACTCTCTTTGAATCTTCTTTATCATGCTAGGATTAGCAGGAAAAAGCAAAAAATTTCTGAATTGCACCTTGCAATGTGGAGATATTACTGTTTGTGCATTTACAATATTCATTGATTTTTGCCATTGAAAAACATGTTTTTCATATACCAGAAATGTTTGAAGCTACTGACTGAATGAAAGGAGCTGGCATCTCACTCTCTTTGAATCTTCTTTATCATGCTAGGATTAACAGGAAAAAGCTAAAAATTTCAGAATTGCACCGTGCAATGTGGAGATATTACTGTTTGTGCATTTACAATATTCATTGATTTTTGCCATTGAAAAACATGTTTTTCATATACCAGAAATGTTTGAAGCTACTGACTGAATGAAAGGAGCTGGCATCTCACTCTCTTTGAATCTTCTTTATCATGCTAGGATTAGCAGGAAAAAGCAAAAAATTTCAGAATTGCACCTTGCAATGTGGAGATATTACTGTTTGTGCATTTACAATATTCATTGATTTTTGCCATTGAAAAACATGTTTTTCATATACCAGAAATGTTTGAAGCTACTGACTGAATGAAAGGAGCTGGCATCTCACTCTCTTAGAATCTTCTTTATCATGCTAGGATTAACAGGAAAAAGCTAAAAATTTCAGAATTGCACCGTGCAATGTGGAGATATTACTGTTTGTGCATTTACAATATTCATTGATTTTTGCCATTGAAAAACATGTTTTTCATATACCAGAAATGTTTGAAGCTACTGACTGAATGAAAGGAGCTGGCATCTCACTCTCTTTGAATCTTCTTTATCATGCTAGGATTAGCAGGAAAAAGCAAAAAATTTCAGAATTGCACCTTGCAATGTGGAGATATTACTGTTTGTGCATTTACAATATTCATTGATTTTTGCCATTGAAAAACGTTTTTCATATACCAGAAATGTTTGAAGCTACTGACTGAATGAAAGGAGCTGGCATCTCACTCTCTTTGAATCTTCTTTATCATGCTAGGATTAGCAGGAAAAAGCAAAAAATTTCAGAATTGCACCTTGCAATGTGGAGATATTACTGTTTGTGCATTTACAATATTCATTGATTTTTGCCATTGAAAAACATGTTTTTCATATACCAGAAATGTTTGAAGCTACTGACTGAATGAAAGGAGCTGGCATCTCACTCTCTTTGAATCTTCTTTATCATGCTAGGATTAACAGGAAAAAGCAAAAAATTTCAGAATTGCACCTTGCAATGTGGAGATATTACTGTTTGTGCATTTACAATATTCATTGATTTTTGCCATTGAAAAACATGTTTTTCATATACCAGAAATGTTTGAAGCTACTGACTGAATGAAAGGAGCTGGCATCTCACTCTCTTTGAATCTTCTTTATCATGCCAGGATTAGCAGGAAAAAGCAAAAAATTTCAGAATTGCACCTTGCAATGTGGAGATATTACTGTTTGTGCATTTACAATATTCATTGATTTTTGCCATTGAAAAACGTTTTTCATATACCAGAAATGTTTGAAGCTACTGACTGAATGAAAGGAGCTGGCATCTCACTCTCTTTGAATCTTCTTTATCATGCTAGGATTAACAGGAAAAAGCTAAAAATTTCAGAATTGCACCGTGCAATGTGGAGATATTACTGTTTGTGCATTTACAATATTCATTGATTTTTGCCATTGAAAAACATGTTTTTCATATACCAGAAATGTTTGAAGCTACTGACTGAATGAAAGGAGCTGGCATCTCACTCTCTTTGAATCTTCTTTATCATGCTAGGATTAGCAGGAAAAAGCAAAAAATTTCAGAATTGCACCTTGCAATGTGGAGATATTACTGCTTGTGCATTTACAATATTCATTGATTTTTGCCATTGAAAAACATGTTTTTCATATACCAGAAATGTTTGAAGCTACTGACTGAATGAAAGGAGCTGGCATCTCACTCTCTTTGAATCTTCTTTATCATGCTAGGATTAACAGGAAAAAGCAAAAAATTTCAGAATTGCACCTTGCAATGTGGTGATATTACTGTTTGTGCATTTACAATATTCATTGATTTTTGCCATTGAAAAACATGTTTTTCATATACCAGAAATGTTTGAAGCTATTGACTGAATGAAAGGAGCTGGCAT
Source organism: Phyllobates terribilis (assembly GCF_046119375.1). NCBI lineage: Eukaryota > Metazoa > Chordata > Amphibia > Anura > Dendrobatidae > Phyllobates > Phyllobates terribilis. Next base: position 86,844 of record NW_027363895.1, on the reverse strand, counting down.
CTCACTCTCTTTGAATCTTCTTTATCATGCTAGGATTAACAGGAAAAAGATAAAAATTTCAGAATTGCACCGTGCAATGTGGAGATATTACTGTTTGTGCATTTACAATATTCATTGATTTTTGCCATTGAAAAACATGTTTTTCATATACCAGAAATGTTTGAAGCTACTGACTGAATGAAAGGAGCTGGCATCTCACTCTCTTTGAATGTTCTTTATCATGCTAGGATTAGCAGGAAAAAGCAAAAAATTTCTGAATTGCACCTTGCAATGTGGAGATATTACTGTTTGTGCATTTACAATATTCATTGATTTTTGCCATTGAAAAACATGTTTTTCATATACCAGAAATGTTTGAAGCTACTGACTGAATGAAAGGAGCTGGCATCTCACTCTCTTTGAATCTTCTTTATCATGCTAGGATTAGCAGGAAAAAGCAAAAAATTTCAGAATTGCACCTTGCAATGTGGAGATATTACTGTTTGTGCATTTACAATATTCATTGATTTTTGCCATTGAAAAACATGTTTTTCATATACCAGAAATGTTTGAAGCTACTGACTGAATGAAAGGAGCTGGCATCTCACTCTCTTTGAATCTTCTTTATCATGCTAGGATTAACAGGAAAAAGCAAAAAATTTCAGAATTGCACCTTGCAATGTGGAGATATTACTGTTTGTGCATTTACAATATTCATTGATTTTTGCCATTGAAAAACATGTTTTTCATATACCAGAAATGTTTGAAGCTACTGACTGAATGAAAGGAGCTGGCATCTCACTCTCTTTGAATCTTCTTTATCATGCTAGGATTAGCAGGAAAAAGCAAAAAATTTCAGAATTGCACCTTGCAATGTGGAGATATTACTGTTTGTGCATTTACAATATTCATTGATTTTTGCCATTGAAAAACGTTTTTCATATACCAGAAATGTTTGAAGCTACTGACTGAATGAAAGGAGCTGGCATCTCACTCTCTTTGAATCTTCTTTATCATGCTAGGATTAACAGGAAAAAGCTAAAAATTTCAGAATTGCACCGTGCAATGTGGAGATATTACTGTTTGTGCATTTACAATATTCATTGATTTTTGCCATTGAAAAACATGTTTTTCATATACCAGAAATGTTTGAAGCTACTGACTGAAAGGAGCTGGCATCTCACTCTCTTTGAATGTTCTTTATCATGCTAGGATTAGCAGGAAAAAGCAAAAAATTTCTGAATTGCACCTTGCAATGTGGAGATATTACTGTTTGTGCATTTACAATATTCATTGATTTTTGCCATTGAAAAACATGTTTTTCATATACCAGAAATGTTTGAAGCTACTGACTGAATGAAAGGAGCTGGCATCTCACTCTCTTTGAATCTTCTTTATCATGCTAGGATTAACAGGAAAAAGCTAAAAATTTCAGAATTGCACCGTGCAATGTGGAGATATTACTGTTTGTGCATTTACAATATTCATTGATTTTTGCCATTGAAAAACATGTTTTTCATATTCCAGAAATGTTTGAAGCTACTGACTGAATGAAAGGAGCTGGCATCTCACTCTCTTTGAATCTTCTTTATCATGCTAGGATTAGCAGGAAAAAGCAAAAAATTTCAGAATTGCACCTTGCAATGTGGAGATATTACTGTTTGTGCATTTACAATATTCATTGATTTTTGCCATTGAAAAACATGTTTTTCATATACCAGAAATGTTTGAAGCTACTGACTGAATGAAAGAAGCTGGCATCTCACTCTCTTTGAATCTTCTTTATCATGCTAGGATTAACAGGAAAAAGCAAAAAATTTCAGAATTGCACCTTGCAATGTGGAGATATTACTGTTTGTGCATTTACAATATTCATTGATTTTTGCCATTGAAAAACATGTTTTTCATATACCAGAAATGTTTGAAGCTACTGACTGAATGAAAGGAGCTGGCATCTCACTCTCTTTGAATCTTCTTTATCATGCTAGGATTAGCAGGAAAAAGCAAAAAATTTCAGAATTGCACCTTGCAATGTGGAGATATTACTGTTTGTGCATTTACAATATTCATTGATTTTTGCCATTGAAAAACATGTTTTTCATATACCAGAAATGTTTGAAGCTACTGACTGAATGAAAGGAGCTGGCATCTCACTCTCTTTGAATCTTCTTTATCATGCTAGGATTAGCAGGAAAAAGCAAAAAATTTCAGAATTGCACCTTGCAATGTGGAGATATTACTGTTTGTGCATTTACAATATTCATTGATTTTTGCCATTGAAAAACATGTTTTTCATATACCAGAAATGTTTGAAGCTACTGACTGAATGAAAGGAGCTGGCATCTCACTCTCTTTGAATCTTCTTTATCATGCTAGGATTAACAGGAAAAAGCAAAAAATTTCAGAATTGCACCTTGCAATGTGGAGATATTACTGTTTGTGCATTTACAATATTCATTGATTTTTGCCATTGAAAAACATGTTTTTCATATACCAGAAATGTTTGAAGCTACTGACTGAATGAAAGGAGCTGGCATCTCACTCTCTTTGAATCTTCTTTATCATGCTAGGATTAACAGGAAAAAGCTAAAAATTTCAGAATTGCACCGTGCAATGTGGAGATATTACTGTTTGTGCATTTACAATATTCATTGATTTTTGCCATTGAAAAACATGTTTTTCATATACCAGAAATGTTTGAAGCTACTGACTGAATGAAAGGAGCTGGCATCTCACTCTCTTTGAATCTTCTTTATCATGCTAGGATTAGCAGGAAAAAGCAAAAAATTTCAGAATTGCACCTTGCAATGTGGAGATATTACTGTTTGTGCATTTACAATATTCATTGATTTTTGCCATTGAAAAACATGTTTTTCATATACCAGAAATGTTTGAAGCTACTGACTGAATGAAAGGAGCTGGCATCTCACTCTCTTAGAATCTTCTTTATCATGCTAGGATTAACAGGAAAAAGCTAAAAATTTCAGAATTGCACCGTGCAATGTGGAGATATTACTGTTTGTGCATTTACAATATTCATTGATTTTTGCCATTGAAAAACATGTTTTTCATATACCAGAAATGTTTGAAGCTACTGACTGAATGAAAGGAGCTGGCATCTCACTCTCTTTGAATCTTCTTTATCATGCTAGGATTAACAGGAAAAAGCAAAAAATTTCAGAATTGCACCTTGCAATGTGGAGATATTACTGTTTGTGCATTTACAATATTCATTGATTTTTGCCATTGAAAAACATGTTTTTCATATACCAGAAATGTTTGAAGCTACTGACTGAATGAAAGGAGCTGGCATCTCACTCTCTTTGAATCTTCTTTATCATGCTAGGATTAACAGGAAAAAGCTAAAAATTTCAGAATTGCACCGTGCAATGTGGAGATATTACTGTTTGTGCATTTACAATATTCATTGATTTTTGCCATTGAAAAACATGTTTTTCATATACCAGAAATGTTTGAAGCTACTGACTGAATGAAAGGAGCTGGCATCTCACTCTCTTTGAATCTTCTTTATCATGCTAGGATTAACAGGAAAAAGCAAAAAATTTCAGAATTGCACCTTGCAATGTGGAGATATTACTGTTTGTGCATTTACAATATTCATTGATTTTTGCCATTGAAAAACATGTTTTTCATATACCAGAAATGTTTGAAGCTACTGACTGAATGAAAGGAGCTGGCATCTCACTCTCTTTGAATCTTCTTTATCATGCCAGGATTAGCAGGAAAAAGCAAAAAATTTCAGAATTGCACCTTGCAATGTGGAGATATTACTGTTTGTGCATTTACAATATTCATTGATTTTTGCCATTGAAAAACGTTTTTCATATACCAGAAATGTTTGAAGCTACTGACTGAATGAAAGGAGCTGGCATCTCACTCTCTTTGAATCTTCTTTATCATGCTAGGATTAACAGGAAAAAGCTAAAAATTTCAGAATTGCACCGTGCAATGTGGAGATATTACTGTTTGTGCATTTACAATATTCATTGATTTTTGCCATTGAAAAACATGTTTTTCATATACCAGAAATGTTTGAAGCTACTGACTGAATGAAAGGAGCTGGCATCTCACTCTCTTTGAATCTTCTTTATCATGCTAGGATTAGCAGGAAAAAGCAAAAAATTTCAGAATTGCACCTTGCAATGTGGAGATATTACTGCTTGTGCATTTACAATATTCATTGATTTTTGCCATTGAAAAACATGTTTTTCATATACCAGAAATGTTTGAAGCTACTGACTGAATGAAAGGAGCTGGCATCTCACTCTCTTTGAATCTTCTTTATCATGCTAGGATTAACAGGAAAAAGCAAAAAATTTCAGAATTGCACCTTGCAATGTGGTGATATTACTGTTTGTGCATTTACAATATTCATTGATTTTTGCCATTGAAAAACATGTTTTTCATATACCAGAAATGTTTGAAGCTATTGACTGAATGAAAGGAGCTGGCATCTCACTCTCTTTGAATCTTCTTTATCATGCTAGGATTAACAGGAAAAAGCTAAAAATTTCAGAATTGCACCGTGCAATGTGGAGATATTACTGTTTGTGCATTTACAATATTCATTGATTTTTGCCATTGAAAAACATGTTTTTCATATACCAGAAATGTTTGAAGCTACTGACTGAATGAAAGGAGCTGGCATCTCACTCTCTTTGAATGTTCTTTATCATGCTAGGATTAGCAGGAAAAAGCAAAAAATTTCTGAATTGCACCTTGCAATGTGGAGATATTACTGTTTGTGCATTTACAATATTCATTGATTTTTGCCATTGAAAAACATGTTTTTCATATACCAGAAATGTTTGAAGCTACTGACTGAATGAAAGGAGCTGGCATCTCACTCTCTTTGAATCTTCTTTATCATGCTAGGATTAACAGGAAAAAGCTAAAAATTTCAGAATTGCACCGTGCAATGTGGAGATATTACTGTTTGTGCATTTACAATATTCATTGATTTTTGCCATTGAAAAACATGTTTTTCATATACCAGAAATGTTTGAAGCTACTGACTGAATGAAAGGAGCTGGCATCTCACTCTCTTTGAATCTTCTTTATCATGCTAGGATTAGCAGGAAAAAGCAAAAAATTTCAGAATTGCACCTTGCAATGTGGAGATATTACTGTTTGTGCATTTACAATATTCATTGATTTTTGCCATTGAAAAACATGTTTTTCATATACCAGAAATGTTTGAAGCTACTGACTGAATGAAAGAAGCTGGCATCTCACTCTCTTTGAATCTTCTTTATCATGCTAGGATTAACAGGAAAAAGCAAAAAATTTCAGAATTGCACCTTGCAATGTGGAGATATTACTGTTTGTGCATTTACAATATTCATTGATTTTTGCCATTGAAAAACATGTTTTTCATATACCAGAAATGTTTGAAGCTACTGACTGAATGAAAGGAGCTGGCATCTCACTCTCTTTGAATCTTCTTTATCATGCTAGGATTAGCAGGAAAAAGCAAAAAATTTCAGAATTGCACCTTGCAATGTGGAGATATTACTGTTTGTGCATTTACAATATTCATTGATTTTTGCCATTGAAAAACATGTTTTTCATATACCAGAAATGTTTGAAGCTACTGACTGAATGAAAGGAGCTGGCATCTCACTCTCTTTGAATCTTCTTTATCATGCTAGGATTAACAGGAAAAAGCAAAAAATTTCAGAATTGCACCTTGCAATGTGGAGATATTACTGTTTGTGCATTTACAATATTCATTGATTTTTGCCATTGAAAAACATGTTTTTCATATACCAGAAATGTTTGAAGCTACTGACTGAATGAAAGGAGCTGGCATCTCACTCTCTTTGAATCTTCTTTATCATGCTAGGATTAACAGGAAAAAGCTAAAAATTTCAGAATTGCACCGTGCAATGTGGAGATATTACTGTTTGTGCATTTACAATATTCATTGATTTTTGCCATTGAAAAACATGTTTTTCATATACCAGAAATGTTTGAAGCTACTGACTGAATGAAAGGAGCTGGCATCTCACTCTCTTTGTTTTACCATATTTTTTTTATTTTTAATAAACAATTTAACAGGGGAATAACACACGTAGCATAAAAGTAGTGACAGAGGAATATTCATAATAAGGGAAAAATTCTGAGGGAAAGGAAAGGGAAAGGGAACAAACGGGAATGGATAATCAGGAAAGATGGGAGAAATTTGTTCGTCAAATAATATATACGATAATACAGAAATTTGAACACTTTAAACACACATTACTATCATTAGCAAAATTAAACATATTAATGAGCTAAACACGACACACATTACGATATTCCAGCGTTATGAGAGGGTTGAGGGAATTTAGTGAGCCAAATATCCCACTTCCTAGAAAATTTAAGTAAATTATTGTTGATAAGGGAAAATCTGAGTTCAAATATTCTATGGAGATTCATCTTATCCACTAAGTCCTCCAAAGTGGGGACATGTGACTTTCTCCAAAAAAAAGCCAATGCGTTCTTACACACTGAAAATAAGTGAATCACCAAAGATCTTTCAAACGACTTATATGGTTCAAGATCTAAGGATAGTAAAGCCATTTGAGGGGTCAATACTACAGGTCTGCCTAAAAGGTCATCTACCAAAGAAGAGATCTGAGCCCATAGATTCCGGATTTTTGGGCAGCTCCAAAAGAGATGTAAAAGATCTCCCCTAAGGCCGCACTCCCTCCAACAAAGGGGAGAGTTGCTGGGCTTTATATGGTGAAGCCTGATTGGAGTGTAATACCATCTGGTTAGAATTTTGAAGTAAGCCTCTTGTAAGGGCATAGATATATTAGAGGCCTGAGAAAAAAGAACAGCACTCTCCCATTGATCGGATTGGAAATTGAATTTTAGATCTTTTTCCCAGCGTATCATGTAGAGGTGTTTTTGGAAGGAAAGATCATTATTGAAGCTGTTATATATGTGTCTCAGGCTCCAAAAAATTTTGTGGGATGGGTTGCTTAACAGGTTCACCGAGGTTTCAGAAACAATAAGTTTACCAGAAATAAATTCCAGAATAATGCTCTTTAAATGAGAGTATAAAAAGAAATCAGAGGAAGGTAAGTTGAATCTTTTTTTAAGAGTTTGGAAAGGAATAAAGGCAGAAGCTTCATAGAAGTCTCCAATTTTCCTTAACCCTTTATTGTCCCACTGATCTGGAATGGAAGAGTTATACAGATCAGCAACAAAACCAATTGGAAAATTTTTGACAAAAGAAAACTTATCCCCATCAGAGTCTCTTAGGGGACTCTTTTTCTTTCTTTTGGCGATTTTTTTCCAGGCGTCAATAATCGCCTGGAAAATAGGATGGGAAGAATCATGAGTGCACTGTTTAAAGAGATGCCTAAGTAACAATTCACGGGGAGAAGAACCATTATTTAAGAAGGTCTCCAGAGTCATCCAAGCTGGGGGACTGTCAGAATTAAACCAATTACTGCTCTGTTTGATGAGGTTTGCCAAATAGTATGCGAAAATATTAGGGTGGCTCAGACCTCCGTTGCACTTATTCTTGTACAATATATCTGCAGATATCCTCGCACGTTTATTATCCCAGACATAGGAATTGATCTGATTTTGAATTTTTTGAATAAAGATGTGAGAAATAGTTAGAGGTAAGTTGCGGAAAAAATACAAGATTTTGGGTAGAACAAACATCTTAATAGAGAGGACTCTACCCCACCATGACAAATCTCTTTTCAAAAATTCCATCAAATCTCCACGGACGATATCCTCAATCAGAACCAGGTTGTCAGAAATTGTTGAGTTAATAGTTTTACCAATACTGATCCCCAAATAAGTCAGATTGCGTTTAGCCAAACCGAAGGAAAATCTCGAGTGTAAAACCTCTCTCGTCTGACGGTCCAGATTAATGTTTAAAAGTTTAGACTTCTCATTATTGATCTTAAAATAAGAAATCTGAGAGAATAGTTCTAGAACCTTCGAAACTTCCGCAACCGAATTTACTGGGTCCAGCAAGGAAAGCATAACATCATCTGCAAAGAGGCCAATTTTAAATTCTCGAGATGGGGTAGAAATCCCCCTAATGTCAGTGTTTTCTCTAATCCTCTGTGCCAAAGGCTCCATAGCCAGGACAAAGAGAAGGGGGGAAAGTGGGCAACCCTGTCTAGTACCATTTGTGATAGGGATTGGATTTGAGAGATAATTGTTAACATAAATTTTTGCTTGGGGGTTAGAATAGAGGGCCATAATTGAAGAGAGAAATTTGTTATCAAAACCGAATTTAATAAGGGTGAGTTTAAGGTATAGCCAATTTAACCTGTCGAAAGCTTTTTCAGCGTCTAAAGCAAGCAATGAAGTTGGGAGTTTCGCCGTATTTATCACCTTAATAATATTCAGAAGTCTTCTAGAGCCATCAGTTGCTTGCCTCCCACCAACGAAGCCAATCTGATCATCGTTGATGAGAGATGGGAGAATAGTCGATAAACGATTGGCCAGAATTTTCGAATATATCTTAATATCAGTGTTAATTAGCGAAATGGGCCTATAATTTTTAACATTATCTCTCTCATCCTTAGACTTGGGTATTAGGGTAATGGTGGCTTCCAGCATTTCTGAGGGGAAGGAGCTTATTGAGGAAGCATGATTGAAAATTTTCGTGAGAGGGGAAGAAAGTAGGTCACAAAAAGTTTTATAATACTCATTAATGAACCCATCTGGACCCGGAGCCTTGAAATCTTTAAGTTGCTTTATTGTGTTAATAATTTCAAGGTTAGAAAAAGGCTTATTCAATGACTCGTGATCCAGAGGGCTCAATTTCGGTAGGTTAATGGAGGATAAAAATTTGTTGATTGCATCTGGGTGAGGATGGGAAATTAGAGGATCAGTTTTGATGTTGTAGAGTTTTTTGTAAAAATTTGCAAACTGGTTCACTATATCTTTAGGGTGGCAAAACGTTATTCCACTATTGTTTTTTATTTTATCTATTCTATTAATTGCTCTTTTACATTTGACAAGGCGGGCCATAAAGCGGGTAGGTTTATTTAGAGCCGCATAGTAATTAAATTTTGATTTCCGAATAATTGCATCATAGGAGGAAGAAATTTCTGATTTTAGCTCTACCCTTAAATTTGAGAGTTCTTTTTGAGTTATTGGGGAAGGGGAAGGAAGATTAATTTGCTCTAATTCTTTTTCCCTAATCAGTTTTTGAAGAGAATTAATTTTTGATCTTTTTTCTTTTTTTTCAGATGAGGATATCTGCATTAGTACACCACGAAGGACGGCTTTGTGAGCGCACCAGCTGGAGAAGGGATTAGATAAATCTGGGGTATCGTTCTCCCTAAAATAATCAGAAATAGCTTTTTCAATAATTTTTTTGTTTTTGGGGTTATGAATAAGTGAAGACCTACATTTCCAAAGAAATCCATTTTTAATAAGAGGACCAATATGAATTTCACATGACGTAGGGGCATGATCTGATAGAGACCTAAGGCCTATAGATACGTTAGAGAATTTGGGTAAAGAAAAAACGTCAGTTATTATTAAGTCTATTCTAGAGGCCGTTTGGTGCGCATCCGAAAAATGGGAGAATTCTTTGGAGGTAGTTTGCAGACATCTAAATGTATCAAATAGTTCGTTTTTATAAAGCCAATTATTTAGCGTCGGGTATAAATGACGGCTGGGGGAGGAAGAGTCCATATGCCCGTCCGGGACCATGTTGAAGTCTCCCAAAAAAATCAATTCGCCTCTCCTAACCTCTTCAACCTTTCTAAAAACCTTATTCAAAAAGGGTATTTGCTTTTTATTTGGGGCGTATAGGTTAACAACAGTGCACTCATGATTATTCAGTTTACAGAGCAATATATGGAACCTTCCATTGACATCTTTATGCTGATCTAAAAACTCAAATGGGACAGAATCTCTGATCACTGTAGCTACACCGGCTTTTTTCCGGTCGCTAGTGGATTCAAATATATGAGGGTAGCGTTTGTGGGTGAAAGTAGGGTGTTTTCCCTCGGCAAACCTTGTCTCCTGAAGACACGCAACATCAGCACCAAGATGACCCAATTCCTTCCAAAGGGAGAATCTCTTATTGGGACTGTTTAGGCCTCTTACATTATAGGTGATGATCTTGATAGGCATAGGTAAATTAATAATTAAAGTAAGTCAAAAGGAGAGGGGTCAGTTGGTCCAACAAATTCCCAAAAAATAAAAATCAACCGACAATCAAAGCTGGAATACAATATCTCTAATATTAATTCAAAGATAGTAATAACAATAACCAAATATTCAAAGAAAAAGAAAAAAAAAAACGAATCAAAAAATCTCCTGAGGGAACCTTCACCGAAAAGGTTCTCCCTCAGATTGGGGGGAAAAATAATGTGGACAAACCATGAAGGCTAAATATAAGAAGAATGATAAATTTATTATAGCATGTTAGGTGAGGTGATAAAATGAGATTATTTTTAAAGAGGGCTCCCGAGGGAGTAGTGTTTATCATTTCAGCGGTGGGGTGCCTTTGTAACTTTGTAGGGAATGTCTTTTATAAAATCAAAAAATTTGGGGCCTTCATCAGGATCTGTAAGAGTGAATGTTTTCCGGTTAAAGAAAATCAGCAACTTTACTGGAAAGCCCCACCTATATGGGATATTCATATCCCTCAGTCTATCTGTGATCAATTTGTATGACCTTCTTGCATCCATGGTTTCTTTGGAAAAATCGGAGAAGATTTTTAGGTGTGAGAAAGGCTCTGGAAAAGTCCTATTTTCCCTGATATAATTCAAGATTCTCTCTTTGGTCGAGAAGAAATGCAACCTAGCTATTACATCCCTAGGAAGATCCGAGGAAATGGAGGTCGGACGAAATAAGCGATGGGCCCTATCAATGATAAGATCCTGCTCAGAAAGGGATGGGATTGTCTTGTGAAAAAAGTCTTTGAGAAAAGCCGAGATATCTGAGGGAGAAACATCCTCAGATATGCCTCTAATCTTCAAATTATTTCTCCTACTCCTATCCTCCAAATCCGCAACTTTTAATCTAAGTCTTTTGAGCTCGGATTTAATTTCCAAATTATCAGAAGAGACAGACTCTACCTTATCCTCCACCGTTTCAAGTCTTTTAGTGTTTTCCTCCAATTTAACTCCAAAAGCTTCCAAAGTAGATTTCATGGTGTCTACCTGTTTCTCAAAGCCCAGTTTCATATTTCTGTCAATCGTCTTTAAAAGATTGTCCAGATATGAACCAAGGTCGGTATTTCCCAACTCTTGAGAAATGGGTATTTTGGCCGGGACACTAGGCGTAGGGTCTGAAGACGAAGGGGAGACGTCCTTTTTGGCACGTCTCTTATCTGGACTAGGATTGGGAGACGTGTCCGAGGATTCCTCCTCCGAACTCGTGGCCAGTGAGGAATATTTGTTGCTCCAAGCTCCTGGATCCCTTCTCTTTGATGAGATGGAAATGTCCATCTCTTCCACTTTTTTTTCTTTAACTACGGTGGAAGGGGCAGGTTTAGCGTCAGGAATTCTCTGTGGTTTTGGAGAAAATAGACTTTTAGCAGAGTCTTTGGTGGGAGAGCTTACTTTAAAACTCTGTCTGTCGTCAGGATTTCTATGAGGTGATCTGGACTTAAGTGGACTAATGGTATTGACAGTATCCTCTGAGGGATTTGAAAATGAAGAACGTTGGGAGGACTTCGCTCTTACCACACTAGTTTTAAGGGGAGCTTCCAAAGACTTTTGGGTATTTTTTTTGTTAGCCGCCATTGTAAAAAAAAATAAGTCCTAAGTGTATATATAAGGAAAACACCAAAAAGACAATGGGAATATTTAACCTAGAGAGTGGATAGAAGACTTTAGAGTAGCAAAATGACTAGGAACAATGACTGGAAGAAATTAGCATTAAACAAATATTACTCCAGTAAGAGGCAATCATTACCCTTAAAGACTGCAGAATTATGTACCCCCTAGAATGCAATCCTTTAAATGTAAATCACAATCAAAAATATCAAGAGAAATAGTAAACTTGACCTGAGGGATAAAAATAAAAGGCACATATAGTTCTTAACAGAAAACTAATTATTGTGGAAACTTGCAGATCTGTAGAGTTCCATGGGCACCAACTGTTATATGAATATCAGGTAGCGAAATCACAGTATATATATGGCAGAAGCAATTCCTCCTATCCTCCACCCCCCCTCAAAGTCAAGTCTCACAATTAAATGATTGTCCAAAGTTTGGTGTTTAATGGACCTCTGTATCAGTACTGATATAAAATCAGCACCATGGAGAGCAGTGCAGAGGACGCTGCAGCAGGGGGCAGGAGAATTTGAAAAAATCAGCTGATTGAGTATATAGGACAGTGGAGGGCGACGGTGCTGCTGCAGCAAAGGACCAGGGTCCAAATCAAAGCGCCAGCAGCGCTACCACAAGAGGGGGAGGCAGTCACAGGGGTCTGCAGAGTCCTGTTGCAGAAGGAGGCGGGAATTTTAAATGAGCCGGTGATGATTGAGTACAGGGGACACGGAGCACAGCTGTGCTGCTTTAAAAGTTGAGGAGTGTATTATAGGAGCCTACAGGGCTCAGACACCGGTGGCAGACAGGTTAGCAGTACTGCAGCAGATAGGGGAATCAACCCACGGGGGTCTGCGGGGCCAGGCACCAAAGTCACAGAGTCAGCAGAGCGGCACAGCGGAGAGGAGTGTTACGGATCGCAAGCACCGGCGGCTTCTGTCAGTCACTGCCAGAGATAAAAGAGCGGCTCCCCCAGCAGCAGGAGGGGGATGCCGCCGCCGCTATACAGCACTGGGGTTGCGGAGATGCGGGCTGTGAGTACCGGCGGTGCCCGTCTGTATAATAAAGAGAGGGGCTGAGCGGTCCGGGGCAGAGGAGGGGGCACCGCCACCACGGGAACAGCCCCAGTACAGAGGGAATAGCCGCACCACGGAGAAGGGAGCCCGGCTGCAAGTACCGGCGGTGACAGTCAGCTGGAGGCAGAGAGGGAGAGAGCGGCACCACAGCAGCGGGCGGGGAGATACCGCCACCACTATACAGCCCCGGGGTTGCGGAGATGCGGGCTGTGAATACCGGCAATGCCCGCCCGTATATAAGGGAGAGGAGCAGAGCGGGTCCGGGGCAGAGGAGGGGGCACCGCCACTACGGGAACAGCCCTGTTATACAGGGAACAGCCGCACAGGAGAAGATGGAGCTCGACCGCTGATACCGGTGGCAGCTGTCAGCTGGGGGCAGAGAGGGAGAGAGCGGCACCACAGCAGCAGGCGGGGGGATACCGCCACCACTATACAGCCCTGGGGTTGCGGAGATGCGGGCTGTGAATACTGGCAATGCCCGCCCGTATATAAGGGAGAGGAGCAGAGCGGGTCCAGGGCAGAGGAGGGGGCACCGCCACTATGGGGACAGCCCCATTATGCAGGAAACAGCCGCACAGGAGAAGATGGAGCCCGGCCGCAGATACCGGTGGCAGCTGTCAGCTGGGGGCAGAGAGGGAGAGAGCGGCACCACAGCGAGAGGGAGAGTCACCGCTGCCACCGGAGCAGCCCCGGGATTTTACAGGACGGGACCACAGAGATGAGGTAAGAGCCCTGGCGTCAGCCTGGGCTTAGCTAACCTTGGCTTGAAAAGTGCAGTCCCGCTCCGTCTCCCGGTCTCAGCGTCGTTCAGGCTTGGGATCCTGGTCTTCAGTCAGTGACGGAGTCTTGTCCTCGGGGTCCGGTGGAAGTGTGGGTACTTGGTCCGGGGGTGCAGCGCCGCATCTCTATGTAGTGGGGTCTTGCAGGTCCGGTCTGGTCTTCTGTGGGGTCACGTCAGCTGGATGGATGCCGGGTCAAATTATCAGGTGGCCGCTGGTACCTGATAGGAGAGGTCTGTGGGTAATGGCTGATGATTGATCTCCCTCAGTGGAGCTTTTCCCGGTGTCGGGTCAGTATAGGCTTTCTCTGCATACGGGGATCAGCTGATTCACGGGGCTCCGTGCCGCCGGTTTAAAAATATGAATCCTCTGCAATCTGCCAAGTAACACCTGATGAACGGTGTTCTGAGGCCCGGAGAAAGGGAGCAGTGAGGGTCCCTTTGCAGAGACACACAAACCTGCAAGCCTGCAGGTCTATGTCACAATACCCACGACTGGAATGAAATCAAGGACGCACCTCACTGCTTCCAAATGAAGTATCTCCTGGAATAACAGGTCAGGGAAAGTCTTTTTAGTATCCAGATGATCCTTAGGCTTTAAGAAGTTTGTCCATGCAAAAATTGAGTGAATAAATCCTCTTAAGTTGCTTTTATCGTCGCTTTGTAGTTTTAGCCCTCATGGAGCTCAGACCTATGCTGCCATCCTGGTCTGTGCCTAAGCCACGCCCCCCCATCTCACTCTCTTTGAATCTTCTTTATCATGCTAGGATTAGCAGGAAAAAGCAAAAAATTTCAGAATTGCACCTTGCAATGTGGAGATATTACTGTTTGTGCATTTACAATATTCATTGATTTTTGCCATTGAAAAACATGTTTTTCATATACCAGAAATGTTTGAAGCTACTGACTAAATGAAAGGAGCTGGCATCTCACTCTCTTTGAATCTTCTTTATCATGCTAGGATTAGCAGGAAAAAGCAAAAAATTTCAGAATTGCACCTTGCAATGTGGAGATATTACTGTTTGTGCATTTACAATATTCATTGATTTTTGCCATTGAAAAACATGTTTTTCATATACCAGAAATGTTTGAAGCTACTGACTGAATGAAAGGAGCTGGCATCTCACTCTCTTTGAATCTTCTTTATCATGCTAGGATTAACAGGAAAAAGCAAAAAATTTCAGAATTGCACCTTGCAATGTGGAGATATTACTGTTTGTGCATTTACAATATTCATTGATTTTTGCCATTGAAAAACATGTTTTTCATATACCAGAAATGTTTGAAGCTACTGACTGAATGAAAGGAGCTGGCATCTCACTCTCTTTGAATCTTCTTTATCATGCTAGGATTAACAGGAAAAAGCAAAAAATTTCAGAATTGCACCGTGCAATGTGGAGATATTACTGTTTGTGCATTTACAATATTCATTGATTTTTGCCATTGAAAAACATGTTTTTCATATACCAGAAATGTTTGAAGCTACTGACTGAATGAAAGGAGCTGGCATCTCACTCTCTTTGAATCTTCTTTATCATGCTAGGATTAACAGGAAAAAGCTAAAAATTTCAGAATTCCACTGTGCAATGTGGAGATATTACTGTTTGTGCATTTACAATATTCATTGATTTTTGCCATTGAAAAACATGTTTTTCATATACCAGAAATGTTTGAAGCTACTGACTGAATGAAAGGAGCTGGCATCTCACTCTCTTTGAATCTTCTTTATCATGCTAGGATTAACAGGAAAAAGCTAAAAATTTCAGAATTGCACCGTGCAATGTGGAGATATTACTGTTTGTGCATTTACAATATTCATTGATTTTTGCCATTGAAAAACATGTTTTTCATATACCAGAAATGTTTGAAGCTACTGACTGAATGAAAGGAGCTGGCATCTCACTCTCTTTTTATCTTCTTTATCATGCTAGGATTAACAGGAAAAAGCTAAAAATTTCAGAATTGCACCGTGCAATGTGGAGATATTACTGTTTGTGCATTTACAATATTCATTGATTTTTGCCATTGAAAAACATGTTTTTCATATACCAGAAATGTTTGAAGCTACTGACTGAATGAAAGGAGCTGGCATCTCACTCTCTTTGAATCTTCTTTATCATGCTAGGATTAGCAGGAAAAAGCAAAAAATTTCTGAATTGCACCTTGCAATGTGGAGATATTACTGTTTGTGCATTTACAATATTCATTGATTTTTGCCATTGAAAAACATGTTTTTCATATACCAGAAATGTTTGAAGCTACTGACTGAATGAAAGGAGCTGGCATCTCACTCTCTTTGAATCTTCTTTATCATGCTAGGATTAACAGGAAAAAGCTAAAAATTTCAGAATTGCACCGTGCAATGTGGAGATATTACTGTTTGTGCATTTACAATATTCATTGATTTTTGCCATTGAAAAACATGTTTTTCATATACCAGAAATGTTTGAAGCTACTGACTGAATGAAAGGAGCTGGCATCTCACTCTCTTTGAATCTTCTTTATCATGCTAGGATTAGCAGGAAAAAGCAAAAAATTTCAGAATTGCACCTTGCAATGTGGAGATATTACTGTTTGTGCATTTACAATATTCATTGATTTTTGCCATTGAAAAACATGTTTTTCATATACCAGAAATGTTTGAAGCTACTGACTGAATGAAAGGAGCTGGCATCTCACTCTCTTTGAATCTTCTTTATCATGCTAGGATTAGCAGGAAAAAGCAAAAAATTTCAGAATTGCACCTTGCAATGTGGAGATATTACTGTTTGTGCATTTACAATATTCATTGATTTTTGCCATTGAAAAACATGTTTTTCATATACCAGAAATGTTTGAAGCTACTGACTGAATGAAAGGAGCTGGCATCTCACTCTCTTTGAATCTTCTTTATCATGCTAGGATTAACAGGAAAAAGCAAAAAATTTCAGAATTGCACCTTGCAATGTGGAGATATTACTGTTTGTGCATTTACAATATTCATTGATTTTTGCCATTGAAAAACATGTTTTTCATATACCAGAAATGTTTGAAGCTACTGACTGAATGAAAGGAGCTGGCATCTCACTCTCTTTGAATCTTCTTTATCATGCCAGGATTAGCAGGAAAAAGCAAAAAATTTCAGAATTGCACCTTGCAATGTGGAGATATTACTGTTTGTGCATTTACAATATTCATTGATTTTTGCCATTGAAAAACGTTTTTCATATACCAGAAATGTTTGAAGCTACTGACTGAATGAAAGGAGCTGGCATCTCACTCTCTTTGAATCTTCTTTATCATGCTAGGATTAACAGGAAAAAGCTAAAAATTTCAGAATTGCACCGTGCAATGTGGAGATATTACTGTTTGTGCATTTACAATATTCATTGATTTTTGCCATTGAAAAACATGTTTTTCATATACCAGAAATGTTTGAAGCTACTGACTGAATGAAAGGAGCTGGCATCTCACTCTCTTTGAATCTTCTTTATCATGCTAGGATTAGCAGGAAAAAGCAAAAAATTTCAGAATTGCACCTTGCAATGTGGAGATATTACTGCTTGTGCATTTACAATATTCATTGATTTTT
The DNA here is from genome assembly GCF_046119375.1 of Phyllobates terribilis. Classification (NCBI taxonomy): domain Eukaryota; kingdom Metazoa; phylum Chordata; class Amphibia; order Anura; family Dendrobatidae; genus Phyllobates; species Phyllobates terribilis. Next base: position 69,666 of record NW_027363895.1, on the reverse strand, counting down.
GCCATTGAAAAACATGTTTTTCATATACCAGAAATGTTTGAAGCTACTGACTGAATGAAAGGAGCTGGCATCTCACTCTCTTTGAATCTTCTTTATCATGCTAGGATTAACAGGAAAAAGCAAAAAATTTCAGAATTGCACCTTGCAATGTGGTGATATTACTGTTTGTGCATTTACAATATTCATTGATTTTTGCCATTGAAAAACATGTTTTTCATATACCAGAAATGTTTGAAGCTATTGACTGAATGAAAGGAGCTGGCATCTCACTCTCTTTGAATCTTCTTTATCATGCTAGGATTAACAGGAAAAAGATAAAAATTTCAGAATTGCACCGTGCAATGTGGAGATATTACTGTTTGTGCATTTACAATATTCATTGATTTTTGCCATTGAAAAACATGTTTTTCATATACCAGAAATGTTTGAAGCTACTGACTGAATGAAAGGAGCTGGCATCTCACTCTCTTTGAATGTTCTTTATCATGCTAGGATTAGCAGGAAAAAGCAAAAAATTTCTGAATTGCACCTTGCAATGTGGAGATATTACTGTTTGTGCATTTACAATATTCATTGATTTTTGCCATTGAAAAACATGTTTTTCATATACCAGAAATGTTTGAAGCTACTGACTGAATGAAAGGAGCTGGCATCTCACTCTCTTTGAATCTTCTTTATCATGCTAGGATTAACAGGAAAAAGCTAAAAATTTCAGAATTGCACCGTGCAATGTGGAGATATTACTGTTTGTGCATTTACAATATTCATTGATTTTTGCCATTGAAAAACATGTTTTTCATATACCAGAAATGTTTGAAGCTACTGACTGAATGAAAGGAGCTGGCATCTCACTCTCTTTGAATCTTCTTTATCATGCTAGGATTAGCAGGAAAAAGCAAAAAATTTCAGAATTGCACCTTGCAATGTGGAGATATTACTGTTTGTGCATTTACAATATTCATTGATTTTTGCCATTGAAAAACATGTTTTTCATATACCAGAAATGTTTGAAGCTACTGACTGAATGAAAGAAGCTGGCATCTCACTCTCTTTGAATCTTCTTTATCATGCTAGGATTAACAGGAAAAAGCAAAAAATTTCAGAATTGCACCTTGCAATGTGGAGATATTACTGTTTGTGCATTTACAATATTCATTGATTTTTGCCATTGAAAAACATGTTTTTCATATACCAGAAATGTTTGAAGCTACTGACTGAATGAAAGGAGCTGGCATCTCACTCTCTTTGAATCTTCTTTATCATGCTAGGATTAGCAGGAAAAAGCAAAAAATTTCAGAATTGCACCTTGCAATGTGGAGATATTACTGCTTGTGCATTTACAATATTCATTGATTTTTGCCATTGAAAAACATGTTTTTCATATACCAGAAATGTTTGAAGCTACTGACTGAATGAAAGGAGCTGGCATCTCACTCTCTTTGAATCTTCTTTATCATGCTAGGATTAACAGGAAAAAGCAAAAAATTTCAGAATTGCACCTTGCAATGTGGTGATATTACTGTTTGTGCATTTACAATATTCATTGATTTTTGCCATTGAAAAACATGTTTTTCATATACCAGAAATGTTTGAAGCTATTGACTGAATGAAAGGAGCTGGCATCTCACTCTCTTTGAATCTTCTTTATCATGCTAGGATTAACAGGAAAAAGATAAAAATTTCAGAATTGCACCGTGCAATGTGGAGATATTACTGTTTGTGCATTTACAATATTCATTGATTTTTGCCATTGAAAAACATGTTTTTCATATACCAGAAATGTTTGAAGCTACTGACTGAATGAAAGGAGCTGGCATCTCACTCTCTTTGAATGTTCTTTATCATGCTAGGATTAGCAGGAAAAAGCAAAAAATTTCTGAATTGCACCTTGCAATGTGGAGATATTACTGTTTGTGCATTTACAATATTCATTGATTTTTGCCATTGAAAAACATGTTTTTCATATACCAGAAATGTTTGAAGCTACTGACTGAATGAAAGGAGCTGGCATCTCACTCTCTTTGAATCTTCTTTATCATGCTAGGATTAACAGGAAAAAGCTAAAAATTTCAGAATTGCACCGTGCAATGTGGAGATATTACTGTTTGTGCATTTACAATATTCATTGATTTTTGCCATTGAAAAACATGTTTTTCATATACCAGAAATGTTTGAAGCTACTGACTGAATGAAAGGAGCTGGCATCTCACTCTCTTTGAATCTTCTTTATCATGCTAGGATTAGCAGGAAAAAGCAAAAAATTTCAGAATTGCACCTTGCAATGTGGAGATATTACTGTTTGTGCATTTACAATATTCATTGATTTTTGCCATTGAAAAACATGTTTTTCATATACCAGAAATGTTTGAAGCTACTGACTGAATGAAAGAAGCTGGCATCTCACTCTCTTTGAATCTTCTTTATCATGCTAGGATTAACAGGAAAAAGCAAAAAATTTCAGAATTGCACCTTGCAATGTGGAGATATTACTGTTTGTGCATTTACAATATTCATTGATTTTTGCCATTGAAAAACATGTTTTTCATATACCAGAAATGTTTGAAGCTACTGACTGAATGAAAGGAGCTGGCATCTCACTCTCTTTGAATCTTCTTTATCATGCTAGGATTAACAGGAAAAAGCAAAAAATTTCAGAATTGCACCTTGCAATGTGGAGATATTACTGTTTGTGCATTTACAATATTCATTGATTTTTGCCATTGAAAAACATGTTTTTCATATACCAGAAATGTTTGAAGCTACTGACTGAATGAAAGGAGCTGGCATCTCACTCTCTTTGAATCTTCTTTATCATGCTAGGATTAGCAGGAAAAAGCAAAAAATTTCTGAATTGCACCTTGCAATGTGGAGATATTACTGTTTGTGCATTTACAATATTCATTGATTTTTGCCATTGAAAAACATGTTTTTCATATACCAGAAATGTTTGAAGCTACTGACTGAATGAAAGGAGCTGGCATCTCACTCTCTTTGAATCTTCTTTATCATGCTAGGATTAACAGGAAAAAGCTAAAAATTTCAGAATTGCACCGTGCAATGTGGAGATATTACTGTTTGTGCATTTACAATATTCATTGATTTTTGCCATTGAAAAACATGTTTTTCATATACCAGAAATGTTTGAAGCTACTGACTGAATGAAAGGAGCTGGCATCTCACTCTCTTTGAATCTTCTTTATCATGCTAGGATTAGCAGGAAAAAGCAAAAAATTTCAGAATTGCACCTTGCAATGTGGAGATATTACTGTTTGTGCATTTACAATATTCATTGATTTTTGCCATTGAAAAACATGTTTTTCATATACCAGAAATGTTTGAAGCTACTGACTGAATGAAAGGAGCTGGCATCTCACTCTTAGAATCTTCTTTATCATGCTAGGATTAACAGGAAAAAGCTAAAAATTTCAGAATTGCACCGTGCAATGTGGAGATATTACTGTTTGTGCATTTACAATATTCATTGATTTTTGCCATTGAAAAACATGTTTTTCATATACCAGAAATGTTTGAAGCTACTGACTGAATGAAAGGAGCTGGCATCTCACTCTCTTTGAATCTTCTTTATCATGCTAGGATTAGCAGGAAAAAGCAAAAAATTTCAGAATTGCACCTTGCAATGTGGAGATATTACTGTTTGTGCATTTACAATATTCATTGATTTTTGCCATTGAAAAACATGTTTTTCATATACCAGAAATGTTTGAAGCTACTGACTGAATGAAAGGAGCTGGCATCTCACTCTCTTTGAATCTTCTTTATCATGCTAGGATTAGCAGGAAAAAGCAAAAAATTTCAGAATTGCACCTTGCAATGTGGAGATATTACTGTTTGTGCATTTACAATATTCATTGATTTTTGCCATTGAAAAACATGTTTTTCATATACCAGAAATGTTTGAAGCTACTGACTGAATGAAAGGAGCTGGCATCTCACTCTCTTTGAATCTTCTTTATCATGCTAGGATTAACAGGAAAAAGCAAAAAATTTCAGAATTGCACCTTGCAATGTGGAGATATTACTGTTTGTGCATTTACAATATTCATTGATTTTTGCCATTGAAAAACATGTTTTTCATATACCAGAAATGTTTGAAGCTACTGACTGAATGAAAGGAGCTGGCATCTCACTCTCTTTGAATCTTCTTTATCATGCCAGGATTAGCAGGAAAAAGCAAAAAATTTCAGAATTGCACCTTGCAATGTGGAGATATTACTGTTTGTGCATTTACAATATTCATTGATTTTTGCCATTGAAAAACGTTTTTCATATACCAGAAATGTTTGAAGCTACTGACTGAATGAAAGGAGCTGGCATCTCACTCTCTTTGAATCTTCTTTATCATGCTAGGATTAACAGGAAAAAGCTAAAAATTTCAGAATTGCACCGTGCAATGTGGAGATATTACTGTTTGTGCATTTACAATATTCATTGATTTTTGCCATTGAAAAACATGTTTTTCATATACCAGAAATGTTTGAAGCTACTGACTGAATGAAAGGAGCTGGCATCTCACTCTCTTTGAATCTTCTTTATCATGCTAGGATTAGCAGGAAAAAGCAAAAAATTTCAGAATTGCACCTTGCAATGTGGAGATATTACTGCTTGTGCATTTACAATATTCATTGATTTTTGCCATTGAAAAACATGTTTTTCATATACCAGAAATGTTTGAAGCTACTGACTGAATGAAAGGAGCTGGCATCTCACTCTCTTTGAATCTTCTTTATCATGCTAGGATTAACAGGAAAAAGCAAAAAATTTCAGAATTGCACCTTGCAATGTGGTGATATTACTGTTTGTGCATTTACAATATTCATTGATTTTTGCCATTGAAAAACATGTTTTTCATATACCAGAAATGTTTGAAGCTATTGACTGAATGAAAGGAGCTGGCATCTCACTCTCTTTGAATCTTCTTTATCATGCTAGGATTAACAGGAAAAAGATAAAAATTTCAGAATTGCACCGTGCAATGTGGAGATATTACTGTTTGTGCATTTACAATATTCATTGATTTTTGCCATTGAAAAACATGTTTTTCATATACCAGAAATGTTTGAAGCTACTGACTGAATGAAAGGAGCTGGCATCTCACTCTCTTTGAATGTTCTTTATCATGCTAGGATTAGCAGGAAAAAGCAAAAAATTTCTGAATTGCACCTTGCAATGTGGAGATATTACTGTTTGTGCATTTACAATATTCATTGATTTTTGCCATTGAAAAACATGTTTTTCATATACCAGAAATGTTTGAAGCTACTGACTGAATGAAAGGAGCTGGCATCTCACTCTCTTTGAATCTTCTTTATCATGCTAGGATTAACAGGAAAAAGCTAAAAATTTCAGAATTGCACCGTGCAATGTGGAGATATTACTGTTTGTGCATTTACAATATTCATTGATTTTTGCCATTGAAAAACATGTTTTTCATATACCAGAAATGTTTGAAGCTACTGACTGAATGAAAGGAGCTGGCATCTCACTCTCTTTGAATCTTCTTTATCATGCTAGGATTAGCAGGAAAAAGCAAAAAATTTCAGAATTGCACCTTGCAATGTGGAGATATTACTGTTTGTGCATTTACAATATTCATTGATTTTTGCCATTGAAAAACATGTTTTTCATATACCAGAAATGTTTGAAGCTACTGACTGAATGAAAGAAGCTGGCATCTCACTCTCTTTGAATCTTCTTTATCATGCTAGGATTAACAGGAAAAAGCAAAAAATTTCAGAATTGCACCTTGCAATGTGGAGATATTACTGTTTGTGCATTTACAATATTCATTGATTTTTGCCATTGAAAAACATGTTTTTCATATACCAGAAATGTTTGAAGCTACTGACTGAATGAAAGGAGCTGGCATCTCACTCTCTTTGAATCTTCTTTATCATGCTAGGATTAACAGGAAAAAGCAAAAAATTTCAGAATTGCACCTTGCAATGTGGAGATATTACTGTTTGTGCATTTACAATATTCATTGATTTTTGCCATTGAAAAACATGTTTTTCATATACCAGAAATGTTTGAAGCTACTGACTGAATGAAAGGAGCTGGCATCTCACTCTCTTTGAATCTTCTTTATCATGCCAGGATTAGCAGGAAAAAGCAAAAAATTTCAGAATTGCACCTTGCAATGTGGAGATATTACTGTTTGTGCATTTACAATATTCATTGATTTTTGCCATTGAAAAACGTTTTTCATATACCAGAAATGTTTGAAGCTACTGACTGAATGAAAGGAGCTGGCATCTCACTCTCTTTGAATCTTCTTTATCATGCTAGGATTAACAGGAAAAAGCTAAAAATTTCAGAATTGCACCGTGCAATGTGGAGATATTACTGTTTGTGCATTTACAATATTCATTGATTTTTGCCATTGAAAAACATGTTTTTCATATACCAGAAATGTGTGAAGCTACTGACTGAATGAAAGGAGCTGGCATCTCACTCTCTTTGAATCTTCTTTATCATGCTAGGATTAGCAGGAAAAAGCAAAAAATTTCAGAATTGCACCTTGCAATGTGGAGATATTACTGCTTGTGCATTTACAATATTCATTGATTTTTGCCATTGAAAAACATGTTTTTCATATACCAGAAATGTTTGAAGCTACTGACTGAATGAAAGGAGCTGGCATCTCACTCTCTTTGAATCTTCTTTATCATGCTAGGATTAGCAGGAAAAAGCAAAAAATTTCAGAATTGCACCTTGCAATGTGGAGATATTACTGTTTGTGCATTTACAATATTCATTGATTTTTGCCATTGAAAAACATGTTTTTCATATACCAGAAATGTTTGAAGCTACTGACTGAATGAAAGGAGCTGGCATCTCACTCTCTTTGAATCTTCTTTATCATGCTAGGATTAACAGGAAAAAGCAAAAAATTTCAGAATTGCACCTTGCAATGTGGAGATATTACTGTTTGTGCATTTACAATATTCATTGATTTTTGCCATTGAAAAACATGTTTTTCATATACCAGAAATGTTTGAAGCTACTGACTGAATGAAAGGAGCTGGCATCTCACTCTCTTTGAATCTTCTTTATCATGCCAGGATTAGCAGGAAAAAGCAAAAAATTTCAGAATTGCACCTTGCAATGTGGAGATATTACTGTTTGTGCATTTACAATATTCATTGATTTTTGCCATTGAAAAACGTTTTTCATATACCAGAAATGTTTGAAGCTACTGACTGAATGAAAGGAGCTGGCATCTCACTCTCTTTGAATCTTCTTTATCATGCTAGGATTAACAGGAAAAAGCTAAAAATTTCAGAATTGCACCGTGCAATGTGGAGATATTACTGTTTGTGCATTTACAATATTCATTGATTTTTGCCATTGAAAAACATGTTTTTCATATACCAGAAATGTTTGAAGCTACTGACTGAATGAAAGGAGCTGGCATCTCACTCTCTTTGAATCTTCTTTATCATGCTAGGATTAGCAGGAAAAAGCAAAAAATTTCAGAATTGCACCTTGCAATGTGGAGATATTACTGCTTGTGCATTTACAATATTCATTGATTTTTGCCATTGAAAAACATGTTTTTCATATACCAGAAATGTTTGAAGCTACTGACTGAATGAAAGGAGCTGGCATCTCACTCTCTTTGAATCTTCTTTATCATGCTAGGATTAACAGGAAAAAGCAAAAAATTTCAGAATTGCACCTTGCAATGTGGTGATATTACTTTGTGCATTTACAATATTCATTGATTTTTGCCATTGAAAAACATGTTTTTCATATACCAGAAATGTTTGAAGCTATTGACTGAATGAAAGGAGCTGGCATCTCACTCTCTTTGAATCTTCTTTATCATGCTAGGATTAACAGGAAAAAGCTAAAAATTTCAGAATTGCACCGTGCAATGTGGAGATATTACTGTTTGTGCATTTACAATATTCATTGATTTTTGCCATTGAAAAACATGTTTTTCATATACCAGAAATGTTTGAAGCTACTGACTGAATGAAAGGAGCTGGCATCTCACTCTCTTTGAATCTTCCTTATCATGCTAGGATTAGCAGGAAAAAGCAAAAAATTTCAGAATTGCACCTTGCAATGTGGAGATATTACTGCTTGTGCATTTACAATATTCATTGATTTTTGCCATTGAAAAACATGTTTTTCATATACCAGAAATGTTTGAAGCTACTGACTGAATGAAAGGAGCTGGCATCTCACTCTCTTTGAATCTTCTTTATCATGCTAGGATTAACAGGAAAAAGCAAAAAATTTCAGAATTGCACCTTGCAATGTGGAGATATTACTGTTTGTGCATTTACAATATTCATTGATTTTTGCCATTGAAAAACATGTTTTTCATATACCAGAAATGTTTGAAGCTACTGACTGAATGAAAGGAGCTGGCATCTCACTCTCTTTGAATCTTCTTTATCATGCCAGGATTAGCAGGAAAAAGCAAAAAATTTCAGAATTGCACCTTGCAATGTGGAGATATTACTGTTTGTGCATTTACAATATTCATTGATTTTTGCCATTGAAAAACGTTTTTCATATACCAGAAATGTTTGAAGCTACTGACTGAATGAAAGGAGCTGGCATCTCACTCTCTTTGAATCTTCTTTATCATGCTAGGATTAACAGGAAAAAGCTAAAAATTTCAGAATTGCACCGTGCAATGTGGAGATATTACTGTTTGTGCATTTACAATATTCATTGATTTTTGCCATTGAAAAACATGTTTTTCATATACCAGAAATGTTTGAAGCTACTGACTGAATGAAAGGAGCTGGCATCTCACTCTCTTTGAATCTTCCTTATCATGCTAGGATTAGCAGGAAAAAGCAAAAAATTTCAGAATTGCACCTTGCAATGTGGAGATATTACTGCTTGTGCATTTACAATATTCATTGATTTTTGCCATTGAAAAACATGTTTTTCATATACCAGAAATGTTTGAAGCTACTGACTGAATGAAAGGAGCTGGCATCTCACTCTCTTTGAATCTTCTTTATCATGCTAGGATTAACAGGAAAAAGCAAAAAATTTCAGAATTGCACCTTGCAATGTGGTGATATTACTGTTTGTGCATTTACAATATTCATTGATTTTTGCCATTGAAAAACATGTTTTTCATATACCAGAAATGTTTGAAGCTATTGACTGAATGAAAGGAGCTGGCATCTCACTCTCTTTGAATCTTCTTTATCATGCTAGGATTAACAGGAAAAAGCTAAAAATTTCAGAATTGCACCGTGCAATGTGGAGATATTACTGTTTGTGCATTTACAATATTCATTGATTTTTGCCATTGAAAAACATGTTTTTCATATACCAGAAATGTTTGAAGCTACTGACTGAATGAAAGGAGCTGGCATCTCACTCTCTTTGAATGTTCTTTATCATGCTAGGATTAGCAGGAAAAAGCAAAAAATTTCTGAATTGCACCTTGCAATGTGGAGATATTACTGTTTGTGCATTTACAATATTCATTGATTTTTGCCATTGAAAAACATGTTTTTCATATACCAGAAATGTTTGAAGCTACTGACTGAATGAAAGGAGCTGGCATCTCACTCTCTTTGAATCTTCTTTATCATGCTAGGATTAACAGGAAAAAGCTAAAAATTTCAGAATTGCACCGTGCAATGTGGAGATATTACTGTTTGTGCATTTACAATATTCATTGATTTTTGCCATTGAAAAACATGTTTTTCATATACCAGAAATGTTTGAAGCTACTGACTGAATGAAAGGAGCTGGCATCTCACTCTCTTTGAATCTTCTTTATCATGCTAGGATTAGCAGGAAAAAGCAAAAAATTTCAGAATTGCACCTTGCAATGTGGAGATATTACTGTTTGTGCATTTACAATATTCATTGATTTTTGCCATTGAAAAACATGTTTTTCATATACCAGAAATGTTTGAAGCTACTGACTGAATGAAAGGAGCTGGCATCTCACTCTCTTTGAATCTTCTTTATCATGTTAGGATTAGCAGGAAAAAGCAAAAAATTTCAGAATTGCACCTTGCAATGTGGAGATATTACTGCTTGTGCATTTACAATATTCATTGATTTTTGCCATTGAAAAACATGTTTTTCATATACCAGAAATGTTTGAAGCTACTGACTGAATGAAAGGAGCTGGCATCTCACTCTCTTTGAATCTTCTTTATCATGCTAGGATTAACAGGAAAAAGCTAAAAATTTCAGAATTGCACCGTGCAATGTGGAGATATTACTGTTTGTGCATTTACAATATTCATTGATTTTTGCCATTGAAAAACATGTTTTTCATATACCAGAAATGTTTGAAGCTACTGACTGAATGAAAGGAGCTGGCATCTCACTCTCTTTGAATCTTCTTTATCATGCTAGGATTAGCAGGAAAAAGCAAAAAATTTCAGAATTGCACCTTGCAATGTGGAGATATTACTGTTTGTGCATTTACAATATTCATTGATTTTTGCCATTGAAAAACATGTTTTTCATATACCAGAAATGTTTGAAGCTACTGACTGAATGAAAGGAGCTGGCATCTCACTCTCTTTGAATCTTCTTTATCATGCTAGGATTAGCAGGAAAAAGCAAAAAATTTCAGAATTGCACCTTGCAATGTGGAGATATTACTGCTTGTGCATTTACAATATTCATTGATTTTTGCCATTGAAAAACATGTTTTTCATATACCAGAAATGTTTGAAGCTACTGACTGAATGAAAGGAGCTGGCATCTCACTCTCTTTGAATCTTCTTTATCATGCTAGGATTAACAGGAAAAAGCAAAAAATTTCAGAATTGCACCTTGCAATGTGGTGATATTACTTTGTGCATTTACAATATTCATTGATTTTTGCCATTGAAAAACATGTTTTTCATATACCAGAAATGTTTGAAGCTATTGACTGAATGAAAGGAGCTGGCATCTCACTCTCTTTGAATCTTCTTTATCATGCTAGGATTAACAGGAAAAAGCTAAAAATTTCAGAATTGCACCGTGCAATGTGGAGATATTACTGTTTGTGCATTTACAATATTCATTGATTTTTGCCATTGAAAAACATGTTTTTCATATACCAGAAATGTTTGAAGCTACTGACTGAATGAAAGGAGCTGGCATCTCACTCTCTTTGAATCTTCCTTATCATGCTAGGATTAGCAGGAAAAAGCAAAAAATTTCAGAATTGCACCTTGCAATGTGGAGATATTACTGCTTGTGCATTTACAATATTCATTGATTTTTGCCATTGAAAAACATGTTTTTCATATACCAGAAATGTTTGAAGCTACTGACTGAATGAAAGGAGCTGGCATCTCACTCTCTTTGAATCTTCTTTATCATGCTAGGATTAACAGGAAAAAGCAAAAAATTTCAGAATTGCACCTTGCAATGTGGAGATATTACTGTTTGTGCATTTACAATATTCATTGATTTTTGCCATTGAAAAACATGTTTTTCATATACCAGAAATGTTTGAAGCTACTGACTGAATGAAAGGAGCTGGCATCTCACTCTCTTTGAATCTTCTTTATCATGCCAGGATTAGCAGGAAAAAGCAAAAAATTTCAGAATTGCACCTTGCAATGTGGAGATATTACTGTTTGTGCATTTACAATATTCATTGATTTTTGCCATTGAAAAACGTTTTTCATATACCAGAAATGTTTGAAGCTACTGACTGAATGAAAGGAGCTGGCATCTCACTCTCTTTGAATCTTCTTTATCATGCTAGGATTAACAGGAAAAGGCTAAAAATTTCAGAATTGCACCGTGCAATGTGGAGATATTACTGTTTGTGCATTTACAATATTCATTGATTTTTGCCATTGAAAAACATGTTTTTCATATACCAGAAATGTTTGAAGCTACTGACTGAATGAAAGGAGCTGGCATCTCACTCTCTTTGAATCTTCCTTATCATGCTAGGATTAGCAGGAAAAAGCAAAAAATTTCAGAATTGCACCTTGCAATGTGGAGATATTACTGCTTGTGCATTTACAATATTCATTGATTTTTGCCATTGAAAAACATGTTTTTCATATACCAGAAATGTTTGAAGCTACTGACTGAATGAAAGGAGCTGGCATCTCACTCTCTTTGAATCTTCTTTATCATGCTAGGATTAACAGGAAAAAGCAAAAAATTTCAGAATTGCACCTTGCAATGTGGTGATATTACTGTTTGTGCATTTACAATATTCATTGATTTTTGCCATTGAAAAACATGTTTTTCATATACCAGAAATGTTTGAAGCTATTGACTGAATGAAAGGAGCTGGCATCTCACTCTCTTTGAATCTTCTTTATCATGCTAGGATTAACAGGAAAAAGCTAAAAATTTCAGAATTGCACCGTGCAATGTGGAGATATTACTGTTTGTGCATTTACAATATTCATTGATTTTTGCCATTGAAAAACATGTTTTTCATATACCAGAAATGTTTGAAGCTACTGACTGAATGAAAGGAGCTGGCATCTCACTCTCTTTGAATGTTCTTTATCATGCTAGGATTAGCAGGAAAAAGCAAAAAATTTCTGAATTGCACCTTGCAATGTGGAGATATTACTGTTTGTGCATTTACAATATTCATTGATTTTTGCCATTGAAAAACATGTTTTTCATATACCAGAAATGTTTGAAGCTACTGACTGAATGAAAGGAGCTGGCATCTCACTCTCTTTGAATCTTCTTTATCATGCTAGGATTAACAGGAAAAAGCTAAAAATTTCAGAATTGCACCGTGCAATGTGGAGATATTACTGTTTGTGCATTTACAATATTCATTGATTTTTGCCATTGAAAAACATGTTTTTCATATACCAGAAATGTTTGAAGCTACTGACTGAATGAAAGGAGCTGGCATCTCACTCTCTTTGAATCTTCTTTATCATGCTAGGATTAGCAGGAAAAAGCAAAAAATTTCAGAATTGCACCTTGCAATGTGGAGATATTACTGTTTGTGCATTTACAATATTCATTGATTTTTGCCATTGAAAAACATGTTTTTCATATACCAGAAATGTTTGAAGCTACTGACTGAATGAAAGAAGCTGGCATCTCACTCTCTTTGAATCTTCTTTATCATGCTAGGATTAACAGGAAAAAGCAAAAAATTTCAGAATTGCACCTTGCAATGTGGAGATATTACTGTTTGTGCATTTACAATATTCATTGATTTTTGCCATTGAAAAACATGTTTTTCATATACCAGAAATGTTTGAAGCTACTGACTGAATGAAAGGAGCTGGCATCTCACTCTCTTTGAATCTTCTTTATCATGCTAGGATTAGCAGGAAAAAGCAAAAAATTTCAGAATTGCACCTTGCAATGTGGAGATATTACTGTTTGTGCATTTACAATATTCATTGATTTTTGCCATTGAAAAACATGTTTTTCATATACCAGAAATGTTTGAAGCTACTGACTGAATGAAAGGAGCTGGCATCTCACTCTCTTTGAATCTTCTTTATCATGCTAGGATTAACAGGAAAAAGCAAAAAATTTCAGAATTGCACCTTGCAATGTGGAGATATTACTGTTTGTGCATTTACAATATTCATTGATTTTTGCCATTGAAAAACATGTTTTTCATATACCAGAAATGTTTGAAGCTACTGACAATGAAAGGAGCTGGCATCTCACTCTCTTTGAATCTTCTTTATCATGCTAGGATTAGCAGGAAAAAGCAAAAAATTTCAGAATTGCACCTTGCAATGTGGAGATATTACTGTTTGTGCATTTACAATATTCATTGATTTTTGCCATTGAAAAACATGTTTTTCATATACCAGAAATGTTTGAAGCTACTGACTGAATGAAAGGAGCTGGCATCTCACTCTCTTTGAATCTTCTTTATCATGCTAGGATTAACAGGAAAAAGCAAAAAATTTCAGAATTGCACCTTGCAATGTGGAGATATTACTGTTTGTGCATTTACAATATTCATTGATTTTTGCCATTGAAAAACATGTTTTTCATATACCAGAAATGTTTGAAGCTACTGACTGAATGAAAGGAGCTGGCATCTCACTCTCTTTGAATCTTCTTTATCATGCCAGGATTAGCAGGAAAAAGCAAAAAATTTCAGAATTGCACCTTGCAATGTGGAGATATTACTGTTTGTGCATTTACAATATTCATTGATTTTTGCCATTGAAAAACGTTTTTCATATACCAGAAATGTTTGAAGCTACTGACTGAATGAAAGGAGCTGGCATCTCACTCTCTTTGAATCTTCTTTATCATGCTAGGATTAACAGGAAAAAGCTAAAAATTTCAGAATTGCACCGTGCAATGTGGAGATATTACTGTTTGTGCATTTACAATATTCATTGATTTTTGCCATTGAAAAACATGTTTTTCATATACCAGAAATGTTTGAAGCTACTGACTGAATGAAAGGAGCTGGCATCTCACTCTCTTTGAATCTTCTTTATCATGCTAGGATTAGCAGGAAAAAGCAAAAAATTTCAGAATTGCACCTTGCAATGTGGAGATATTACTGCTTGTGCATTTACAATATTCATTGATTTTTGCCATTGAAAAACATGTTTTTCATATACCAGAAATGTTTGAAGCTACTGACTGAATGAAAGGAGCTGGCATCTCACTCTCTTTGAATCTTCTTTATCATGCTAGGATTAACAGGAAAAAGCAAAAAATTTCAGAATTGCACCTTGCAATGTGGTGATATTACTGTTTGTGCATTTACAATATTCATTGATTTTTGCCATTGAAAAACATGTTTTTCATATACCAGAAATGTTTGAAGCTATTGACTGAATGAAAGGAGCTGGCATCTCACTCTCTTTGAATCTTCTTTATCATGCTAGGATTAACAGGAAAAAGCTAAAAATTTCAGAATTGCACCGTGCAATGTGGAGATATTACTGTTTGTGCATTTACAATATTCATTGATTTTTGCCATTGAAAAACATGTTTTTCATATACCAGAAATGTTTGAAGCTACTGACTGAATGAAAGGAGCTGGCATCTCACTCTCTTTGAATCTTCTTTATCATGCTAGGATTAGCAGGAAAAAGCAAAAAATTTCAGAATTGCACCTTGCAATGTGGAGATATTACTGTTTGTGCATTTACAATATTCATTGATTTTTGCCATTGAAAAACATGTTTTTCATATACCAGAAATGTTTGAAGCTACTGACTGAATGAAAGGAGCTGGCATCTCACTCTCTTTGAATCTTCTTTATCATGTTAGGATTAGCAGGAAAAAGCAAAAAATTTCAGAATTGCACCTTGCAATGTGGAGATATTACTGCTTGTGCATTTACAATATTCATTGATTTTTGCCATTGAAAAACATGTTTTTCATATACCAGAAATGTTTGAAGCTACTGACTGAATGAAAGGAGCTGGCATCTCACTCTCTTTGAATCTTCTTTATCATGCTAGGATTAACAGGAAAAAGCTAAAAATTTCAGAATTGCACCGTGCAATGTGGAGATATTACTGTTTGTGCATTTACAATATTCATTGATTTTTGCCATTGAAAAACATGTTTTTCATATACCAGAAATGTTTGAAGCTACTGACTGAATGAAAGGAGCTGGCATCTCACTCTCTTTGAATCTTCTTTATCATGCTAGGATTAGCAGGAAAAAGCAAAAAATTTCAGAATTGCACCTTGCAATGTGGAGATATTACTGTTTGTGCATTTACAATATTCATTGATTTTTGCCATTGAAAAACATGTTTTTCATATACCAGAAATGTTTGAAGCTACTGACTGAATGAAAGGAGCTGGCATCTCACTCTCTTTGAATCTTCTTTATCATGCTAGGATTAGCAGGAAAAAGCAAAAAATTTCAGAATTGCACCTTGCAATGTGGAGATATTACTGCTTGTGCATTTACAATATTCATTGATTTTTGCCATTGAAAAACATGTTTTTCATATACCAGAAATGTTTGAAGCTACTGACTGAATGAAAGGAGCTGGCATCTCACTCTCTTTGAATCTTCTTTATCATGCTAGGATTAACAGGAAAAAGCAAAAAATTTCAGAATTGCACCTTGCAATGTGGTGATATTACTTTGTGCATTTACAATATTCATTGATTTTTGCCATTGAAAAACATGTTTTTCATATACCAGAAATGTTTGAAGCTATTGACTGAATGAAAGGAGCTGGCATCTCACTCTCTTTGAATCTTCTTTATCATGCTAGGATTAACAGGAAAAAGCTAAAAATTTCAGAATTGCACCGTGCAATGTGGAGATATTACTGTTTGTGCATTTACAATATTCATTGATTTTTGCCATTGAAAAACATGTTTTTCATATACCAGAAATGTTTGAAGCTACTGACTGAATGAAAGGAGCTGGCATCTCACTCTCTTTGAATCTTCCTTATCATGCTAGGATTAGCAGGAAAAAGCAAAAAATTTCAGAATTGCACCTTGCAATGTGGAGATATTACTGCTTGTGCATTTACAATATTCATTGATTTTTGCCATTGAAAAACATGTTTTTCATATACCAGAAATGTTTGAAGCTACTGACTGAATGAAAGGAGCTGGCATCTCACTCTCTTTGAATCTTCTTTATCATGCTAGGATTAACAGGAAAAAGCAAAAAATTTCAGAATTGCACCTTGCAATGTGGAGATATTACTGTTTGTGCATTTACAATATTCATTGATTTTTGCCATTGAAAAACATGTTTTTCATATACCAGAAATGTTTGAAGCTACTGACTGAATGAAAGGAGCTGGCATCTCACTCTCTTTGAATCTTCTTTATCATGCCAGGATTAGCAGGAAAAAGCAAAAAATTTCAGAATTGCACCTTGCAATGTGGAGATATTACTGTTTGTGCATTTACAATATTCATTGATTTTTGCCATTGAAAAACGTTTTTCATATACCAGAAATGTTTGAAGCTACTGACTGAATGAAAGGAGCTGGCATCTCACTCTCTTTGAATCTTCTTTATCATGCTAGGATTAACAGGAAAAGGCTAAAAATTTCAGAATTGCACCGTGCAATGTGGAGATATTACTGTTTGTGCATTTACAATATTCATTGATTTTTGCCATTGAAAAACATGTTTTTCATATACCAGAAATGTTTGAAGCTACTGACTGAATGAAAGGAGCTGGCATCTCACTCTCTTTGAATCTTCCTTATCATGCTAGGATTAGCAGGAAAAAGCAAAAAATTTCAGAATTGCACCTTGCAATGTGGAGATATTACTGCTTGTGCATTTACAATATTCATTGATTTTTGCCATTGAAAAACATGTTTTTCATATACCAGAAATGTTTGAAGCTACTGACTGAATGAAAGGAGCTGGCATCTCACTCTCTTTGAATCTTCTTTATCATGCTAGGATTAACAGGAAAAAGCAAAAAATTTCAGAATTGCACCTTGCAATGTGGTGATATTACTGTTTGTGCATTTACAATATTCATTGATTTTTGCCATTGAAAAACATGTTTTTCATATACCAGAAATGTTTGAAGCTATTGACTGAATGAAAGGAGCTGGCATCTCACTCTCTTTGAATCTTCTTTATCATGCTAGGATTAACAGGAAAAAGCTAAAAATTTCAGAATTGCACCGTGCAATGTGGAGATATTACTGTTTGTGCATTTACAATATTCATTGATTTTTGCCATTGAAAAACATGTTTTTCATATACCAGAAATGTTTGAAGCTACTGACTGAATGAAAGGAGCTGGCATCTCACTCTCTTTGAATGTTCTTTATCATGCTAGGATTAGCAGGAAAAAGCAAAAAATTTCTGAATTGCACCTTGCAATGTGGAGATATTACTGTTTGTGCATTTACAATATTCATTGATTTTTGCCATTGAAAAACATGTTTTTCATATACCAGAAATGTTTGAAGCTACTGACTGAATGAAAGGAGCTGGCATCTCACTCTCTTTGAATCTTCTTTATCATGCTAGGATTAACAGGAAAAAGCTAAAAATTTCAGAATTGCACCGTGCAATGTGGAGATATTACTGTTTGTGCATTTACAATATTCATTGATTTTTGCCATTGAAAAACATGTTTTTCATATACCAGAAATGTTTGAAGCTACTGACTGAATGAAAGGAGCTGGCATCTCACTCTCTTTGAATCTTCTTTATCATGCTAGGATTAGCAGGAAAAAGCAAAAAATTTCAGAATTGCACCTTGCAATGTGGAGATATTACTGTTTGTGCATTTACAATATTCATTGATTTTTGCCATTGAAAAACATGTTTTTCATATACCAGAAATGTTTGAAGCTACTGACTGAATGAAAGAAGCTGGCATCTCACTCTCTTTGAATCTTCTTTATCATGCTAGGATTAACAGGAAAAAGCAAAAAATTTCAGAATTGCACCTTGCAATGTGGAGATATTACTGTTTGTGCATTTACAATATTCATTGATTTTTGCCATTGAAAAACATGTTTTTCATATACCAGAAATGTTTGAAGCTACTGACTGAATGAAAGGAGCTGGCATCTCACTCTCTTTGAATCTTCTTTATCATGCTAGGATTAGCAGGAAAAAGCAAAAAATTTCAGAATTGCACCTTGCAATGTGGAGATATTACTGTTTGTGCATTTACAATATTCATTGATTTTTGCCATTGAAAAACATGTTTTTCATATACCAGAAATGTTTGAAGCTACTGACTGAATGAAAGGAGCTGGCATCTCACTCTCTTTGAATCTTCTTTATCATGCTAGGATTAACAGGAAAAAGCAAAAAATTTCAGAATTGCACCTTGCAATGTGGAGATATTACTGTTTGTGCATTTACAATATTCATTGATTTTTGCCATTGAAAAACATGTTTTTCATATACCAGAAATGTTTGAAGCTACTGACAATGAAAGGAGCTGGCATCTCACTCTCTTTGAATCTTCTTTATCATGCTAGGATTAGCAGGAAAAAGCAAAAAATTTCAGAATTGCACCTTGCAATGTGGAGATATTACTGTTTGTGCATTTACAATATTCATTGATTTTTGCCATTGAAAAACATGTTTTTCATATACCAGAAATGTTTGAAGCTACTGACTGAATGAAAGGAGCTGGCATCTCACTCTCTTTGAATCTTCTTTATCATGCTAGGATTAACAGGAAAAAGCAAAAAATTTCAGAATTGCACCTTGCAATGTGGAGATATTACTGTTTGTGCATTTACAATATTCATTGATTTTTGCCATTGAAAAACATGTTTTTCATATACCAGAAATGTTTGAAGCTACTGACTGAATGAAAGGAGCTGGCATCTCACTCTCTTTGAATCTTCTTTATCATGCCAGGATTAGCAGGAAAAAGCAAAAAATTTCAGAATTGCACCTTGCAATGTGGAGATATTACTGTTTGTGCATTTACAATATTCATTGATTTTTGCCATTGAAAAACGTTTTTCATATACCAGAAATGTTTGAAGCTACTGACTGAATGAAAGGAGCTGGCATCTCACTCTCTTTGAATCTTCTTTATCATGCTAGGATTAACAGGAAAAAGCTAAAAATTTCAGAATTGCACCGTGCAATGTGGAGATATTACTGTTTGTGCATTTACAATATTCATTGATTTTTGCCATTGAAAAACATGTTTTTCATATACCAGAAATGTTTGAAGCTACTGACTGAATGAAAGGAGCTGGCATCTCACTCTCTTTGAATCTTCTTTATCATGCTAGGATTAGCAGGAAAAAGCAAAAAATTTCAGAATTGCACCTTGCAATGTGGAGATATTACTGCTTGTGCATTTACAATATTCATTGATTTTTGCCATTGAAAAACATGTTTTTCATATACCAGAAATGTTTGAAGCTACTGACTGAATGAAAGGAGCTGGCATCTCACTCTCTTTGAATCTTCTTTATCATGCTAGGATTAGCAGGAAAAAGCAAAAAATTTCAGAATTGCACCTTGCAATGTGGAGATATTACTGTTTGTGCATTTACAATATTCATTGATTTTTGCCATTGAAAAACATGTTTTTCATATACCAGAAATGTTTGAAGCTACTGACTGAATGAAAGGAGCTGGCATCTCACTCTCTTTGAATCTTCTTTATCATGCTAGGATTAACAGGAAAAAGCAAAAAATTTCAGAATTGCACCTTGCAATGTGGAGATATTACTGTTTGTGCATTTACAATATTCATTGATTTTTGCCATTGAAAAACATGTTTTTCATATACCAGAAATGTTTGAAGCTACTGACTGAATGAAAGGAGCTGGCATCTCACTCTCTTTGAATCTTCTTTATCATGCCAGGATTAGCAGGAAAAAGCAAAAAATTTCAGAATTGCACCTTGCAATGTGGAGATATTACTGTTTGTGCATTTACAATATTCATTGATTTTTGCCATTGAAAAACGTTTTTCATATACCAGAAATGTTTGAAGCTACTGACTGAATGAAAGGAGCTGGCATCTCACTCTCTTTGAATCTTCTTTATCATGCTAGGATTAACAGGAAAAAGCTAAAAATTTCAGAATTGCACCGTGCAATGTGGAGATATTACTGTTTGTGCATTTACAATATTCATTGATTTTTGCCATTGAAAAACATGTTTTTCATATACCAGAAATGTTTGAAGCTACTGACTGAATGAAAGGAGCTGGCATCTCACTCTCTTTGAATCTTCTTTATCATGCTAGGATTAGCAGGAAAAAGCAAAAAATTTCAGAATTGCACCTTGCAATGTGGAGATATTACTGCTTGTGCATTTACAATATTCATTGATTTTTGCCATTGAAAAACATGTTTTTCATATACCAGAAATGTTTGAAGCTACTGACTGAATGAAAGGAGCTGGCATCTCACTCTCTTTGAATCTTCTTTATCATGCTAGGATTAACAGGAAAAAGCAAAAAATTTCAGAATTGCACCTTGCAATGTGGTGATATTACTTTGTGCATTTACAATATTCATTGATTTTTGCCATTGAAAAACATGTTTTTCATATACCAGAAATGTTTGAAGCTATTGACTGAATGAAAGGAGCTGGCATCTCACTCTCTTTGAATCTTCTTTATCATGCTAGGATTAACAGGAAAAAGCTAAAAATTTCAGAATTGCACCGTGCAATGTGGAGATATTACTGTTTGTGCATTTACAATATTCATTGATTTTTGCCATTGAAAAACATGTTTTTCATATACCAGAAATGTTTGAAGCTACTGACTGAATGAAAGGAGCTGGCATCTCACTCTCTTTGAATGTTCTTTATCATGCTAGGATTAGCAGGAAAAAGCAAAAAATTTCTGAATTGCACCTTGCAATGTGGAGATATTACTGTTTGTGCATTTACAATATTCATTGATTTTTGCCATTGAAAAACATGTTTTTCATATACCAGAAATGTTTGAAGCTACTGACTGAATGAAAGGAGCTGGCATCTCACTCTCTTTGAATCTTCTTTATCATGCTAGGATTAACAGGAAAAAGCTAAAAATTTCAGAATTGCACCGTGCAATGTGGAGATATTACTGTTTGTGCATTTACAATATTCATTGATTTTTGCCATTGAAAAACATGTTTTTCATATACCAGAAATGTTTGAAGCTACTGACTGAATGAAAGGAGCTGGCATCTCACTCTCTTTGAATCTTCTTTATCATGCTAGGATTAGCAGGAAAAAGCAAAAAATTTCAGAATTGCACCTTGCAATGTGGAGATATTACTGTTTGTGCATTTACAATATTCATTGATTTTTGCCATTGAAAAACATGTTTTTCATATACCAGAAATGTTTGAAGCTACTGACTGAATGAAAGAAGCTGGCATCTCACTCTCTTTGAATCTTCTTTATCATGCTAGGATTAACAGGAAAAAGCAAAAAATTTCAGAATTGCACCTTGCAATGTGGAGATATTACTGTTTGTGCATTTACAATATTCATTGATTTTTGCCATTGAAAAACATGTTTTTCATATACCAGAAATGTTTGAAGCTACTGACTGAATGAAAGGAGCTGGCATCTCACTCTCTTTGAATCTTCTTTATCATGCTAGGATTAGCAGGAAAAAGCAAAAAATTTCAGAATTGCACCTTGCAATGTGGAGATATTACTGTTTGTGCATTTACAATATTCATTGATTTTTGCCATTGAAAAACATGTTTTTCATATACCAGAAATGTTTGAAGCTACTGACTGAATGAAAGGAGCTGGCATCTCACTCTCTTTGAATCTTCTTTATCATGCTAGGATTAACAGGAAAAAGCAAAAAATTTCAGAATTGCACCTTGCAATGTGGAGATATTACTGTTTGTGCATTTACAATATTCATTGATTTTTGCCATTGAAAAACATGTTTTTCATATACCAGAAATGTTTGAAGCTACTGACTGAATGAAAGGAGCTGGCATCTCACTCTCTTTGAATCTTCTTTATCATGCTAGGATTAACAGGAAAAAGCTAAAAATTTCAGAATTGCACCGTGCAATGTGGAGATATTACTGTTTGTGCATTTACAATATTCATTGATTTTTGCCATTGAAAAACATGTTTTTCATATACCAGAAATGTTTGAAGCTACTGACTGAATGAAAGGAGCTGGCATCTCACTCTCTTTGAATCTTCTTTATCATGCTAGGATTAGCAGGAAAAAGCAAAAAATTTCAGAATTGCACCTTGCAATGTGGAGATATTACTGTTTGTGCATTTACAATATTCATTGATTTTTGCCATTGAAAAACATGTTTTTCATATACCAGAAATGTTTGAAGCTACTGACTGAATGAAAGAAGCTGGCATCTCACTCTCTTTGAATCTTCTTTATCATGCTAGGATTAACAGGAAAAAGCAAAAAATTTCAGAATTGCACCTTGCAATGTGGAGATATTACTGTTTGTGCATTTACAATATTCATTGATTTTTGCCATTGAAAAACATGTTTTTCATATACCAGAAATGTTTGAAGCTACTGACTGAATGAAAGGAGCTGGCATCTCACTCTCTTTGAATCTTCTTTATCATGCTAGGATTAGCAGGAAAAAGCAAAAAATTTCAGAATTGCACCTTGCAATGTGGAGATATTACTGTTTGTGCATTTACAATATTCATTGATTTTTGCCATTGAAAAACATGTTTTTCATATACCAGAAATGTTTGAAGCTACTGACTGAATGAAAGGAGCTGGCATCTCACTCTCTTTGAATCTTCTTTATCATGCTAGGATTAACAGGAAAAAGCAAAAAATTTCAGAATTGCACCTTGCAATGTGGAGATATTACTGTTTGTGCATTTACAATATTCATTGATTTTTGCCATTGAAAAACATGTTTTTCATATACCAGAAATGTTTGAAGCTACTGACTGAATGAAAGGAGCTGGCATCTCACTCTCTTTGAATCTTCTTTATTATGCTAGGATTAACAGGAAAAAGCAAAAAATTTCAGAATTGCACCGTGCAATGTGGAGATATTACTGTTTGTGCATTTACAATATTCATTGATTTTTGCCATTGAAAAACATGTTTTTCATATACCAGAAATGTTTGAAGCTACTGACTGAATGAAAGGAGCTGGCATCTCACTCTCTTTGAATCTTCTTTATCATGCTAGGATTAACAGGAAAAAGCAAAAAATTTCAGAATTCCACTGTGCAATGTGGAGATATTACTGTTTGTGCATTTACAATATTCATTGATTTTTGCCATTGAAAAACATGTTTTTCATATACCAGAAATGTTTGAAGCTACTGACTGAATGAAAGGAGCTGGCATCTCACTCTCTTTGAATCTTCTTTATCATGCCAGGATTAGCAGGAAAAAGCAAAAACTTTCAGAATTGCACCTTGCAATGTGGAGATATTACTGTTTGTGCATTTACAATATTCATTGATTTTTGCCATTGAAAAACGTTTTTCATATACCAGAAATGTTTGAAGCTACTGACTGAATGAAAGGAGCTGGCATCTCACTCTCTTTGAATCTTCTTTATCATGCTAGGATTAACAGGAAAAAGCTAAAAATTTCAGAATTGCACCGTGCAATGTGGAGATATTACTGTTTGTGCATTTACAATATTCATTGATTTTTGCCATTGAAAAACATGTTTTTCATATACCAGAAATGTTTGAAGCTACTGACTGAATGAAAGGAGCTGGCATCTCACTCTCTTTGAATCTTCTTTATCATGCTAGGATTAGCAGGAAAAAGCAAAAAATTTCAGAATTGCACCTTGCAATGTGGAGATATTACTGCTTGTGCATTTACAATATTCATTGATTTTTGCCATTGAAAAACATGTTTTTCATATACCAGAAATGTTTGAAGCTACTGACTGAATGAAAGGAGCTGGCATCTCACTCTCTTTGAATCTTCTTTATCATGCTAGGATTAACAGGAAAAAGCAAAAAATTTCAGAATTGCACCTTGCAATGTGGTGATATTACTGTTTGTGCATTTACAATATTCATTGATTTTTGCCATTGAAAAACATGTTTTTCATATACCAGAAATGTTTGAAGCTATTGACTGAATGAAAGGAGCTGGCATCTCACTCTCTTTGAATCTTCTTTATCATGCTAGGATTAACAGGAAAAAGCTAAAAATTTCAGAATTGCACCGTGCAATGTGGAGATATTACTGTTTGTGCATTTACAATATTCATTGATTTTTGCCATTGAAAAACATGTTTTTCATATACCAGAAATGTTTGAAGCTACTGACTGAATGAAAGGAGCTGGCATCTCACTCTCTTTGAATGTTCTTTATCATGCTAGGATTAGCAGGAAAAAGCAAAAAATTTCTGAATTGCACCTTGCAATGTGGAGATATTACTGTTTGTGCATTTACAATATTCATTGATTTTTGCCATTGAAAAACATGTTTTTCATATACCAGAAATGTTTGAAGCTACTGACTGAATGAAAGGAGCTGGCATCTCACTCTCTTTGAATCTTCTTTATCATGCTAGGATTAACAGGAAAAAGCTAAAAATTTCAGAATTGCACCGTGCAATGTGGAGATATTACTGTTTGTGCATTTACAATATTCATTGATTTTTGCCATTGAAAAACATGTTTTTCATATACCAGAAATGTTTGAAGCTACTGACTGAATGAAAGGAGCTGGCATCTCACTCTCTTTGAATCTTCTTTATCATGCTAGGATTAGCAGGAAAAAGCAAAAAATTGCAGAATTGCACCTTGCAATGTGGAGATATTACTGTTTGTGCATTTACAATATTCATTGATTTTTGCCATTGAAAAACATGTTTTTCATATACCAGAAATGTTTGAAGCTACTGACTGAATGAAAGAAGCTGGCATCTCACTCTCTTTGAATCTTCTTTATCATGCTAGGATTAACAGGAAAAAGCAAAAAATTTCAGAATTGCACCTTGCAATGTGGAGATATTACTGTTTGTGCATTTACAATATTCATTGATTTTTGCCATTGAAAAACATGTTTTTCATATACCAGAAATGTTTGAAGCTACTGACTGAATGAAAGGAGCTGGCATCTCACTCTCTTTGAATCTTCTTTATCATGCTAGGATTAGCAGGAAAAAGCAAAAAATTTCAGAATTGCACCTTGCAATGTGGAGATATTACTGTTTGTGCATTTACAATATTCATTGATTTTTGCCATTGAAAAACATGTTTTTCATATACCAGAAATGTTTGAAGCTACTGACTGAATGAAAGGAGCTGGCATCTCACTCTCTTTGAATCTTCTTTATCATGCTAGGATTAACAGGAAAAAGCTAAAAATTTCAGAATTGCACCGTGCAATGTGGAGATATTACTGTTTGTGCATTTACAATATTCATTGATTTTTGCCATTGAAAAACATGTTTTTCATATACCAGAAATGTTTGAAGCTACTGACTGAATGAAAGGAGCTGGCATCTCACTCTCTTTGAATCTTCTTTATCATGCTAGGATTAGCAGGAAAAAGCAAAAAATTTCAGAATTGCACCTTGCAATGTGGAGATATTACTGTTTGTGCATTTACAATATTCATTGATTTTTGCCATTGAAAAACATGTTTTTCATATACCAGAAATGTTTGAAGCTACTGACTGAATGAAAGGAGCTGGCATCTCACTCTCTTTGAATCTTCTTTATCATGCTAGGATTAACAGGAAAAAGCAAAAAATTTCAGAATTGCACCTTGCAATGTGGTGATATTACTGTTTGTGCATTTACAATATTCATTGATTTTTGCCATTGAAAAACATGTTTTTCATATACCAGAAATGTTTGAAGCTACTGACTGAATGAAAGGAGCTGGCATCTCACTCTCTTTGAATCTTCTTTATCATGCTAGGATTAACAGGAAAAAGCTAAAAATTTCAGAATTGCACCGTGCAATGTGGAGATATTACTGTTTGTGCATTTACAATATTCATTGATTTTTGCCATTGAAAAACATGTTTTTCATATACCAGAAATGTTTGAAGCTACTGACTGAATGAAAGGAGCTGGCATCTCACTCTCTTTGAATCTTCTTTATCATGCTAGGATTAACAGGAAAAAGCTAAAAATTTCAGAATTGCACCGTGCAATGTGGAGATATTACTGTTTGTGCATTTACAATATTCATTGATTTTTGCCATTGAAAAACATGTTTTTCATATACCAGAAATGTTTGAAGCTACTGACTGAATGAAAGGAGCTGGCATCTCACTCTCTTTGAATCTTCTTTATCATGCTAGGATTAGCAGGAAAAAGCAAAAAATTTCAGAATTGCACCTTGCAATGTGGAGATATTACTGTTTGTGCATTTACAATATTCATTGATTTTTGCCATTGAAAAACATGTTTTTCATATACCAGAAATGTTTGAAGCTACTGACTGAATGAAAGGAGCTGGCATCTCACTCTCTTAGAATCTTCTTTATCATGCTAGGATTAACAGGAAAAAGCTAAAAATTTCAGAATTGCACCGTGCAATGTGGAGATATTACTGTTTGTGCATTTACAATATTCATTGATTTTTGCCATTGAAAAACATGTTTTTCATATACCAGAAATGTTTGAAGCTACTGACTGAATGAAAGGAGCTGGCATCTCACTCTCTTTGAATCTTCTTTATCATGCTAGGATTAGCAGGAAAAAGCAAAAAATTTCAGAATTGCACCTTGCAATGTGGAGATATTACTGTTTGTGCATTTACAATATTCATTGATTTTTGCCATTGAAAAACATGTTTTTCATATACCAGAAATGTTTGAAGCTACTGACTGAATGAAAGGAGCTGGCATCTCACTCTCTTTGAATCTTCTTTATCATGCTAGGATTAGCAGGAAAAAGCAAAAAATTTCAGAATTGCACCTTGCAATGTGGAGATATTACTGTTTGTGCATTTACAATATTCATTGATTTTTGCCATTGAAAAACATGTTTTTCATATACCAGAAATGTTTGAAGCTACTGACTGAATGAAAGGAGCTGGCATCTCACTCTCTTTGAATCTTCTTTATCATGCTAGGATTAACAGGAAAAAGCAAAAAATTTCAGAATTGCACCTTGCAATGTGGAGATATTACTGTTTGTGCATTTACAATATTCATTGATTTTTGCCATTGAAAAACGTTTTTCATATACCAGAAATGTTTGAAGCTACTGACTGAATGAAAGGAGCTGGCATCTCACTCTCTTTGAATCTTCTTTATCATGCCAGGATTAGCAGGAAAAAGCAAAAAATTTCAGAATTGCACCTTGCAATGTGGAGATATTACTGTTTGTGCATTTACAATATTCATTGATTTTTGCCATTGAAAAACGTTTTTCATATACCAGAAATGTTTGAAGCTACTGACTGAATGAAAGGAGCTGGCATCTCACTCTCTTTGAATCTTCTTTATCATGCTAGGATTAACAGGAAAAAGCTAAAAATTTCAGAATTGCACCGTGCAATGTGGAGATATTACTGTTTGTGCATTTACAATATTCATTGATTTTTGCCATTGAAAAACATGTTTTTCATATACCAGAAATGTTTGAAGCTACTGACTGAATGAAAGGAGCTGGCATCTCACTCTCTTTGAATCTTCTTTATCATGCTAGGATTAGCAGGAAAAAGCAAAAAATTTCAGAATTGCACCTTGCAATGTGGAGATATTACTGTTTGTGCATTTACAATATTCATTGATTTTTGCCATTGAAAAACATGTTTTTCATATACCAGAAATGTTTGAAGCTACTGACTGAATGAAAGGAGCTGGCATCTCACTCTCTTAGAATCTTCTTTATCATGCTAGGATTAACAGGAAAAAGCTAAAAATTTCAGAATTGCACCGTGCAATGTGGAGATATTACTGTTTGTGCATTTACAATATTCATTGATTTTTGCCATTGAAAAACATGTTTTTCATATACCAGAAATGTTTGAAGCTACTGACTGAATGAAAGGAGCTGGCATCTCACTCTCTTTGAATCTTCTTTATCATGCTAGGATTAGCAGGAAAAAGCAAAAAATTTCAGAATTGCACCTTGCAATGTGGAGATATTACTGTTTGTGCATTTACAATATTCATTGATTTTTGCCATTGAAAAACATGTTTTTCATATACCAGAAATGTTTGAAGCTACTGACTGAATGAAAGGAGCTGGCATCTCACTCTCTTTGAATCTTCTTTATCATGCTAGGATTAGCAGGAAAAAGCAAAAAATTTCAGAATTGCACCTTGCAATGTGGAGATATTACTGTTTGTGCATTTACAATATTCATTGATTTTTGCCATTGAAAAACATGTTTTTCATATACCAGAAATGTTTGAAGCTACTGACTGAATGAAAGGAGCTGGCATCTCACTCTCTTTGAATCTTCTTTATCATGCTAGGATTAACAGGAAAAAGCAAAAAATTTCAGAATTGCACCTTGCAATGTGGAGATATTACTGTTTGTGCATTTACAATATTCATTGATTTTTGCCATTGAAAAACGTTTTTCATATACCAGAAATGTTTGAAGCTACTGACTGAATGAAAGGAGCTGGCATCTCACTCTCTTTGAATCTTCTTTATCATGCCAGGATTAGCAGGAAAAAGCAAAAAATTTCAGAATTGCACCTTGCAATGTGGAGATATTACTGTTTGTGCATTTACAATATTCATTGATTTTTGCCATTGAAAAACGTTTTTCATATACCAGAAATGTTTGAAGCTACTGACTGAATGAAAGGAGCTGGCATCTCACTCTCTTTGAATCTTCTTTATCATGCTAGGATTAACAGGAAAAAGCTAAAAATTTCAGAATTGCACCGTGCAATGTGGAGATATTACTGTTTGTGCATTTACAATATTCATTGATTTTTGCCATTGAAAAACATGTTTTTCATATACCAGAAATGTTTGAAGCTACTGACTGAATGAAAGGAGCTGGCATCTCACTCTCTTTGAATCTTCTTTATCATGCTAGGATTAGCAGGAAAAAGCAAAAAATTTCAGAATTGCACCTTGCAATGTGGAGATATTACTGCTTGTGCATTTACAATATTCATTGATTTTTGCCATTGAAAAACGTTTTTCATATACCAGAAATGTTTGAAGCTACTGACTGAAAGGAGCTGGCATCTCACTCTCTTTGAATCTTCTTTATCATGCTAGGATTAACAGGAAAAAGCAAAAAATTTCAGAATTGCACCTTGCAATGTGGAGATATTACTGTTTGTGCATTTACAATATTCATTGATTTTTGCCATTGAAAAACATGTTTTTCATATACCAGAAATGTTTGAAGCTACTGACTGAATGAAAGGAGCTGGCATCTCACTCTCTTTGAATCTTCTTTATCATGCTAGGATTAACAGGAAAAAGCTAAAAATTTCAGAATTGCACCGTGCAATGTGGAGATATTACTGTTTGTGCATTTACAATATTCATTGATTTTTGCCATTGAAAAACATGTTTTTCATATACCAGAAATGTTTGAAGCTACTGACTGAATGAAAGGAGCTGGCATCTCACTCTCTTTGAATCTTCTTTATCATGCTAGGATTAGCAGGAAAAAGCAAAAAATTTCAGAATTGCACCTTGCAATGTGGAGATATTACTGTTTGTGCATTTACAATATTCATTGATTTTTGCCATTGAAAAACATGTTTTTCATATACCAGAAATGTTTGAAGCTACTGACTGAATGAAAGGAGCTGGCATCTCACTCTCTTTGAATCTTCTTTATCATGCTAGGATTAACAGGAAAAAGCTAAAAATTTCAGAATTGCACCGTGCAATGTGGAGATATTACTGTTTGTGCATTTACAATATTCATTGATTTTTGCCATTGAAAAACATGTTTTTCATATACCAGAAATGTTTGAAGCTACTGACTGAATGAAAGGAGCTGGCATCTCACTCTCTTTGAATCTTCTTTATCATGCTAGGATTAGCAGGAAAAAGCAAAAAATTTCAGAATTGCACCTTGCAATGTGGAGATATTACTGTTTGTGCATTTACAATATTCATTGATTTTTGCCATTGAAAAACATGTTTTTCATATACCAGAAATGTTTGAAGCTACTGACTGAATGAAAGGAGCTGGCATCTCACTCTCTTTGAATCTTCTTTATCATGCTAGGATTAACAGGAAAAAGCAAAAAATTTCAGAATTGCACCTTGCAATGTGGTGATATTACTGTTTGTGCATTTACAATATTCATTGATTTTTGCCATTGAAAAACATGTTTTTCATATACCAGAAATGTTTGAAGCTACTGACTGAATGAAAGGAGCTGGCATCTCACTCTCTTTGAATCTTCTTTATCATGCTAGGATTAACAGGAAAAAGCTAAAAATTTCAGAATTGCACCGTGCAATGTGGAGATATTACTGTTTGTGCATTTACAATATTCATTGATTTTTGCCATTGAAAAACATGTTTTTCATATACCAGAAATGTTTGAAGCTACTGACTGAATGAAAGGAGCTGGCATCTCACTCTCTTTGAATCTTCTTTATCATGCTAGGATTAACAGGAAAAAGCTAAAAATTTCAGAATTGCACCGTGCAATGTGGAGATATTACTGTTTGTGCATTTACAATATTCATTGATTTTTGCCATTGAAAAACATGTTTTTCATATACCAGAAATGTTTGAAGCTACTGACTGAATGAAAGGAGCTGGCATCTCACTCTCTTTGAATCTTCTGTATCATGCTAGGATTAGCAGGAAAAAGCAAAAAATTTCTGAATTGCACCTTGCAATGTGGAGATATTACTGTTTGTGCATTTACAATATTCATTGATTTTTGCCATTGAAAAACATGTTTTTCATATACCAGAAATGTTTGAAGCTACTGACTGAATGAAAGGAGCTGGCATCTCACTCTCTTTGAATCTTCTTTATCATGCTAGGATTAACAGGAAAAAGCTAAAAATTTCAGAATTGCACCGTGCAATGTGGAGATATTACTGTTTGTGCATTTACAATATTCATTGATTTTTGCCATTGAAAAACATGTTTTTCATATACCAGAAATGTTTGAAGCTACTGACTGAATGAAAGGAGCTGGCATCTCACTCTCTTTGAATCTTCTTTATCATGCTAGGATTAGCAGGAAAAAGCAAAAAATTTCAGAATTGCACCTTGCAATGTGGAGATATTACTGTTTGTGCATTTACAATATTCATTGATTTTTGCCATTGAAAAACATGTTTTTCATATACCAGAAATGTTTGAAGCTACTGACTGAATGAAAGAAGCTGGCATCTCACTCTCTTTGAATCTTCTTTATCATGCTAGGATTAACAGGAAAAAGCAAAAAATTTCAGAATTGCACCTTGCAATGTGGAGATATTACTGTTTGTGCATTTACAATATTCATTGATTTTTGCCATTGAAAAACATGTTTTTCATATACCAGAAATGTTTGAAGCTACTGACTGAATGAAAGGAGCTGGCATCTCACTCTCTTTGAATCTTCTTTATCATGCTAGGATTAACAGGAAAAAGCAAAAAATTTCAGAATTGCACCGTGCAATGTGGAGATATTACTGTTTGTGCATTTACAATATTCATTGATTTTTGCCATTGAAAAACATGTTTTTCATATACCAGAAATGTTTGAAGCTACTGACTGAATGAAAGGAGCTGGCATCTCACTCTCTTTGAATCTTCTTTATCATGCTAGGATTAACAGGAAAAAGCTAAAAATTTCAGAATTCCACTGTGCAATGTGGAGATATTACTGTTTGTGCATTTACAATATTCATTGATTTTTGCCATTGAAAAACATGTTTTTCATATACCAGAAATGTTTGAAGCTACTGACTGAAAGGAGCTGGCATCTCACTCTCTTTGAATCTTCTTTATCATGCTAGGATTAACAGGAAAAAGCAAAAAATTTCAGAATTGCACCTTGCAATGTGGAGATATTACTGTTTGTGCATTTACAATATTCATTGATTTTTGCCATTGAAAAACATGTTTTTCATATACCAGAAATGTTTGAAGCTACTGACTGAATGAAAGGAGCTGGCATCTCACTCTCTTTGAATCTTCTTTATCATGCTAGGATTAACAGGAAAAAGCTAAAAATTTCAGAATTGCACCGTGCAATGTGGAGATATTACTGTTTGTGCATTTACAATATTCATTGATTTTTGCCATTGAAAAACATGTTTTTCATATACCAGAAATGTTTGAAGCTACTGACTGAATGAAAGGAGCTGGCATCTCACTCTCTTTGAATCTTCTTTATCATGCTAGGATTAGCAGGAAAAAGCAAAAAATTTCAGAATTGCACCTTGCAATGTGGAGATATTACTGTTTGTGCATTTACAATATTCATTGATTTTTGCCATTGAAAAACATGTTTTTCATATACCAGAAATGTTTGAAGCTACTGACTGAATGAAAGGAGCTGGCATCTCACTCTCTTTGAATCTTCTTTATCATGCTAGGATTAGCAGGAAAAAGCAAAAAATTTCAGAATTGCACCTTGCAATGTGGAGATATTACTGTTTGTGCATTTACAATATTCATTGATTTTTGCCATTGAAAAACATGTTTTTCATATACCAGAAATGTTTGAAGCTACTGACTGAATGAAAGGAGCTGGCATCTCACTCTCTTTGAATCTTCTTTATCATGCTAGGATTAACAGGAAAAAGCAAAAAATTTCAGAATTGCACCTTGCAATGTGGTGATATTACTGTTTGTGCATTTACAATATTCATTGATTTTTGCCATTGAAAAACATGTTTTTCATATACCAGAAATGTTTGAAGCTACTGACTGAATGAAAGGAGCTGGCATCTCACTCTCTTTGAATCTTCTTTATCATGCTAGGATTAACAGGAAAAAGCTAAAAATTTCAGAATTGCACCGTGCAATGTGGAGATATTACTGTTTGTGCATTTACAATATTCATTGATTTTTGCCATTGAAAAACATGTTTTTCATATACCAGAAATGTTTGAAGCTACTGACTGAATGAAAGGAGCTGGCATCTCACTCTCTTTGAATCTTCTTTATCATGCTAGGATTAACAGGAAAAAGCTAAAAATTTCAGAATTGCACCGTGCAATGTGGAGATATTACTGTTTGTGCATTTACAATATTCATTGATTTTTGCCATTGAAAAACATGTTTTTCATATACCAGAAATGTTTGAAGCTACTGACTGAATGAAAGGAGCTGGCATCTCACTCTCTTTGAATCTTCTTTATCATGCTAGGATTAGCAGGAAAAAGCAAAAAATTTCTGAATTGCACCTTGCAATGTGGAGATATTACTGTTTGTGCATTTACAATATTCATTGATTTTTGCCATTGAAAAACATGTTTTTCATATACCAGAAATGTTTGAAGCTACTGACTGAATGAAAGGAGCTGGCATCTCACTCTCTTTGAATCTTCTTTATCATGCTAGGATTAACAGGAAAAAGCTAAAAATTTCAGAATTGCACCGTGCAATGTGGAGATATTACTGTTTGTGCATTTACAATATTCATTGATTTTTGCCATTGAAAAACATGTTTTTCATATACCAGAAATGTTTGAAGCTACTGACTGAATGAAAGGAGCTGGCATCTCACTCTCTTTGAATCTTCTTTATCATGCTAGGATTAGCAGGAAAAAGCAAAAAATTTCAGAATTGCACCTTGCAATGTGGAGATATTACTGTTTGTGCATTTACAATATTCATTGATTTTTGCCATTGAAAAACATGTTTTTCATATACCAGAAATGTTTGAAGCTACTGACTGAATGAAAGAAGCTGGCATCTCACTCTCTTTGAATCTTCTTTATCATGCTAGGATTAACAGGAAAAAGCAAAAAATTTCAGAATTGCACCTTGCAATGTGGAGATATTACTGTTTGTGCATTTACAATATTCATTGATTTTTGCCATTGAAAAACATGTTTTTCATATACCAGAAATGTTTGAAGCTACTGACTGAATGAAAGGAGCTGGCATCTCACTCTCTTTGAATCTTCTTTATCATGCTAGGATTAACAGGAAAAAGCAAAAAATTTCAGAATTGCACCGTGCAATGTGGAGATATTACTGTTTGTGCATTTACAATATTCATTGATTTTTGCCATTGAAAAACATGTTTTTCATATACCAGAAATGTTTGAAGCTACTGACTGAATGAAAGGAGCTGGCATCTCACTCTCTTTGAATCTTCTTTATCATGCTAGGATTAGCAGGAAAAAGCAAAAAATTTCAGAATTGCACCTTGCAATGTGGAGATATTACTGTTTGTGCATTTACAATATTCATTGATTTTTGCCATTGAAAAACATGTTTTTCATATACCAGAAATGTTTGAAGCTACTGACTGAATGAAAGGAGCTGGCATCTCACTCTCTTAGAATCTTCTTTATCATGCTAGGATTAACAGGAAAAAGCTAAAAATTTCAGAATTGCACCGTGCAATGTGGAGATATTACTGTTTGTGCATTTACAATATTCATTGATTTTTGCCATTGAAAAACATGTTTTTCATATACCAGAAATGTTTGAAGCTACTGACTGAATGAAAGGAGCTGGCATCTCACTCTCTTTGAATCTTCTTTATCATGCTAGGATTAGCAGGAAAAAGCAAAAAATTTCAGAATTGCACCTTGCAATGTGGAGATATTACTGTTTGTGCATTTACAATATTCATTGATTTTTGCCATTGAAAAACATGTTTTTCATATACCAGAAATGTTTGAAGCTACTGACTGAATGAAAGGAGCTGGCATCTCACTCTCTTTGAATCTTCTTTATCATGCTAGGATTAGCAGGAAAAAGCAAAAAATTTCAGAATTGCACCTTGCAATGTGGAGATATTACTGTTTGTGCATTTACAATATTCATTGATTTTTGCCATTGAAAAACATGTTTTTCATATACCAGAAATGTTTGAAGCTACTGACTGAATGAAAGGAGCTGGCATCTCACTCTCTTTGAATCTTCTTTATCATGCTAGGATTAGCAGGAAAAAGCAAAAAATTTCAGAATTGCACCTTGCAATGTGGAGATATTACTGCTTGTGCATTTACAATATTCATTGATTTTTGCCATTGAAAAACATGTTTTTCATATACCAGAAATGTTTGAAGCTACTGACTGAATGAAAGGAGCTGGCATCTCACTCTCTTTGAATCTTCTTTATCATGCTAGGATTAACAGGAAAAAGCAAAAAATTTCAGAATTGCACCTTGCAATGTGGTGATATTACTGTTTGTGCATTTACAATATTCATTGATTTTTGCCATTGAAAAACATGTTTTTCATATACCAGAAATGTTTGAAGCTACTGACTGAATGAAAGGAGCTGGCATCTCACTCTCTTTGAATCTTCTTTATCATGCTAGGATTAACAGGAAAAAGCTAAAAATTTCAGAATTGCACCGTGCAATGTGGAGATATTACTGTTTGTGCATTTACAATATTCATTGATTTTTGCCATTGAAAAACATGTTTTTCATATACCAGAAATGTTTGAAGCTACTGACTGAATGAAAGGAGCTGGCATCTCACTCTCTTTGAATCTTCTTTATCATGCTAGGATTAGCAGGAAAAAGCAAAAAATTTCTGAATTGCACCTTGCAATGTGGAGATATTACGGTTTGTGCATTTACAATATTCATTGATTTTTGCCATTGAAAAACATGTTTTTCATATACCAGAAATGTTTGAAGCTACTGACTGAATGAAAGGAGCTGGCATCTCACTCTCTTTGAATCTTCTTTATCATGCTAGGATTAACAGGAAAAAGCAAAAAATTTCAGAATTGCACCGTGCAATGTGGAGATATTACTGTTTGTGCATTTACAATATTCATTGATTTTTACCATTGAAAAACATGTTTTTCATATACCAGAAATGTTTGAAGCTACTGACTGAATGAAAGGAGCTGGCATCTCACTCTCTTTGAATCTTCTTTATCATGCTAGGATTAACAGGAAAAAGCAAAAAATTTCAGAATTCCACTGTGCAATGTGGAGATATTACTGTTTGTGCATTTACAATATTCATTGATTTTTGCCATTGAAAAACATGTTTTTCATATACCAGAAATGTTTGAAGCTACTGACTGAATGAAAGGAGCTGGCATCTCACTCTCTTTGAATCTTCTTTATCATGCCAGGATTAGCAGGAAAAAGCAAAAACTTTCAGAATTGCACCTTGCAATGTGGAGATATTACTGTTTGTGCATTTACAATATTCATTGATTTTTGCCATTGAAAAACGTTTTTCATATACCAGAAATGTTTGAAGCTACTGACTGAATGAAAGGAGCTGGCATCTCACTCTCTTTGAATCTTCTTTATCATGCTAGGATTAACAGGAAAAAGCTAAAAATTTCAGAATTGCACCGTGCAATGTGGAGATATTACTGTTTGTGCATTTACAATATTCATTGATTTTTGCCATTGAAAAACATGTTTTTCATATACCAGAAATGTTTGAAGCTACTGACTGAATGAAAGGAGCTGGCATCTCACTCTCTTTGAATCTTCTTTATCATGCTAGGATTAGCAGGAAAAAGCAAAAAATTTCAGAATTGCACCTTGCAATGTGGAGATATTACTGTTTGTGCATTTACAATATTCATTGATTTTTGCCATTGAAAAACATGTTTTTCATATACCAGAAATGTTTGAAGCTACTGACAATGAAAGGAGCTGGCATCTCACTCTCTTTGAATCTTCTTTATCATGCTAGGATTAGCAGGAAAAAGCAAAAAATTTCAGAATTGCACCTTGCAATGTGGAGATATTACTGTTTGTGCATTTACAATATTCATTGATTTTTGCCATTGAAAAACATGTTTTTCATATACCAGAAATGTTTGAAGCTACTGACTGAATGAAAGGAGCTGGCATCTCACTCTCTTTGAATCTTCTTTATCATGCTAGGATTAACAGGAAAAAGCAAAAAATTTCAGAATTGCACCTTGCAATGTGGAGATATTACTGTTTGTGCATTTACAATATTCATTGATTTTTGCCATTGAAAAACATGTTTTTCATATACCAGAAATGTTTGAAGCTACTGACTGAATGAAAGGAGCTGGCATCTCACTCTCTTTGAATCTTCTTTATCATGCCAGGATTAGCAGGAAAAAGCAAAAAATTTCAGAATTGCACCTTGCAATGTGGAGATATTACTGTTTGTGCATTTACAATATTCATTGATTTTTGCCATTGAAAAACGTTTTTCATATACCAGAAATGTTTGAAGCTACTGACTGAATGAAAGGAGCTGGCATCTCACTCTCTTTGAATCTTCTTTATCATGCTAGGATTAACAGGAAAAAGCTAAAAATTTCAGAATTGCACCGTGCAATGTGGAGATATTACTGTTTGTGCATTTACAATATTCATTGATTTTTGCCATTGAAAAACATGTTTTTCATATACCAGAAATGTTTGAAGCTACTGACTGAATGAAAGGAGCTGGCATCTCACTCTCTTTGAATCTTCTTTATCATGCTAGGATTAGCAGGAAAAAGCAAAAAATTTCAGAATTGCACCTTGCAATGTGGAGATATTACTGCTTGTGCATTTACAATATTCATTGATTTTTGCCATTGAAAAACATGTTTTTCATATACCAGAAATGTTTGAAGCTACTGAATGAAAGGAGCTGGCATCTCACTCTCTTTGAATCTTCTTTATCATGCTAGGATTAACAGGAAAAAGCAAAAAATTTCAGAATTGCACCTTGCAATGTGGAGATATTACTGTTTGTGCATTTACAATATTCATTGATTTTTGCCATTGAAAAACATGTTTTTCATATACCAGAAATGTTTGAAGCTACTGACTGAATGAAAGGAGCTGGCATCTCACTCTCTTTGAATCTTCTTTATCATGCTAGGATTAGCAGGAAAAAGCAAAAAATTTCAGAATTGCACCTTGCAATGTGGAGATATTACTGCTTGTGCATTTACAATATTCATTGATTTTTGCCATTGAAAAACATGTTTTTCATATACCAGAAATGTTTGAAGCTACTGACTGAATGAAAGGAGCTGGCATCTCACTCTCTTTGAATCTTCTTTATCATGCTAGGATTAACAGGAAAAAGCAAAAAATTTCAGAATTGCACCTTGCAATGTGGTGATATTACTGTTTGTGCATTTACAATATTCATTGATTTTTGCCATTGAAAAACATGTTTTTCATATACCAGAAATGTTTGAAGCTACTGACTGAATGAAAGGAGCTGGCATCTCACTCTCTTTGAATCTTCTTTATCATGCTAGGATTAACAGGAAAAAGCTAAAAATTTCAGAATTGCACCGTGCAATGTGGAGATATTACTGTTTGTGCATTTACAATATTCATTGATTTTTGCCATTGAAAAACATGTTTTTCATATACCAGAAATGTTTGAAGCTACTGACTGAATGAAAGGAGCTGGCATCTCACTCTCTTTGAATCTTCTTTATCATGCTAGGATTAGCAGGAAAAAGCAAAAAATTTCTGAATTGCACCTTGCAATGTGGAGATATTACTGTTTGTGCATTTACAATATTCATTGATTTTTGCCATTGAAAAACATGTTTTTCATATACCAGAAATGTTTGAAGCTACTGACTGAATGAAAGGAGCTGGCATCTCACTCTCTTTGAATCTTCTTTATCATGCTAGGATTAACAGGAAAAAGCAAAAAATTTCAGAATTGCACCGTGCAATGTGGAGATATTACTGTTTGTGCATTTACAATATTCATTGATTTTTGCCATTGAAAAACATGTTTTTCATATACCAGAAATGTTTGAAGCTACTGACTGAATGAAAGGAGCTGGCATCTCACTCTCTTTGAATCTTCTTTATCATGCTAGGATTAACAGGAAAAAGCAAAAAATTTCAGAATTCCACTGTGCAATGTGGAGATATTACTGTTTGTGCATTTACAATATTCATTGATTTTTGCCATTGAAAAACATGTTTTTCATATACCAGAAATGTTTGAAGCTACTGACTGAATGAAAGGAGCTGGCATCTCACTCTCTTTGAATCTTCTTTATCATGCCAGGATTAGCAGGAAAAAGCAAAAACTTTCAGAATTGCACCTTGCAATGTGGAGATATTACTGTTTGTGCATTTACAATATTCATTGATTTTTGCCATTGAAAAACGTTTTTCATATACCAGAAATGTTTGAAGCTACTGACTGAATGAAAGGAGCTGGCATCTCACTCTCTTTGAATCTTCTTTATCATGCTAGGATTAACAGGAAAAAGCTAAAAATTTCAGAATTGCACCGTGCAATGTGGAGATATTACTGTTTGTGCATTTACAATATTCATTGATTTTTGCCATTGAAAAACATGTTTTTCATATACCAGAAATGTTTGAAGCTACTGACTGAATGAAAGGAGCTGGCATCTCACTCTCTTTGAATCTTCTTTATCATGCTAGGATTAGCAGGAAAAAGCAAAAAATTTCAGAATTGCACCTTGCAATGTGGAGATATTACTGCTTGTACATTTACAATATTCATTGATTTTTGCCATTGAAAAACATGTTTTTCATATACCAGAAATGTTTGAAGCTACTGACTGAATGAAAGGAGCTGGCATCTCACTCTCTTTGAATCTTCTTTATCATGCTAGGATTAACAGGAAAAAGCAAAAAATTTCAGAATTGCACCTTGCAATGTGGAGATATTACTGTTTGTGCATTTACAATATTCATTGATTTTTGCCATTGAAAAACATGTTTTTCATATACCAGAAATGTTTGAAGCTACTGACTGAATGAAAGGAGCTGGCATCTCACTCTCTTTGAATCTTCTTTATCATGCTAGGATTAACAGGAAAAAGCTAAAAATTTCAGAATTGCACCGTGCAATGTGGAGATATTACTGTTTGTGCATTTACAATATTCATTGATTTTTGCCATTGAAAAACATGTTTTTCATATACCAGAAATGTTTGAAGCTACTGACTGAATGAAAGGAGCTGGCATCTCACTCTCTTTGAATCTTCTTTATCATGCTAGGATTAGCAGGAAAAAGCAAAAAATTTCAGAATTGCACCTTGCAATGTGGAGATATTACTGTTTGTGCATTTACAATATTCATTGATTTTTGCCATTGAAAAACATGTTTTTCATATACCAGAAATGTTTGAAGCTACTGACTGAATGAAAGAAGCTGGCATCTCACTCTCTTTGAATCTTCTTTATCATGCTAGGATTAACAGGAAAAAGCAAAAAATTTCAGAATTGCACCTTGCAATGTGGAGATATTACTGTTTGTGCATTTACAATATTCATTGATTTTTGCCATTGAAAAACATGTTTTTCATATACCAGAAATGTTTGAAGCTACTGACTGAATGAAAGGAGCTGGCATCTCACTCTCTTTGAATCTTCTTTATCATGCTAGGATTAGCAGGAAAAAGCAAAAAATTTCAGAATTGCACCTTGCAATGTGGAGATATTACTGTTTGTGCATTTACAATATTCATTGATTTTTGCCATTGAAAAACATGTTTTTCATATACCAGAAATGTTTGAAGCTACTGACTGAATGAAAGGAGCTGGCATCTCACTCTCTTTGAATCTTCTTTATCATGCTAGGATTAACAGGAAAAAGCAAAAAATTTCAGAATTGCACCTTGCAATGTGGAGATATTACTGTTTGTGCATTTACAATATTCATTGATTTTTGCCATTGAAAAACATGTTTTTCATATACCAGAAATGTTTGAAGCTACTGACTGAATGAAAGGAGCTGGCATCTCACTCTCTTTGAATCTTCTTTATTATGCTAGGATTAACAGGAAAAAGCAAAAAATTTCAGAATTGCACCGTGCAATGTGGAGATATTACTGTTTGTGCATTTACAATATTCATTGATTTTTGCCATTGAAAAACATGTTTTTCATATACCAGAAATGTTTGAAGCTACTGACTGAATGAAAGGAGCTGGCATCTCACTCTCTTTGAATCTTCTTTATCATGCTAGGATTAACAGGAAAAAGCAAAAAATTTCAGAATTCCACTGTGCAATGTGGAGATATTACTGTTTGTGCATTTACAATATTCATTGATTTTTGCCATTGAAAAACATGTTTTTCATGTACCAGAAATGTTTGAAGCTACTGACTGAATGAAAGGAGCTGGCATCTCACTCTCTTTGAATCTTCTTTATCATGCCAGGATTAGCAGGAAAAAGCAAAAACTTTCAGAATTGCACCTTGCAATGTGGAGATATTACTGTTTGTGCATTTACAATATTCATTGATTTTTGCCATTGAAAAACGTTTTTCATATACCAGAAATGTTTGAAGCTACTGACTGAATGAAAGGAGCTGGCATCTCACTCTCTTTGAATCTTCTTTATCATGCTAGGATTAACAGGAAAAAGCTAAAAATTTCAGAATTGCACCGTGCAATGTGGAGATATTACTGTTTGTGCATTTACAATATTCATTGATTTTTGCCATTGAAAAACATGTTTTTCATATACCAGAAATGTTTGAAGCTACTGACTGAATGAAAGGAGCTGGCATCTCACTCTCTTTGAATCTTCTTTATCATGCTAGGATTAGCAGGAAAAAGCAAAAAATTTCAGAATTGCACCTTGCAATGTGGAGATATTACTGCTTGTGCATTTACAATATTCATTGATTTTTGCCATTGAAAAACATGTTTTTCATATACCAGAAATGTTTGAAGCTACTGACTGAATGAAAGGAGCTGGCATCTCACTCTCTTTGAATCTTCTTTATCATGCTAGGATTAACAGGAAAAAGCAAAAAATTTCAGAATTGCACCTTGCAATGTGGTGATATTACTGTTTGTGCATTTACAATATTCATTGATTTTTGCCATTGAAAAACATGTTTTTCATATACCAGAAATGTTTGAAGCTATTGACTGAATGAAAGGAGCTGGCATCTCACTCTCTTTGAATCTTCTTTATCATGCTAGGATTAACAGGAAAAAGCTAAAAATTTCAGAATTGCACCGTGCAATGTGGAGATATTACTGTTTGTGCATTTACAATATTCATTGATTTTTGCCATTGAAAAACATGTTTTTCATATACCAGAAATGTTTGAAGCTACTGACTGAATGAAAGGAGCTGGCATCTCACTCTCTTTGAATCTTCTTTATCATGCTAGGATTAGCAGGAAAAAGCAAAAAATTTCAGAATTGCACCTTGCAATGTGGAGATATTACTGCTTGTGCATTTACAATATTCATTGATTTTTGCCATTGAAAAACATGTTTTTCATATACCAGAAATGTTTGAAGCTACTGACTGAATGAAAGGAGCTGGCATCTCACTCTCTTTGAATCTTCTTTATCATGCTAGGATTAACAGGAAAAAGCAAAAAATTTCAGAATTGCACCTTGCAATGTGGAGATATTACTGTTTGTGCATTTACAATATTCATTGATTTTTGCCATTGAAAAACATGTTTTTCATATACCAGAAATGTTTGAAGCTACTGACTGAATGAAAGGAGCTGGCATCTCACTCTCTTTGAAT
The DNA here is from genome assembly GCF_046119375.1 of Phyllobates terribilis. Classification (NCBI taxonomy): domain Eukaryota; kingdom Metazoa; phylum Chordata; class Amphibia; order Anura; family Dendrobatidae; genus Phyllobates; species Phyllobates terribilis. Next base: position 26,771 of record NW_027363895.1, on the reverse strand, counting down.
CTTCTTTATCATGCTAGGATTAACAGGAAAAAGCTAAAAATTTCAGAATTGCACCGTGCAATGTGGAGATATTACTGTTTGTGCATTTACAATATTCATTGATTTTTGCCATTGAAAAACATGTTTTTCATATACCAGAAATGTTTGAAGCTACTGACTGAATGAAAGGAGCTGGCATCTCACTCTCTTTGAATCTTCTTTATCATGCTAGGATTAGCAGGAAAAAGCAAAAAATTTCAGAATTGCACCTTGCAATGTGGAGATATTACTGTTTGTGCATTTACAATATTCATTGATTTTTGCCATTGAAAAACATGTTTTTCATATACCAGAAATGTTTGAAGCTACTGACTGAATGAAAGAAGCTGGCATCTCACTCTCTTTGAATCTTCTTTATCATGCTAGGATTAACAGGAAAAAGCAAAAAATTTCAGAATTGCACCTTGCAATGTGGAGATATTACTGTTTGTGCATTTACAATATTCATTGATTTTTGCCATTGAAAAACATGTTTTTCATATACCAGAAATGTTTGAAGCTACTGACTGAATGAAAGGAGCTGGCATCTCACTCTCTTTGAATCTTCTTTATCATGCTAGGATTAGCAGGAAAAAGCAAAAAATTTCAGAATTGCACCTTGCAATGTGGAGATATTACTGTTTGTGCATTTACAATATTCATTGATTTTTGCCATTGAAAAACATGTTTTTCATATACCAGAAATGTTTGAAGCTACTGACTGAATGAAAGGAGCTGGCATCTCACTCTCTTTGAATCTTCTTTATCATGCTAGGATTAACAGGAAAAAGCAAAAAATTTCAGAATTGCACCTTGCAATGTGGAGATATTACTGTTTGTGCATTTACAATATTCATTGATTTTTGCCATTGAAAAACATGTTTTTCATATACCAGAAATGTTTGAAGCTACTGACTGAATGAAAGGAGCTGGCATCTCACTCTCTTTGAATCTTCTTTATTATGCTAGGATTAACAGGAAAAAGCAAAAAATTTCAGAATTGCACCGTGCAATGTGGAGATATTACTGTTTGTGCATTTACAATATTCATTGATTTTTGCCATTGAAAAACATGTTTTTCATATACCAGAAATGTTTGAAGCTACTGACTGAATGAAAGGAGCTGGCATCTCACTCTCTTTGAATCTTCTTTATCATGCTAGGATTAACAGGAAAAAGCAAAAAATTTCAGAATTCCACTGTGCAATGTGGAGATATTACTGTTTGTGCATTTACAATATTCATTGATTTTTGCCATTGAAAAACATGTTTTTCATATACCAGAAATGTTTGAAGCTACTGACTGAATGAAAGGAGCTGGCATCTCACTCTCTTTGAATCTTCTTTATCATGCCAGGATTAGCAGGAAAAAGCAAAAACTTTCAGAATTGCACCTTGCAATGTGGAGATATTACTGTTTGTGCATTTACAATATTCATTGATTTTTGCCATTGAAAAACGTTTTTCATATACCAGAAATGTTTGAAGCTACTGACTGAATGAAAGGAGCTGGCATCTCACTCTCTTTGAATCTTCTTTATCATGCTAGGATTAACAGGAAAAAGCTAAAAATTTCAGAATTGCACCGTGCAATGTGGAGATATTACTGTTTGTGCATTTACAATATTCATTGATTTTTGCCATTGAAAAACATGTTTTTCATATACCAGAAATGTTTGAAGCTACTGACTGAATGAAAGGAGCTGGCATCTCACTCTCTTTGAATCTTCTTTATCATGCTAGGATTAGCAGGAAAAAGCAAAAAATTTCAGAATTGCACCTTGCAATGTGGAGATATTACTGCTTGTGCATTTACAATATTCATTGATTTTTGCCATTGAAAAACATGTTTTTCATATACCAGAAATGTTTGAAGCTACTGACTGAATGAAAGGAGCTGGCATCTCACTCTCTTTGAATCTTCTTTATCATGCTAGGATTAACAGGAAAAAGCAAAAAATTTCAGAATTGCACCTTGCAATGTGGTGATATTACTGTTTGTGCATTTACAATATTCATTGATTTTTGCCATTGAAAAACATGTTTTTCATATACCAGAAATGTTTGAAGCTATTGACTGAATGAAAGGAGCTGGCATCTCACTCTCTTTGAATCTTCTTTATCATGCTAGGATTAACAGGAAAAAGCTAAAAATTTCAGAATTGCACCGTGCAATGTGGAGATATTACTGTTTGTGCATTTACAATATTCATTGATTTTTGCCATTGAAAAACATGTTTTTCATATACCAGAAATGTTTGAAGCTACTGACTGAATGAAAGGAGCTGGCATCTCACTCTCTTTGAATGTTCTTTATCATGCTAGGATTAGCAGGAAAAAGCAAAAAATTTCTGAATTGCACCTTGCAATGTGGAGATATTACTGTTTGTGCATTTACAATATTCATTGATTTTTGCCATTGAAAAACATGTTTTTCATATACCAGAAATGTTTGAAGCTACTGACTGAATGAAAGGAGCTGGCATCTCACTCTCTTTGAATCTTCTTTATCATGCTAGGATTAACAGGAAAAAGCTAAAAATTTCAGAATTGCACCGTGCAATGTGGAGATATTACTGTTTGTGCATTTACAATATTCATTGATTTTTGCCATTGAAAAACATGTTTTTCATATACCAGAAATGTTTGAAGCTACTGACTGAATGAAAGGAGCTGGCATCTCACTCTCTTTGAATCTTCTTTATCATGCTAGGATTAGCAGGAAAAAGCAAAAAATTTCAGAATTGCACCTTGCAATGTGGAGATATTACTGTTTGTGCATTTACAATATTCATTGATTTTTGCCATTGAAAAACATGTTTTTCATATACCAGAAATGTTTGAAGCTACTGACTGAATGAAAGAAGCTGGCATCTCACTCTCTTTGAATCTTCTTTATCATGCTAGGATTAACAGGAAAAAGCAAAAAATTTCAGAATTGCACCTTGCAATGTGGAGATATTACTGTTTGTGCATTTACAATATTCATTGATTTTTGCCATTGAAAAACATGTTTTTCATATACCAGAAATGTTTGAAGCTACTGACTGAATGAAAGGAGCTGGCATCTCACTCTCTTTGAATCTTCTTTATCATGCTAGGATTAGCAGGAAAAAGCAAAAAATTTCAGAATTGCACCTTGCAATGTGGAGATATTACTGTTTGTGCATTTACAATATTCATTGATTTTTGCCATTGAAAAACATGTTTTTCATATACCAGAAATGTTTGAAGCTACTGACTGAATGAAAGGAGCTGGCATCTCACTCTCTTTGAATCTTCTTTATCATGCTAGGATTAACAGGAAAAAGCTAAAAATTTCAGAATTGCACCGTGCAATGTGGAGATATTACTGTTTGTGCATTTACAATATTCATTGATTTTTGCCATTGAAAAACATGTTTTTCATATACCAGAAATGTTTGAAGCTACTGACTGAATGAAAGGAGCTGGCATCTCACTCTCTTTGAATCTTCTTTATCATGCTAGGATTAGCAGGAAAAAGCAAAAAATTTCAGAATTGCACCTTGCAATGTGGAGATATTACTGTTTGTGCATTTACAATATTCATTGATTTTTGCCATTGAAAAACATGTTTTTCATATACCAGAAATGTTTGAAGCTACTGACTGAATGAAAGGAGCTGGCATCTCACTCTCTTTGAATCTTCTTTATCATGCTAGGATTAACAGGAAAAAGCAAAAAATTTCAGAATTGCACCTTGCAATGTGGTGATATTACTGTTTGTGCATTTACAATATTCATTGATTTTTGCCATTGAAAAACATGTTTTTCATATACCAGAAATGTTTGAAGCTACTGACTGAATGAAAGGAGCTGGCATCTCACTCTCTTTGAATCTTCTTTATCATGCTAGGATTAACAGGAAAAAGCTAAAAATTTCAGAATTCCACTGTGCAATGTGGAGATATTACTGTTTGTGCATTTACAATATTCATTGATTTTTGCCATTGAAAAACATGTTTTTCATATACCAGAAATGTTTGAAGCTACTGACTGAATGAAAGGAGCTGGCATCTCACTCTCTTTGAATCTTCTTTATCATGCTAGGATTAACAGGAAAAAGCTAAAAATTTCAGAATTGCACCGTGCAATGTGGAGATATTACTGTTTGTGCATTTACAATATTCATTGATTTTTGCCATTGAAAAACATGTTTTTCATATACCAGAAATGTTTGAAGCTACTGACTGAATGAAAGGAGCTGGCATCTCACTCTCTTTGAATCTTCTTTATCATGCTAGGATTAGCAGGAAAAAGCAAAAAATTTCAGAATTGCACCTTGCAATGTGGAGATATTACTGCTTGTGCATTTACAATATTCATTGATTTTTGCCATTGAAAAACATGTTTTTCATATACCAGAAATGTTTGAAGCTACTGACTGAATGAAAGGAGCTGGCATCTCACTCTCTTTGAATCTTCTTTATCATGCTAGGATTAACAGGAAAAAGCAAAAAATTTCAGAATTGCACCTTGCAATGTGGTGATATTACTGTTTGTGCATTTACAATATTCATTGATTTTTGCCATTGAAAAACATGTTTTTCATATATCAGAAATGTTTGAAGCTATTGACTGAATGAAAGGAGCTGGCATCTCACTCTCTTTGAATCTTCTTTATCATGCTAGGATTAACAGGAAAAAGCTAAAAATTTCAGAATTGCACCGTGCAATGTGGAGATATTACTGTTTGTGCATTTACAATATTCATTGATTTTTGCCATTGAAAAACATGTTTTTCATATACCAGAAATGTTTGAAGCTACTGACTGAATGAAAGGAGCTGGCATCTCACTCTCTTTGAATGTTCTTTATCATGCTAGGATTAGCAGGAAAAAGCAAAAAATTTCTGAATTGCACCTTGCAATGTGGAGATATTACTGTTTGTGCATTTACAATATTCATTGATTTTTGCCATTGAAAAACATGTTTTTCATATACCAGAAATGTTTGAAGCTACTGACTGAATGAAAGGAGCTGGCATCTCACTCTCTTTGAATCTTCTTTATCATGCTAGGATTAACAGGAAAAAGCTAAAAATTTCAGAATTGCACCGTGCAATGTGGAGATATTACTGTTTGTGCATTTACAATATTCATTGATTTTTGCCATTGAAAAACATGTTTTTCATATACCAGAAATGTTTGAAGCTACTGACTGAATGAAAGGAGCTGGCATCTCACTCTCTTTGAATCTTCTTTATCATGCTAGGATTAGCAGGAAAAAGCAAAAAATTTCAGAATTGCACCTTGCAATGTGGAGATATTACTGTTTGTGCATTTACAATATTCATTGATTTTTGCCATTGAAAAACATGTTTTTCATATACCAGAAATGTTTGAAGCTACTGACTGAATGAAAGAAGCTGGCATCTCACTCTCTTTGAATCTTCTTTATCATGCTAGGATTAACAGGAAAAAGCAAAAAATTTCAGAATTGCACCTTGCAATGTGGAGATATTACTGTTTGTGCATTTACAATATTCATTGATTTTTGCCATTGAAAAACATGTTTTTCATATACCAGAAATGTTTGAAGCTACTGACTGAATGAAAGGAGCTGGCATCTCACTCTCTTTGAATCTTCTTTATCATGCTAGGATTAGCAGGAAAAAGCAAAAAATTTCAGAATTGCACCTTGCAATGTGGAGATATTACTGTTTGTGCATTTACAATATTCATTGATTTTTGCCATTGAAAAACATGTTTTTCATATACCAGAAATGTTTGAAGCTACTGACTGAATGAAAGGAGCTGGCATCTCACTCTCTTTGAATCTTCTTTATCATGCTAGGATTAACAGGAAAAAGCTAAAAATTTCAGAATTGCACCGTGCAATGTGGAGATATTACTGTTTGTGCATTTACAATATTCATTGATTTTTGCCATTGAAAAACATGTTTTTCATATACCAGAAATGTTTGAAGCTACTGACTGAATGAAAGGAGCTGGCATCTCACTCTTTGAATCTTCTTTATCATGCTAGGATTAGCAGGAAAAAGCAAAAAATTTCAGAATTGCACCTTGCAATGTGGAGATATTACTGTTTGTGCATTTACAATATTCATTGATTTTTGCCATTGAAAAACATGTTTTTCATATACCAGAAATGTTTGAAGCTACTGACTGAATGAAAGGAGCTGGCATCTCACTCTCTTTGAATCTTCTTTATCATGCTAGGATTAACAGGAAAAAGCAAAAAATTTCAGAATTGCACCTTGCAATGTGGTGATATTACTGTTTGTGCATTTACAATATTCATTGATTTTTGCCATTGAAAAACATGTTTTTCATATACCAGAAATGTTTGAAGCTACTGACTGAATGAAAGGAGCTGGCATCTCACTCTCTTTGAATCTTCTTTATCATGCTAGGATTAACAGGAAAAAGCTAAAAATTTCAGAATTCCACTGTGCAATGTGGAGATATTACTGTTTGTGCATTTACAATATTCATTGATTTTTGCCATTGAAAAACATGTTTTTCATATACCAGAAATGTTTGAAGCTACTGACTGAATGAAAGGAGCTGGCATCTCACTCTCTTTGAATCTTCTTTATCATGCTAGGATTAACAGGAAAAAGCTAAAAATTTCAGAATTGCACCGTGCAATGTGGAGATATTACTGTTTGTGCATTTACAATATTCATTGATTTTTGCCATTGAAAAACATGTTTTTCATATACCAGAAATGTTTGAAGCTACTGACTGAATGAAAGGAGCTGGCATCTCACTCTCTTTGAATCTTCTTTATCATGCTAGGATTAACAGGAAAAAGCTAAAAATTTCAGAATTGCACCGTGCAATGTGGAGATATTACTGTTTGTGCATTTACAATATTCATTGATTTTTGCCATTGAAAAACATGTTTTTCATATACCAGAAATGTTTGAAGCTACTGACTGAATGAAAGGAGCTGGCATCTCACTCTCTTTGAATCTTCTTTATCATGCTAGGATTAGCAGGAAAAAGCAAAAAATTTCTGAATTGCACCTTGCAATGTGGAGATATTACTGTTTGTGCATTTACAATATTCATTGATTTTTGCCATTGAAAAACATGTTTTTCATATACCAGAAATGTTTGAAGCTACTGACTGAATGAAAGGAGCTGGCATCTCACTCTCTTTGAATCTTCTTTATCATGCTAGGATTAGCAGGAAAAAGCAAAAAATTTCAGAATTGCACCTTGCAATGTGGAGATATTACTGTTTGTGCATTTACAATATTCATTGATTTTTGCCATTGAAAAACATGTTTTTCATATACCAGAAATGTTTGAAGCTACTGACAATGAAAGAATCTGGCATCTCACTCTCTTTGAATCTTCTTTATCATGCTAGGATTAACAGGAAAAAGCAAAAAATTTCAGAATTGCACCTTGCAATGTGGAGATATTACTGTTTGTGCATTTACAATATTCATTGATTTTTGCCATTGAAAAACATGTTTTTCATATACCAGAAATGTTTGAAGCTACTGACTGAATGAAAGGAGCTGGCATCTCACTCTCTTTGAATCTTCTTTATCATGCTAGGATTAGCAGGAAAAAGCAAAAAATTTCAGAATTGCACCTTGCAATGTGGAGATATTACTGTTTGTGCATTTACAATATTCATTGATTTTTGCCATTGAAAAACATGTTTTTCATATACCAGAAATGTTTGAAGCTACTGACTGAATGAAAGGAGCTGGCATCTCACTCTCTTTGAATCTTCTTTATCATGCTAGGATTAACAGGAAAAAGCTAAAAATTTCAGAATTGCACCGTGCAATGTGGAGATATTACTGTTTGTGCATTTACAATATTCATTGATTTTTGCCATTGAAAAACATGTTTTTCATATACCAGAAATGTTTGAAGCTACTGACTGAATGAAAGGAGCTGGCATCTCACTCTCTTTGAATCTTCTTTATCATGCTAGGATTAGCAGGAAAAAGCAAAAAATTTCAGAATTGCACCTTGCAATGTGGAGATATTACTGTTTGTGCATTTACAATATTCATTGATTTTTGCCATTGAAAAACATGTTTTTCATATACCAGAAATGTTTGAAGCTACTGACTGAATGAAAGGAGCTGGCATCTCACTCTCTTTGAATCTTCTTTATCATGCTAGGATTAACAGGAAAAAGCAAAAAATTTCAGAATTGCACCTTGCAATGTGGTGATATTACTGTTTGTGCATTTACAATATTCATTGATTTTTGCCATTGAAAAACATGTTTTTCATATACCAGAAATGTTTGAAGCTACTGACTGAATGAAAGGAGCTGGCATCTCACTCTCTTTGAATCTTCTTTATCATGCTAGGATTAACAGGAAAAAGCTAAAAATTTCAGAATTCCACTGTGCAATGTGGAGATATTACTGTTTGTGCATTTACAATATTCATTGATTTTTGCCATTGAAAAACATGTTTTTCATATACCAGAAATGTTTGAAGCTACTGACTGAATGAAAGGAGCTGGCATCTCACTCTCTTTGAATCTTCTTTATCATGCTAGGATTAGCAGGAAAAAGCTAAAAATTTCAGAATTGCACCGTGCAATGTGGAGATATTACTGTTTGTGCATTTACAATATTCATTGATTTTTGCCATTGAAAAACATGTTTTTCATATACCAGAAATGTTTGAAGCTACTGACTGAATGAAAGGAGCTGGCATCTCACTCTCTTTGAATCTTCTTTATCATGCTAGGATTAACAGGAAAAAGCTAAAAATTTCAGAATTGCACCGTGCAATGTGGAGATATTACTGTTTGTGCATTTACAATATTCATTGATTTTTGCCATTGAAAAACATGTTTTTCATATACCAGAAATGTTTGAAGCTACTGACTGAATGAAAGGAGCTGGCATCTCACTCTCTTTGAATCTTCTTTATCATGCTAGGATTAGCAGGAAAAAGCAAAAAATTTCTGAATTGCACCTTGCAATGTGGAGATATTACTGTTTGTGCATTTACAATATTCATTGATTTTTGCCATTGAAAAACATGTTTTTCATATACCAGAAATGTTTGAAGCTACTGACTGAATGAAAGGAGCTGGCATCTCACTCTCTTTGAATCTTCTTTATCATGCTAGGATTAACAGGAAAAAGCTAAAAATTTCAGAATTGCACCGTGCAATGTGGAGATATTACTGTTTGTGCATTTACAATATTCATTGATTTTTGCCATTGAAAAACATGTTTTTCATATACCAGAAATGTTTGAAGCTACTGACTGAATGAAAGGAGCTGGCATCTCACTCTCTTTGAATCTTCTTTATCATGCTAGGATTAGCAGGAAAAAGCAAAAAATTTCAGAATTGCACCTTGCAATGTGGAGATATTACTGTTTGTGCATTTACAATATTCATTGATTTTTGCCATTGAAAAACATGTTTTTCATATACCAGAAATGTTTGAAGCTACTGACTGAATGAAAGGAGCTGGCATCTCACTCTCTTTGAATCTTCTTTATCATGCTAGGATTAACAGGAAAAAGCTAAAAATTTCAGAATTGCACCGTGCAATGTGGAGATATTACTGTTTGTGCATTTACAATATTCATTGATTTTTGCCATTGAAAAACATGTTTTTCATATACCAGAAATGTTTGAAGCTACTGACTGAATGAAAGGAGCTGGCATCTCACTCTCTTTGAATCTTCTTTATCATGCTAGGATTAGCAGGAAAAAGCAAAAAATTTCAGAATTGCACCTTGCAATGTGGAGATATTACTGTTTGTGCATTTACAATATTCATTGATTTTTGCCATTGAAAAACATGTTTTTCATATACCAGAAATGTTTGAAGCTACTGACTGAATGAAAGGAGCTGGCATCTCACTCTCTTTGAATCTTCTTTATCATGCTAGGATTAGCAGGAAAAAGCAAAAAATTTCAGAATTGCACCTTGCAATGTGGAGATATTACTGTTTGTGCATTTACAATATTCATTGATTTTTGCCATTGAAAAACATGTTTTTCATATACCAGAAATGTTTGAAGCTACTGACTGAATGAAAGGAGCTGGCATCTCACTCTCTTTGAATCTTCTTTATCATGCTAGGATTAACAGGAAAAAGCAAAAAATTTCAGAATTGCACCTTGCAATGTGGAGATATTACTGTTTGTGCATTTACAATATTCATTGATTTTTGCCATTGAAAAACATGTTTTTCATATACCAGAAATGTTTGAAGCTACTGACTGAATGAAAGGAGCTGGCATCTCACTCTCTTTGAATCTTCTTTATCATGCCAGGATTAGCAGGAAAAAGCAAAAAATTTCAGAATTGCACCTTGCAATGTGGAGATATTACTGTTTGTGCATTTACAATATTCATTGATTTTTGCCATTGAAAAACGTTTTTCATATACCAGAAATGTTTGAAGCTACTGACTGAATGAAAGGAGCTGGCATCTCACTCTCTTTGAATCTTCTTTATCATGCTAGGATTAACAGGAAAAAGCTAAAAATTTCAGAATTGCACCGTGCAATGTGGAGATATTACTGTTTGTGCATTTACAATATTCATTGATTTTTGCCATTGAAAAACATGTTTTTCATATACCAGAAATGTTTGAAGCTACTGACTGAATGAAAGGAGCTGGCATCTCACTCTCTTTGAATCTTCTTTATCATGCTAGGATTAGCAGGAAAAAGCAAAAAATTTCAGAATTGCACCTTGCAATGTGGAGATATTACTGCTTGTGCATTTACAATATTCATTGATTTTTGCCATTGAAAAACATGTTTTTCATATACCAGAAATGTTTGAAGCTACTGACTGAAAGGAGCTGGCATCTCACTCTCTTTGAATCTTCTTTATCATGCTAGGATTAACAGGAAAAAGCAAAAAATTTCAGAATTGCACCTTGCAATGTGGAGATATTACTGTTTGTGCATTTACAATATTCATTGATTTTTGCCATTGAAAAACATGTTTTTCATATACCAGAAATGTTTGAAGCTACTGACTGAATGAAAGGAGCTGGCATCTCACTCTCTTTGAATCTTCTTTATCATGCTAGGATTAACAGGAAAAAGCTAAAAATTTCAGAATTGCACCGTGCAATGTGGAGATATTACTGTTTGTGCATTTACAATATTCATTGATTTTTGCCATTGAAAAACATGTTTTTCATATACCAGAAATGTTTGAAGCTACTGACTGAATGAAAGGAGCTGGCATCTCACTCTCTTTGAATCTTCTTTATCATGCTAGGATTAGCAGGAAAAAGCAAAAAATTTCAGAATTGCACCTTGCAATGTGGAGATATTACTGTTTGTGCATTTACAATATTCATTGATTTTTGCCATTGAAAAACATGTTTTTCATATACCAGAAATGTTTGAAGCTACTGACTGAATGAAAGGAGCTGGCATCTCACTCTCTTTGAATCTTCTTTATCATGCTAGGATTAACAGGAAAAAGCTAAAAATTTCAGAATTGCACCGTGCAATGTGGAGATATTACTGTTTGTGCATTTACAATATTCATTGATTTTTGCCATTGAAAAACATGTTTTTCATATACCAGAAATGTTTGAAGCTACTGACTGAATGAAAGGAGCTGGCATCTCACTCTCTTTGAATCTTCTTTATCATGCTAGGATTAGCAGGAAAAAGCAAAAAATTTCAGAATTGCACCTTGCAATGTGGAGATATTACTGTTTGTGCATTTACAATATTCATTGATTTTTGCCATTGAAAAACATGTTTTTCATATACCAGAAATGTTTGAAGCTACTGACTGAATGAAAGGAGCTGGCATCTCACTCTCTTTGAATCTTCTTTATCATGCTAGGATTAACAGGAAAAAGCAAAAAATTTCAGAATTGCACCTTGCAATGTGGTGATATTACTGTTTGTGCATTTACAATATTCATTGATTTTTGCCATTGAAAAACATGTTTTTCATATACCAGAAATGTTTGAAGCTACTGACTGAATGAAAGGAGCTGGCATCTCACTCTCTTTGAATCTTCTTTATCATGCTAGGATTAACAGGAAAAAGCTAAAAATTTCAGAATTCCACTGTGCAATGTGGAGATATTACTGTTTGTGCATTTACAATATTCATTGATTTTTGCCATTGAAAAACATGTTTTTCATATACCAGAATGTTTGAAGCTACTGACTGAATGAAAGGAGCTGGCATCTCACTCTCTTTGAATCTTCTTTATCATGCTAGGATTAACAGGAAAAAGCTAAAAATTTCAGAATTGCACCGTGCAATGTGGAGATATTACTGTTTGTGCATTTACAATATTCATTGATTTTTGCCATTGAAAAACATGTTTTTCATATACCAGAAATGTTTGAAGCTACTGACTGAATGAAAGGAGCTGGCATCTCACTCTCTTTGAATCTTCTTTATCATGCTAGGATTAACAGGAAAAAGCTAAAAATTTCAGAATTGCACCGTGCAATGTGGAGATATTACTGTTTGTGCATTTACAATATTCATTGATTTTTGCCATTGAAAAACATGTTTTTCATATACCAGAAATGTTTGAAGCTACTGACTGAATGAAAGGAGCTGGCATCTCACTCTCTTTGAATCTTCTTTATCATGCTAGGATTAGCAGGAAAAAGCAAAAAATTTCTGAATTGCACCTTGCAATGTGGAGATATTACTGTTTGTGCATTTACAATATTCATTGATTTTTGCCATTGAAAAACATGTTTTTCATATACCAGAAATGTTTGAAGCTACTGACTGAATGAAAGGAGCTGGCATCTCACTCTCTTTGAATCTTCTTTATCATGCTAGGATTAACAGGAAAAAGCTAAAAATTTCAGAATTGCACCGTGCAATGTGGAGATATTACTGTTTGTGCATTTACAATATTCATTGATTTTTGCCATTGAAAAACATGTTTTTCATATACCAGAAATGTTTGAAGCTACTGACTGAATGAAAGGAGCTGGCATCTCACTCTCTTTGAATCTTCTTTATCATGCTAGGATTAGCAGGAAAAAGCAAAAAATTTCTGAATTGCACCTTGCAATGTGGAGATATTACTGTTTGTGCATTTACAATATTCATTGATTTTTGCCATTGAAAAACATGTTTTTCATATACCAGAAATGTTTGAAGCTACTGACTGAATGAAAGGAGCTGGCATCTCACTCTCTTTGAATCTTCTTTATCATGCTAGGATTAACAGGAAAAAGCTAAAAATTTCAGAATTGCACCGTGCAATGTGGAGATATTACTGTTTGTGCATTTACAATATTCATTGATTTTTGCCATTGAAAAACATGTTTTTCATATACCAGAAATGTTTGAAGCTACTGACTGAATGAAAGGAGCTGGCATCTCACTCTCTTTGAATCTTCTTTATCATGCTAGGATTAGCAGGAAAAAGCAAAAAATTTCAGAATTGCACCTTGCAATGTGGAGATATTACTGTTTGTGCATTTACAATATTCATTGATTTTTGCCATTGAAAAACATGTTTTTCATATACCAGAAATGTTTGAAGCTACTGACTGAATGAAAGGAGCTGGCATCTCACTCTCTTAGAATCTTCTTTATCATGCTAGGATTAACAGGAAAAAGCTAAAAATTTCAGAATTGCACCGTGCAATGTGGAGATATTACTGTTTGTGCATTTACAATATTCATTGATTTTTGCCATTGAAAAACATGTTTTTCATATACCAGAAATGTTTGAAGCTACTGACTGAATGAAAGGAGCTGGCATCTCACTCTCTTTGAATCTTCTTTATCATGCTAGGATTAGCAGGAAAAAGCAAAAAATTTCAGAATTGCACCTTGCAATGTGGAGATATTACTGTTTGTGCATTTAAAATATTCATTGATTTTTGCCATTGAAAAACATGTTTTTCATATACCAGAAATGTTTGAAGCTACTGACTGAATGAAAGGAGCTGGCATCTCACTCTCTTTGAATCTTCTTTATCATGCTAGGATTAGCAGGAAAAAGCAAAAAATTTCAGAATTGCACCTTGCAATGTGGAGATATTACTGTTTGTGCATTTACAATATTCATTGATTTTTGCCATTGAAAAACATGTTTTTCATATACCAGAAATGTTTGAAGCTACTGACTGAATGAAAGGAGCTGGCATCTCACTCTCTTAGAATCTTCTTTATCATGCTAGGATTAACAGGAAAAAGCTAAAAATTTCAGAATTGCACCGTGCAATGTGGAGATATTACTGTTTGTGCATTTACAATATTCATTGATTTTTGCCATTGAAAAACATGTTTTTCATATACCAGAAATGTTTGAAGCTACTGACTGAATGAAAGGAGCTGGCATCTCACTCTCTTTGAATCTTCTTTATCATGCTAGGATTAGCAGGAAAAAGCAAAAAATTTCAGAATTGCACCTTGCAATGTGGAGATATTACTGTTTGTGCATTTAAAATATTCATTGATTTTTGCCATTGAAAAACATGTTTTTCATATACCAGAAATGTTTGAAGCTACTGACTGAATGAAAGGAGCTGGCATCTCACTCTCTTTGAATCTTCTTTATCATGCTAGGATTAGCAGGAAAAAGCAAAAAATTTCAGAATTGCACCTTGCAATGTGGAGATATTACTGTTTGTGCATTTACAATATTCATTGATTTTTGCCATTGAAAAACATGTTTTTCATATACCAGAAATGTTTGAAGCTACTGACTGAATGAAAGGAGCTGGCATCTCACTCTCTTTGAATCTTCTTTATCATGCTAGGATTAACAGGAAAAAGCAAAAAATTTCAGAATTGCACCTTGCAATGTGGAGATATTACTGTTTGTGCATTTACAATATTCATTGATTTTTGCCATTGAAAAACATGTTTTTCATATACCAGAAATGTTTGAAGCTACTGACTGAATGAAAGGAGCTGGCATCTCACTCTCTTTGAATCTTCTTTATCATGCTAGGATTAGCAGGAAAAAGCAAAAAATTTCAGAATTGCACCTTGCAATGTGGAGATATTACTGTTTGTGCATTTACAATATTCATTGATTTTTGCCATTGAAAAACATGTTTTTCATATACCAGAAATGTTTGAAGCTACTGACTGAATGAAAGGAGCTGGCATCTCACTCTCTTTGAATCTTCTTTATCATGCTAGGATTAACAGGAAAAAGCTAAAAATTTCAGAATTGCACCGTGCAATGTGGAGATATTACTGTTTGTGCATTTACAATATTCATTGATTTTTGCCATTGAAAAACATGTTTTTCATATACCAGAAATGTTTGAAGCTACTGACTGAATGAAAGGAGCTGGCATCTCACTCTCTTTGAATCTTCTTTATCATGCTAGGATTAGCAGGAAAAAGCAAAAAATTTCAGAATTGCACCTTGCAATGTGGAGATATTACTGCTTGTGCATTTACAATATTCATTGATTTTTGCCATTGAAAAACATGTTTTTCATATACCAGAAATGTTTGAAGCTACTGACTGAAAGGAGCTGGCATCTCACTCTCTTTGAATCTTCTTTATCATGCTAGGATTAACAGGAAAAAGCAAAAAATTTCAGAATTGCACCTTGCAATGTGGAGATATTACTGTTTGTGCATTTACAATATTCATTGATTTTTGCCATTGAAAAACATGTTTTTCATATACCAGAAATGTTTGAAGCTACTGACTGAATGAAAGGAGCTGGCATCTCACTCTCTTTGAATCTTCTTTATCATGCTAGGATTAACAGGAAAAAGCTAAAAATTTCAGAATTGCACCGTGCAATGTGGAGATATTACTGTTTGTGCATTTACAATATTCATTGATTTTTGCCATTGAAAAACATGTTTTTCATATACCAGAAATGTTTGAAGCTACTGACTGAATGAAAGGAGCTGGCATCTCACTCTCTTTGAATCTTCTTTATCATGCTAGGATTAGCAGGAAAAAGCAAAAAATTTCAGAATTGCACCTTGCAATGTGGAGATATTACTGTTTGTGCATTTACAATATTCATTGATTTTTGCCATTGAAAAACATGTTTTTCATATACCAGAAATGTTTGAAGCTACTGACTGAATGAAAGGAGCTGGCATCTCACTCTCTTTGAATCTTCTTTATCATGCTAGGATTAACAGGAAAAAGCTAAAAATTTCAGAATTGCACCGTGCAATGTGGAGATATTACTGTTTGTGCATTTACAATATTCATTGATTTTTGCCATTGAAAAACATGTTTTTCATATACCAGAAATGTTTGAAGCTACTGACTGAATGAAAGGAGCTGGCATCTCACTCTCTTTGAATCTTCTTTATCATGCTAGGATTAGCAGGAAAAAGCAAAAAATTTCAGAATTGCACCTTGCAATGTGGAGATATTACTGTTTGTGCATTTACAATATTCATTGATTTTTGCCATTGAAAAACATGTTTTTCATATACCAGAAATGTTTGAAGCTACTGACTGAATGAAAGGAGCTGGCATCTCACTCTCTTTGAATCTTCTTTATCATGCTAGGATTAACAGGAAAAAGCAAAAAATTTCAGAATTGCACCTTGCAATGTGGTGATATTACTGTTTGTGCATTTACAATATTCATTGATTTTTGCCATTGAAAAACATGTTTTTCATATACCAGAAATGTTTGAAGCTACTGACTGAATGAAAGGAGCTGGCATCTCACTCTCTTTGAATCTTCTTTATCATGCTAGGATTAGCAGGAAAAAGCAAAAAATTTCAGAATTCCACCTGCAATGTGGAGATATTACTGTTTGTGCATTTACAATATTCATTGATTTTTGCCATTGAAAAACATGTTTTTCATATACCAGAAATGTTTGAAGCTACTGACTGAATGAAAGGAGCTGGCATCTCACTCTCTTTGAATCTTCTTTATCATGCTAGGATTAACAGGAAAAAGCTAAAAATTTCAGAATTGCACCGTGCAATGTGGAGATATTACTGTTTGTGCATTTACAATATTCATTGATTTTTGCCATTGAAAAACATGTTTTTCATATACCAGAAATGTTTGAAGCTACTGACTGAATGAAAGGAGCTGGCATCTCACTCTCTTTGAATCTTCTTTATCATGCTAGGATTAACAGGAAAAAGCTAAAAATTTCAGAATTGCACCGTGCAATGTGGAGATATTACTGTTTGTGCATTTACAATATTCATTGATTTTTGCCATTGAAAAACATGTTTTTCATATACCAGAAATGTTTGAAGCTACTGACTGAATGAAAGGAGCTGGCATCTCACTCTCTTTGAATCTTCTTTATCATGCTAGGATTAGCAGGAAAAAGCAAAAAATTTCTGAATTGCACCTTGCAATGTGGAGATATTACTGTTTGTGCATTTACAATATTCATTGATTTTTGCCATTGAAAAACATGTTTTTCATATACCAGAAATGTTTGAAGCTACTGACTGAATGAAAGGAGCTGGCATCTCACTCTCTTTGAATCTTCTTTATCATGCTAGGATTAACAGGAAAAAGCTAAAAATTTCAGAATTGCACCGTGCAATGTGGAGATATTACTGTTTGTGCATTTACAATATTCATTGATTTTTGCCATTGAAAAACATGTTTTTCATATACCAGAAATGTTTGAAGCTACTGACTGAATGAAAGGAGCTGGCATCTCACTCTCTTTGAATCTTCTTTATCATGCTAGGATTAGCAGGAAAAAGCAAAAAATTTCAGAATTGCACCTTGCAATGTGGAGATATTACTGTTTGTGCATTTACAATATTCATTGATTTTTGCCATTGAAAAACATGTTTTTCATATACCAGAAATGTTTGAAGCTACTGACTGAATGAAAGGAGCTGGCATCTCACTCTCTTAGAATCTTCTTTATCATGCTAGGATTAACAGGAAAAAGCTAAAAATTTCAGAATTGCACCGTGCAATGTGGAGATATTACTGTTTGTGCATTTACAATATTCATTGATTTTTGCCATTGAAAAACATGTTTTTCATATACCAGAAATGTTTGAAGCTACTGACTGAATGAAAGGAGCTGGCATCTCACTCTCTTTGAATCTTCTTTATCATGCTAGGATTAGCAGGAAAAAGCAAAAAATTTCAGAATTGCACCTTGCAATGTGGAGATATTACTGTTTGTGCATTTAAAATATTCATTGATTTTTGCCATTGAAAAACATGTTTTTCATATACCAGAAATGTTTGAAGCTACTGACTGAATGAAAGGAGCTGGCATCTCACTCTCTTTGAATCTTCTTTATCATGCTAGGATTAGCAGGAAAAAGCAAAAAATTTCAGAATTGCACCTTGCAATGTGGAGATATTACTGTTTGTGCATTTACAATATTCATTGATTTTTGCCATTGAAAAACATGTTTTTCATATACCAGAAATGTTTGAAGCTACTGACTGAATGAAAGGAGCTGGCATCTCACTCTCTTTGAATCTTCTTTATCATGCTAGGATTAACAGGAAAAAGCAAAAAATTTCAGAATTGCACCTTGCAATGTGGAGATATTACTGTTTGTGCATTTACAATATTCATTGATTTTTGCCATTGAAAAACATGTTTTTCATATACCAGAAATGTTTGAAGCTACTGACTGAATGAAAGGAGCTGGCATCTCACTCTCTTTGAATCTTCTTTATCATGCCAGGATTAGCAGGAAAAAGCAAAAAATTTCAGAATTGCACCTTGCAATGTGGAGATATTACTGTTTGTGCATTTACAATATTCATTGATTTTTGCCATTGAAAAACGTTTTTCATATACCAGAAATGTTTGAAGCTACTGACTGAATGAAAGGAGCTGGCATCTCACTCTCTTTGAATCTTCTTTATCATGCTAGGATTAACAGGAAAAAGCTAAAAATTTCAGAATTGCACCGTGCAATGTGGAGATATTACTGTTTGTGCATTTACAATATTCATTGATTTTTGCCATTGAAAAACATGTTTTTCATATACCAGAAATGTTTGAAGCTACTGACTGAATGAAAGGAGCTGGCATCTCACTCTCTTTGAATCTTCTTTATCATGCTAGGATTAGCAGGAAAAAGCAAAAAATTTCAGAATTGCACCTTGCAATGTGGAGATATTACTGCTTGTGCATTTACAATATTCATTGATTTTTGCCATTGAAAAACATGTTTTTCATATACCAGAAATGTTTGAAGCTACTGACTGAAAGGAGCTGGCATCTCACTCTCTTTGAATCTTCTTTATCATGCTAGGATTAACAGGAAAAAGCAAAAAATTTCAGAATTGCACCTTGCAATGTGGAGATATTACTGTTTGTGCATTTACAATATTCATTGATTTTTGCCATTGAAAAACATGTTTTTCATATACCAGAAATGTTTGAAGCTACTGACTGAATGAAAGGAGCTGGCATCTCACTCTCTTTGAATCTTCTTTATCATGCTAGGATTAACAGGAAAAAGCTAAAAATTTCAGAATTGCACCGTGCAATGTGGAGATATTACTGTTTGTGCATTTACAATATTCATTGATTTTTGCCATTGAAAAACATGTTTTTCATATACCAGAAATGTTTGAAGCTACTGACTGAATGAAAGGAGCTGGCATCTCACTCTCTTTGAATCTTCTTTATCATGCTAGGATTAGCAGGAAAAAGCAAAAAATTTCTGAATTGCACCTTGCAATGTGGAGATATTACTGTTTGTGCATTTACAATATTCATTGATTTTTGCCATTGAAAAACATGTTTTTCATATACCAGAAATGTTTGAAGCTACTGACTGAATGAAAGGAGCTGGCATCTCACTCTCTTTGAATCTTCTTTATCATGCTAGGATTAACAGGAAAAAGCTAAAAATTTCAGAATTGCACCGTGCAATGTGGAGATATTACTGTTTGTGCATTTACAATATTCATTGATTTTTGCCATTGAAAAACATGTTTTTCATATACCAGAAATGTTTGAAGCTACTGACTGAATGAAAGGAGCTGGCATCTCACTCTCTTTGAATCTTCTTTATCATGCTAGGATTAGCAGGAAAAAGCAAAAAATTTCAGAATTGCACCTTGCAATGTGGAGATATTACTGTTTGTGCATTTACAATATTCATTGATTTTTGCCATTGAAAAACATGTTTTTCATATACCAGAAATGTTTGAAGCTACTGACTGAATGAAAGGAGCTGGCATCTCACTCTCTTAGAATCTTCTTTATCATGCTAGGATTAACAGGAAAAAGCTAAAAATTTCAGAATTGCACCGTGCAATGTGGAGATATTACTGTTTGTGCATTTACAATATTCATTGATTTTTGCCATTGAAAAACATGTTTTTCATATACCAGAAATGTTTGAAGCTACTGACTGAATGAAAGGAGCTGGCATCTCACTCTCTTTGAATCTTCTTTATCATGCTAGGATTAGCAGGAAAAAGCAAAAAATTTCAGAATTGCACCTTGCAATGTGGAGATATTACTGTTTGTGCATTTACAATATTCATTGATTTTTGCCATTGAAAAACATGTTTTTCATATACCAGAAATGTTTGAAGCTACTGACTGAATGAAAGGAGCTGGCATCTCACTCTCTTTGAATCTTCTTTATCATGCTAGGATTAGCAGGAAAAAGCAAAAAATTTCAGAATTGCACCTTGCAATGTGGAGATATTACTGTTTGTGCATTTACAATATTCATTGATTTTTGCCATTGAAAAACATGTTTTTCATATACCAGAAATGTTTGAAGCTACTGACTGAATGAAAGGAGCTGGCATCTCACTCTCTTTGAATCTTCTTTATCATGCTAGGATTAACAGGAAAAAGCAAAAAATTTCAGAATTGCACCTTGCAATGTGGAGATATTACTGTTTGTGCATTTACAATATTCATTGATTTTTGCCATTGAAAAACATGTTTTTCATATACCAGAAATGTTTGAAGCTACTGACTGAATGAAAGGAGCTGGCATCTCACTCTCTTTGAATCTTCTTTATCATGCCAGGATTAGCAGGAAAAAGCAAAAAATTTCAGAATTGCACCTTGCAATGTGGAGATATTACTGTTTGTGCATTTACAATATTCATTGATTTTTGCCATTGAAAAACGTTTTTCATATACCAGAAATGTTTGAAGCTACTGACTGAATGAAAGGAGCTGGCATCTCACTCTCTTTGAATCTTCTTTATCATGCTAGGATTAACAGGAAAAAGCTAAAAATTTCAGAATTGCACCGTGCAATGTGGAGATATTACTGTTTGTGCATTTACAATATTCATTGATTTTTGCCATTGAAAAACATGTTTTTCATATACCAGAAATGTTTGAAGCTACTGACTGAATGAAAGGAGCTGGCATCTCACTCTCTTTGAATCTTCTTTATCATGCTAGGATTAGCAGGAAAAAGCAAAAAATTTCAGAATTGCACCTTGCAATGTGGAGATATTACTGCTTGTGCATTTACAATATTCATTGATTTTTGCCATTGAAAAACATGTTTTTCATATACCAGAAATGTTTGAAGCTACTGACTGAAAGGAGCTGGCATCTCACTCTCTTTGAATCTTCTTTATCATGCTAGGATTAGCAGGAAAAAGCAAAAAATTTCAGAATTGCACCTTGCAATGTGGAGATATTACTGTTTGTGCATTTACAATATTCATTGATTTTTGCCATTGAAAAACATGTTTTTCATATACCAGAAATGTTTGAAGCTACTGACTGAATGAAAGGAGCTGGCATCTCACTCTCTTTGAATCTTCTTTATCATGCTAGGATTAACAGGAAAAAGCTAAAAATTTCAGAATTGCACCGTGCAATGTGGAGATATTACTGTTTGTGCATTTACAATATTCATTGATTTTTGCCATTGAAAAACATGTTTTTCATATACCAGAAATGTTTGAAGCTACTGACTGAATGAAAGGAGCTGGCATCTCACTCTCTTTGAATCTTCTTTATCATGCTAGGATTAGCAGGAAAAAGCAAAAAATTTCAGAATTGCACCTTGCAATGTGGAGATATTACTGTTTGTGCATTTACAATATTCATTGATTTTTGCCATTGAAAAACATGTTTTTCATATACCAGAAATGTTTGAAGCTACTGACTGAATGAAAGGAGCTGGCATCTCACTCTCTTTGAATCTTCTTTATCATGCTAGGATTAACAGGAAAAAGCTAAAAATTTCAGAATTGCACCGTGCAATGTGGAGATATTACTGTTTGTGCATTTACAATATTCATTGATTTTTGCCATTGAAAAACATGTTTTTCATATACCAGAAATGTTTGAAGCTACTGACTGAATGAAAGGAGCTGGCATCTCACTCTCTTTGAATCTTCTTTATCATGCTAGGATTAGCAGGAAAAAGCAAAAAATTTCAGAATTGCACCTTGCAATGTGGAGATATTACTGTTTGTGCATTTACAATATTCATTGATTTTTGCCATTGAAAAACATGTTTTTCATATACCAGAAATGTTTGAAGCTACTGACTGAATGAAAGGAGCTGGCATCTCACTCTCTTTGAATCTTCTTTATCATGCTAGGATTAACAGGAAAAAGCAAAAAATTTCAGAATTGCACCTTGCAATGTGGTGATATTACTGTTTGTGCATTTACAATATTCATTGATTTTTGCCATTGAAAAACATGTTTTTCATATACCAGAAATGTTTGAAGCTACTGACTGAATGAAAGGAGCTGGCATCTCACTCTCTTTGAATCTTCTTTATCATGCTAGGATTAACAGGAAAAAGCTAAAAATTTCAGAATTGCACCGTGCAATGTGGAGATATTACTGTTTGTGCATTTACAATATTCATTGATTTTTGCCATTGAAAAACATGTTTTTCATATACCAGAAATGTTTGAAGCTACTGACTGAATGAAAGGAGCTGGCATCTCACTCTCTTTGAATCTTCTTTATCATGCTAGGATTAACAGGAAAAAGCTAAAAATTTCAGAATTGCACCGTGCAATGTGGAGATATTACTGTTTGTGCATTTACAATATTCATTGATTTTTGCCATTGAAAAACATGTTTTTCATATACCAGAAATGTTTGAAGCTACTGACTGAATGAAAGGAGCTGGCATCTCACTCTCTTTGAATCTTCTTTATCATGCTAGGATTAGCAGGAAAAAGCAAAAAATTTCTGAATTGCACCTTGCAATGTGGAGATATTACTGTTTGTGCATTTACAATATTCATTGATTTTTGCCATTGAAAAACATGTTTTTCATATACCAGAAATGTTTGAAGCTACTGACTGAATGAAAGGAGCTGGCATCTCACTCTCTTTGAATCTTCTTTATCATGCTAGGATTAACAGGAAAAAGCTAAAAATTTCAGAATTGCACCGTGCAATGTGGAGATATTACTGTTTGTGCATTTACAATATTCATTGATTTTTGCCATTGAAAAACATGTTTTTCATATACCAGAAATGTTTGAAGCTACTGACTGAATGAAAGGAGCTGGCATCTCACTCTCTTTGAATCTTCTTTATCATGCTAGGATTAGCAGGAAAAAGCAAAAAATTTCAGAATTGCACCTTGCAATGTGGAGATATTACTGTTTGTGCATTTACAATATTCATTGATTTTTGCCATTGAAAAACATGTTTTTCATATACCAGAAATGTTTGAAGCTACTGACTGAATGAAAGAAGCTGGCATCTCACTCTCTTTGAATCTTCTTTATCATGCTAGGATTAACAGGAAAAAGCAAAAAATTTCAGAATTGCACCTTGCAATGTGGAGATATTACTGTTTGTGCATTTACAATATTCATTGATTTTTGCCATTGAAAAACATGTTTTTCATATACCAGAAATGTTTGAAGCTACTGACTGAATGAAAGGAGCTGGCATCTCACTCTCTTTGAATCTTCTTTATCATGCTAGGATTAACAGGAAAAAGCAAAAAATTTCAGAATTGCACCGTGCAATGTGGAGATATTACTGTTTGTGCATTTACAATATTCATTGATTTTTGCCATTGAAAAACATGTTTTTCATATACCAGAAATGTTTGAAGCTACTGACTGAATGAAAGGAGCTGGCATCTCACTCTCTTTGAATCTTCTTTATCATGCCAGGATTAGCAGGAAAAAGCAAAAAATTTCAGAATTGCACCTTGCAATGTGGAGATATTACTGTTTGTGCATTTACAATATTCATTGATTTTTGCCATTGAAAAACGTTTTTCATATACCAGAAATGTTTGAAGCTACTGACTGAATGAAAGGAGCTGGCATCTCACTCTCTTTGAATCTTCTTTATCATGCTAGGATTAACAGGAAAAAGCTAAAAATTTCAGAATTGCACCGTGCAATGTGGAGATATTACTGTGCATTTACAATATTCATTGATTTTTGCCATTGAAAAACATGTTTTTCATATACCAGAAATGTTTGAAGCTACTGACTGAATGAAAGGAGCTGGCATCTCACTCTCTTTGAATCTTCTTTATCATGCTAGGATTAGCAGGAAAAAGCAAAAAATTTCAGAATTGCACCTTGCAATGTGGAGATATTACTGCTTGTGCATTTACAATATTCATTGATTTTTGCCATTGAAAAACATGTTTTTCATATACCAGAAATGTTTGAAGCTACTGACTGAAAGGAGCTGGCATCTCACTCTCTTTGAATCTTCTTTATCATGCTAGGATTAGCAGGAAAAAGCAAAAAATTTCAGAATTGCACCTTGCAATGTGGAGATATTACTGTTTGTGCATTTACAATATTCATTGATTTTTGCCATTGAAAAACATGTTTTTCATATACCAGAAATGTTTGAAGCTACTGACTGAATGAAAGGAGCTGGCATCTCACTCTCTTTGAATCTTCTTTATCATGCTAGGATTAACAGGAAAAAGCTAAAAATTTCAGAATTGCACCGTGCAATGTGGAGATATTACTGTTTGTGCATTTACAATATTCATTGATTTTTGCCATTGAAAAACATGTTTTTCATATACCAGAAATGTTTGAAGCTACTGACTGAATGAAAGGAGCTGGCATCTCACTCTCTTTGAATCTTCTTTATCATGCTAGGATTAGCAGGAAAAAGCAAAAAATTTCAGAATTGCACCTTGCAATGTGGAGATATTACTGTTTGTGCATTTACAATATTCATTGATTTTTGCCATTGAAAAACATGTTTTTCATATACCAGAAATGTTTGAAGCTACTGACTGAAAGGAGCTGGCATCTCACTCTCTTTGAATCTTCTTTATCATGCTAGGATTAACAGGAAAAAGCTAAAAATTTCAGAATTGCACCGTGCAATGTGGAGATATTACTGTTTGTGCATTTACAATATTCATTGATTTTTGCCATTGAAAAACATGTTTTTCATATACCAGAAATGTTTGAAGCTACTGACTGAATGAAAGGAGCTGGCATCTCACTCTCTTTGAATCTTCTTTATCATGCTAGGATTAGCAGGAAAAAGCAAAAAATTTCAGAATTGCACCTTGCAATGTGGAGATATTACTGTTTGTGCATTTACAATATTCATTGATTTTTGCCATTGAAAAACATGTTTTTCATATACCAGAAATGTTTGAAGCTACTGACTGAATGAAAGGAGCTGGCATCTCACTCTCTTTGAATCTTCTTTATCATGCTAGGATTAACAGGAAAAAGCAAAAAATTTCAGAATTGCACCTTGCAATGTGGAGATATTACTGTTTGTGCATTTACAATATTCATTGATTTTTGCCATTGAAAAACATGTTTTTCATATACCAGAAATGTTTGAAGCTACTGACTGAATGAAAGGAGCTGGCATCTCACTCTCTTTGAATCTTCTTTATCATGCTAGGATTAACAGGAAAAAGCTAAAAATTTCAGAATTGCACCGTGCAATGTGGAGATATTACTGTTTGTGCATTTACAATATTCATTGATTTTTGCCATTGAAAAACATGTTTTTCATATACCAGAAATGTTTGAAGCTACTGACTGAATGAAAGGAGCTGGCATCTCACTCTCTTTGAATCTTCTTTATCATGCTAGGATTAACAGGAAAAAGCTAAAAATTTCAGAATTGCACCGTGCAATGTGGAGATATTACTGTTTGTGCATTTACAATATTCATTGATTTTTGCCATTGAAAAACATGTTTTTCATATACCAGAAATGTTTGAAGCTACTGACTGAATGAAAGGAGCTGGCATCTCACTCTCTTTGAATCTTCTTTATCATGCTAGGATTAGCAGGAAAAAGCAAAAAATTTCTGAATTGCACCTTGCAATGTGGAGATATTACTGTTTGTGCATTTACAATATTCATTGATTTTGCCATTGAAAAACATGTTTTTCATATACCAGAAATGTTTGAAGCTACTGACTGAATGAAAGGAGCTGGCATCTCACTCTCTTTGAATCTTCTTTATCATGCTAGGATTAACAGGAAAAAGCTAAAAATTTCAGAATTGCACCGTGCAATGTGGAGATATTACTGTTTGTGCATTTACAATATTCATTGATTTTTGCCATTGAAAAACATGTTTTTCATATACCAGAAATGTTTGAAGCTACTGACTGAATGAAAGGAGCTGGCATCTCACTCTCTTTGAATCTTCTTTATCATGCTAGGATTAGCAGGAAAAAGCAAAAATTTCAGAATTGCACCTTGCAATGTGGAGATATTACTGTTTTGTGCATTTACAATATTCATTGATTTTTGCCATTGAAAAACATGTTTTTCATATACCAGAAATGTTTGAAGCTACTGACTGAATGAAAGAAGCTGGCATCTCACTCTCTTTGAATCTTCTTTATCATGCTAGGATTAACAGGAAAAAGCAAAAAATTTC